>NW_024104619.1:0-462189 GCF_003945595.2 Pipra filicauda
TTCAAGAAGCATTTGGACAATGCTCTCAGGCACATTGTGAAACTCTTGGTGTCCTGTTCAGGGCCAGGAGTTGGACTTTGATGATCCTTGTGGGTCCCTTCCAACTCAGCATGCTCTGTGATTCGACGATTTACAGAGATTCAAAGATGACCCATTGCAGACTCCTTTAGGCCAAAGGTTTTCAAGAGGTGTATCAGTAAAGGATAGATAATCTTTCTACTGGCTTTCTATATCATGGTGAGATTCAGACGTGTTCAGCAAAGCTTAGAGGAGAAGAGTCTGTTTAAATAAAAGCACTTGATTGCAGAGGCACTGTTAGTCTATCATCGAAGCCACAGGAGAACAATCTCTTTCTGCATAGTAGGAAGAGAATGGAAAGATCACCATATAAATACTGTACCATTATCTGATGCTATTATCCAGATCCTCCTGTCCTGTGGTGCTCTCCCTAGGTGTCAGGTCAGCTTACATGATCTGAATGTATTTAGACCTTTTAGAAGTGTTATCAGAGTTCTCTTTGGAATTGTACTCTTGTATCTGACCATAAAAACTCATTCCGAAAATTCATGAAGTGTTGATAAGCACCAAAGTTCACAAAAATGAAAGAACACTTTTTTTCTGAAATTATTTCTCATAATTTCTCAGTATTTGTGAACCAGAACTGCTACAGTTTTGCTCCTTAGTACGGTTGATTAAATCCGACTTAAGAATCTTTTTGTTCTATTTTTTCCTCAAAGATTATTACATGAAGGATGATAAATAGTCATATGGAGTGAGCAGGGGAAGAACTTGTCTCAAATTAATTTACCAGGACAGGTAATTACAGTATGAATTTCACCAGGATGGCCAGGTTTTTCTGCAATATTCAGGCAGAACCTGTTTAAAAATTACTGCCCAAATTAACGACCAACGAAGAAAAAATGCAACAACACTAGGGTAGCTCAGAAGACAGATGAGATGTTATATCTAAGGTTATCTAAGATAAGGTGTTTTATTTCTTATGTCTTGCTTAAGTCATGGTCCTGCCCAAGGTAAATTTCTCAACTAACAAAATTAAGGTGCTTGAATTTCAGAGTGGCTAAACATTCACATTGACAGCATCCATTTTAGCTGGGAGAGTGGATGTGCAATATTTATTGTGCAATATAAACCCATCTAATATCAGTAACATCTGGACTTCATTACTGCTTGATGGCAATGCGATGACTTATTGTATATGTTATTGTCTAGGTAGCAAAAGTTCAGCCACGTACTTGTTTGCTCTTTTAGTGAAGAAATTAAATATTGAATGGATAATTTCAGAGATTAAACTTTTTTTCTTCTTATAGTTGCATTCTCCAGGTCAACAGCAATTAAATCTGGCAGAGCTACTTTATTAGGTTTTCATGACAGGTTTTAGTAGCAGGGACACTGCAGGGTCGAGTGCTGTGAGAAAGCATCAGGAGCTCCCCAATGTCAAAGCAGTTCCAGCCAGCTCTGAGGTAGACCCACTCCTGGCCAAAGATGGGCCCAACAATGATAGAGGAGTTTCTGACAATAACCTCCATTCTCATCCCCCTGTGCCACCTGCGGCAATAGGCGGAAGTAGATCTGGGAAGCAGCAGGGATTGGAAGGAAGATGTGTTAAGTTTTGGGTTTGTTTCTCACTCTATTTGATTCCTACTTTGGTTTTTTTTCCTGCTTTGTTTCCTACTCAGTTTTCAAGCGGCATTAAATTAATTTCCCCAATTCAAGTCTGATTTTCTTGTGAAAATAACTAGTGAGTAACCTCCCTCTCTTTATCTTTCCAGAGAGCTTTTTCATTGTGTTTTCTCCCCTGGTCCTGGTGAGAGAACCTGAGGAAGGGTGAGATAGTGGCTTGGTGGGCACCTGGCAGCCTGTAGAGCTTAACTCATAACTAATACCAGGAATTTTGCCTGCATTCTAAATTTTAAATTTTTAAATAGTAGACACCGCACTTCAGTCACCTATCACGGGTTTATGCACACACACAAGTATATATGTATGTGCTTGTGGATATATAAAGTGCCAGACAGTGATATAAACCCAGCAATTTCAAAAGGTCAGAAATACTTCAGTGCAATTACATGAAACTAATATACCCCAGGATGACAGAAAAATTCCTGACAGTGTATTACGCCTCACTATTCAAATACTATGTCAAGTCCCACAGGGTGTACAGAGGACTGTAGCACCTTCTGGTTAATGTGTCAAGACTTGTGTCAACACATGCCATGTTATTTCCTAATGCAATGAACTTTTTAAAAAGAAAAAGATATCACTATGCTGTGACAGGTTTGAGTCTTTGCTAATGCTCCTCCAGTGACCTCTGAATTACTGCAGAATGAATTGTACCGAGTATTGGAAATATCCCTTGTTCAGTTCCACTCAGCAGTGTTTTTAACATCAAAACAGTTTTATTTTGAGGCGTCAGATATTTCTGCAGCTGGTTGAAAGGGGAAATGGAGATTTTGACATGAAGGAAGTTGTGAGAAGTAGTTTGTGATTTTGAAGTGCAGATGGAAATGGGATATTTAGCAATGGGGACAAAAACAAACTCTAACACTATTGACATTGGCAAAGCTGAAAAAGAAATTTAAATATTTGAGTCAAGCTAGATTTCTTCCTTCTATATCATGGGTTACAAAATTGCAGCTGTGCTGTCCACCACTACCTTAAAATGAGCAGCTGGAGAGTTCTACAAAAGGAGACATAAATAATTAGTGATTATCCCAACTTTTATAGCACGGAAATTCTGATTTTGTTTAACACTCTTGTGCTATTATATCTTGATTTTCTAAATTTGTTCCATTTATGCTTTTGGTAACTAAGCACAATAATGTTTTAGCAAGAGAAAACAGAAGTATATGTTGGTACTCTCATTTGACTTTGGAAATTCTTCGATCTTTAGAAATAATCACATGATGGATTCATATGGAATGAATTCCCAGGAAGAATTTCTTCACTGAGAGGGTTGGCAAGCGTTGGAACGGACTTCCCAGGAAGGTGGTGGGGTCACCATCCCTGGAGGTGTTCAAGAAATTACTAGACACTGTAACTAGTGCTGTGGTTGGTGGTGACTGGTCAAAGATTGGACATGATGATCTTGAAGGACTTTCCCAACCTTACTGATTCTGTGATTTTCTTTACTGCCTCTGAAAAAAGGTAGGGATAACAATTTGTCTTTTTTTCTTTCACTGCATTAATCTAAATGAATTTTCTGTGGCTGAAAGACACAGGTTTATCCTTCTTTGCTCCAAGACAGTGTTTTTCCTGTCATATATGCACAAAGAAAGGTACAGGGGGATTTTTAACATTGGCCAGTGCCATATTCTAGTCACCTCCATCTGCCTAAATGACTGATGTGTGTTGATCCCAGAGCAATCTATACCAAACCAGTTTTATTCTCCTTCAGTTTGCTGTTAAGATCTCCTGGTCAAAACAAAACATCTCATTTTCATGTTATCCCTCTAAGAGTCCTTGCTGCTTCCATCAGTAGTGGCCTCAGCCAGATACCTCTATCACAGATGATTTATACACAGTAAATAGGTACTTTTTTTTCCCCTGCTGTTCCTTAAAAGCCACTAACTAGCAAAGCTGCCCAAACGTTGTCTGTGGTCTTTTCTAAGTTAATCACCTTGCTTCTCTCTGTAGTCCACAGTGAGGATTAGACTTTTCTTGAAACCAATTAATCCAAACTGTCTTGGACACTTGTCTTAGACAAGGACAACTCTCCCCTTTGCTTCTCCATTGGTTATATGGATACATAGTTGTATATACTTTAATTATCTTGAGTTCAGCATCAGGGATCTTGCCTTAAACAAGAAAAAAACCAGGGCAAGCTGTTAAAGAAGTTACCCTGGCACAGTCTGCTCCATCAGTATATTCCCTGTCAGCATCTTTCTCAGCAAAACAATTTCTAGATTAATTTTTAAATTCTGATTCTTTGGAATAATCAACATTCCATAACTATGAAGATTGTGTATATGTGTGGTTCTATAATTTGTTTTCCTTTTTTTATAATTGTGCACACTTAAGAAAAAGACCAGTTTACTTGTCACAAAGAGATACTTAACATAATCACATTTTTATCACAGTAATCAGTAAACATATTGAAAACCATCATGTCTGGATGCTTAAATGAACTGATTATTTAATGTGGTAGTGCTCTGAGTGGGAAGAGTGCATTGTGCCTGCTCAGTCTCACTCGTTTAGTCTTTAGTTGTAAGTGATCTCAGTGAAGTACCGTCCTGAAATTTAATGAGACAAAGGTGATCAGATAAAGGGGGTTATTTTTGTTATTTTCTATTTACCTGCTTCGGTGACAATGTCACCTTGTGTTTAATTATATTTTCATTTCTTCTAAAGTTCTCTTCTTAAAAATTCATGATGGAAGAAATTATGTGCTCTCTTCAGTCCTGCGGATGACAAGCATTTTTTTTTTCCAGCTTTATAATTTATTGTTATCTCTTTCCGAGGGGCTTTGTAAGGCTGGGATTAACGTGCTCTTTCCCCAAGGAAGTTATCTGTTGTCATTTGCTACCATGCCTGTGCCAGGCTCAAGGAGATGGTGGGGGCAATTCTTGCACTAGTAAGTGAAACAGTGGCAGAAGTGTTTGGCAGAAATGATGCACAATAAAATACAGTATGATTTCTAGTATTTTCCCTCTTTTTAACTAACCTAAGAACAAAACCAGCCTCATGTTTAACCTGTCTTTTGCTCTATTTCAATCTATTGTTCTTCATACAGGCAAAGTGGATATTCTGCTCCCAAGAAGTCTCCTGAAGGGTAGAGAGGAAGCAGCAAATGAGCTGGTACCAACAGCAGCTGGCTGGGTGATGAATGGGAGTTTCCTGTCTTTTATCAAAGGCATTGGTAGGCATTCATTCTGATCCAGATTTCAAAAATGCTGTGAATAACACTCAGTAGCTTCCTACAGATGTCTGGGAACAACCTTTCACAGACACACACACACATACACACACGCAGAGCACGTCATAGCTACTGGGCCAACGATTCACTGTAACTGGGTTTGCACAGTTCTCAATTTTCGTGGAATTCAAAATATAATTTATTAATTTTAGTTTAAGAGGGGTGTTTTGAGGATCTCTCCTAACTCAAGAACAGCCACTTTTCCTGGCTGTTTAAAGCCAGTATTCACTGCTGAAGGGTGGCTGCTGCTTGTCTGGTTACAGATTATTCCTCTCTTACCTACAAATGAGTAAGTTCTTGAGCTGTAAGTGTGAGCAGACCTCATGCTGTCCCATACACTGACAGACATTACTGGTCAGCAAAGCTCCTGATTGGCTTTGATTGCTATACAAAATGAGAACAGGATGTGTTAGGTGGTGCAATGGAAAAGAGTTGCTCTGTTGGGATTAGAGAACATGTGATTAGAGTTAATTATGTTGTTGGCTTTGAGTAGTTTTCCCTTTGCCAATGATAGTGAACAAGATAAACCAGATGATTTGGGAAATGAGGTTGACTTCTGTTAGGAAAACAAACCTGCTTTTACAGCTAAATTTTGAGTGCAGCATTATCATCAAGAGAAGAGGAAAGTAGACTCATGATTCTACCATGTGTTTTCCTCCCAGCAACATGGTGACTCTGAAATGTTGGCACTAATCATGAACTGTGATGAGTGGTTTACATTTTGTTTTGTCTAATTCTGGAATGTGTTTTTCACATTTAGTTGATGTTATTGTAATGGCTCTAAACAAACCAAGAACCTGTGAAAAAGCTTCATGCTTTTCTATGCTATGAAATTAAACCATGAAGATACAGTTCCTAAATTATACCTCTCTATATTTGCAAATTTTCTCTAAGACAGCTGTTTTGCATCAGAATCCTTGGAAAAAGGTTATGTTCCATTCATCACTTGATGAGAAATACATCTTCAGTTGATAAATTAGTTCATCCAAAGGTCTGAAACCTGTGAATAAAGAATACTATATAAATCTCACACATTACCCTCATTATAGATTTAGGTACATGATTTAAATGGATGCAATGGCAATTTGTTTTAAAAAGAGACAGCTTCCACAAACTCACTGCCTAGCTGGGATTCACTCATGAAACTTGTCAGTCTCTCCATAACTCCTTCTGTTAGTGTATGTTTTTATAAATGGCCAAAAGCTCAGTGTAGGTTCATGTTAAGAACCCTACATAAGATAAATGGTAGTGCTACTCAGTCTATTTATTACATGTCACTTGTATATATTTTTACATCACCTATGCCTTTAAAACAAATTCATTTAAAGGTTCCTGAATTTGCAGAGCATTACTAACTTTCCTCCACATGGGTAAAATTTATTCCTGTTCTAGGCTTTGGTCATTCTAAGATGCACTTTGCTTGATGTTATGGGAACAAGTGTTTTAGAAATGCTTACAGATATTAGATTACTTAAGCAATAGCTGAAACTCTCTATGATTCTATTTCTCACCTCTCTTCTTCACCAGCCTTTATTTACTTTGAAAAACAAGTATCTGAGTGTCCTTTTTTTCAAATAGTTGTACTCCCTTCTCTTACATATTGAATTGTTAAAGTGGGAAAAAGTGTTGTGGTTTTTTTTCTACAAAATTAGAGCTATCAGCCTTTTTTGCCCAATGGAATGAAATCATGTTAAATGTATAAGCACAATTCTCAATTTTCTTTCACTGGTTAATTTTAAAATGGTCATGATGCAATATTTACAACATAAATGCAGAAAATTTATTCCTTCACTGTTTATTTCCCTCCCCCCCCTAATATTTCTATTCCTTACCTGTGGTGCATGGCACACCTAGTCATCCAGCATTCACATTTGTAAGAATTCCTTTAAATGAGTGTTAAAAATCTGTGGCAAATAGAAAAAGACAGCCAAGATCTTGCATATACTGGTAATTAAGTCTCCCAGTCCTCTTTTCAGTCCATGGATCAATCCATTTGGACACATACCCCTGCCTTAACTAAATGTAGGGCACTGGCCACTTCACTGCTATTTCATACTTGTAAACAGGACAAGTTCTGGAACGGAATTTTGCTGCTGTTTTCATTACATAGAATCTTAAACTTTTGTCCCACACGAATGTTATGAACTTTGGTAAACATGAAACAGCTGACCTGCACATGATAAAAGGTTTTTGCCAAAATAGGAAAAATGTAATTCACAAGCATGAAAATCTACAATCTGAAAAACTGACTAATGTAACATATTTCTTAGCATGAAAGGTACGTATTTGGGAATTTAAGGGAGTGGAAGGTGAAGGTATTTTCACTTAGATACTCAGCTGACAGCCAAACGCGCATGGAATAATCTCTTTCTTCTAGGGAGTCGAGGGGAAAAGTTAATTCAGGACAGCTGCGTGCATGATTTTACATTTATCCATATTTCTGAATATTTTTTGGATGCTTTCATTAGTATTTTTCTATGTTTCTATTATATATATGACAACAGATTATGATTGTAACTGTATTCATGAAAAGATGCCAGGATTGTGCTGTGGAGTGCATGAGTCATATGCTCACTTTACAGTTTGTGCATTGATTTGAGAAAGAAAAGTTATTTAAAAAAAATAAATAAAAAGGTGCTTAGAAAGCAAACTCTTTATCCTAGAGAGCAAGGACTCCATGAAAAGGCCCCTCCTGTTTTGCTCTTTTTTCATGTGGCTGAGTCTAACCTTCATGGCAGTGAAACTTCACATCAAGGATTGTTTTGAATTACTGTGCCACAGAAATGATTTCATAACAAGGCATGAGGGCTTGCAGCCTCTGGCTACAAGTGTACTACACAGGAAAGAACACAATTGTCAACTGAGCTAGTGGCTTGTTTTCTTCTTAAACTCTGTGAGCACTCCTTGGTCCAACTCAGGCTAAATGGACCCCTGCAAGACATTTTTTGTTTCAACTATGCAAGTACATTTGAGGATGTCCAGAGTTAATAATCCCTGCAGTCACACTGTACACATGTACATCTTCTCAAACAGTCACTTTAACAAAATTGATGTGAAAATTTGTTTCCTACTCTCTATACCAGCTGAAACATAGTTGGGCATTCCCAAAGAGTGAGATTTTTTATTTTTGAAAACAGAGATGACGGTTTTTAAAAAGGATTAGAGAGAAAAAAAATCCTCACTTTTCCGAAAACAGGAGAAGAATCTCCAAACTGCAGACTCTGGCTACCATTACTGTCACTGGCAACTGCTACAAGTGTCACACTGAAAAGGAGCCTTCCTACTTTCAGCAGTGAATATAGTGTGTAAGAACCTAGAAGATAAGGGGCTAATATGTATGTCTCAAACATCAATGGCCAGAGAGCTGTGGAGCCAAGTGAGGGGTGTTGGTAACAACAGCCAAGGATTGTTGGTAATAATATACTATGAGAAAAAAAACGGGATGTGATTGGAGAAGGGGCCATACAAAGGCAGGACAACACTTTTCTGGGACAAGCATCCTTGTTCTCACTCCTGGAGATAAGCACAGCACAAAACAAGCCCAGGAATGAGGTCAAGAAGTGGGCATGGACTGTAGGGGGGTGAGCAAGACCGCCTGAGAACCCTGAAGCCAGAAAGGAAAGAGCAATGTCAATAAGGTAATAATGTTTCAGGATGACATCATTGTACACACTATTTTAAAAGAAACACTTTGTAACTTGTTGCCAAACTGAACACAGAAAAACCCAGGAATAATGTTAGGAAGCAGTAGAGTGTTTGTTGTCCCTCTGTTGTTGTTTTGTTGTAACATCAGGTAGCAGTGACTACTGTCATGATAGAATTTGTCTTTGAGAGGACAGAGATGGACAAAGGCATTCAATATGTGTATGACATGGGTCTCTTAAAAACTAACTTGTGTTTTTATGTGGAGAATTGCAGCTGAATTATCTAGCCAAGCAGGATTTGGGCAGTATTGTCTCAGAGTTTCTATTTCCCACAACAGAGAAGAAAGCTTACTTATGATTCTGAGATTATGTATTTTGTCATAAAGCAATCACTATAGAGATTCTGTGCCTCATCCAAAATTAATACTGAACATTGTATATAAATATTCTCAGACAAAATATTGCACTGTTATTATCTGGATGAAGTGCACTTTGTTCTCTTGCCTTCTAAAAGTGTTAAAATGAGGATTAAGACTATCACAATTTATAAATGCTTCTCTCTTTCCCTGGATAAATCTATTCCATTTTGAGAACTTTCAATTTGAGATAAATGCACTGATTACAATTTAAATGCCAATTATAAGGAGTCTTGTAGACATAATAAAGCAAACATTTACCCTATGTTAGACACACATTACCAGCAGAATTGAACACTATTACAAATCAAATCAGTGACCTTCCTCCAATGTATGATAAAGAAATCAAAAGTGCTTTCAGCCTCAAATGGTCAAAAGAAAATCAACAAGCAATTACTGCAAACATCCAGGTCATTGCATGACTCAGTGATTCATTCAGATTCAGGCCAAGGAGACACGCAATAAAACCCATCTGCTCCAAAATATCTTGTAGATCAAATTTAAATTACAATTTTGCATCTATAGGAAGCAGCTTTCTCTGATGCTCTGTAAATGACAGTATGAAATGATACTGAAAGTCAGGAAAAAGAGATTAAGACATGGAAAATTTAAGATAAGGAAATGCAACTATTTAGTTACATATATTTGCAAGACCATATTGTAAAATGAGATTCACAGTTAAAAAAAAAAAAAAGATATGAAAGGAAAATTGCTAAAATTATATTTGAAGGTGACAGAAAATGAAATTAAATGACTGCATTGAGGACTGCAGAGGCAAATAGAATTGAGAGAGTTCAAAGCGGTTGATTCAGTGGTAAATTTAACAATCTACCTAAAAGGAATTTTGTGAAACTAAGTTTTGATACAGATGAAGCTGCAGCTGTATCTAAACTATAACTAAATGGTAAAGGAAGTATAAGAGAGATAAAAAGTTGTTCTCTGCAAGTTTTAATTCCAGGCATAGGCATTCAATTTCTATACCAGATTCCAGACTCTTATTCATGCCTGACTTTGCTTTTGACATTCCACTCTTTGTGTTGTAATTCATGATATTTTTTTTTTAAATTTTAGTACCACCTTCCTTTCAGTCTCCTTATATCACAAACTTTATACTCGTCTTCTTGGTTTTGATCCAAATTGACACTTCTTTGCTTATACAGGGTTTTTTTGAATAGTCTTTATTTATAGAGTTAATTATACCTATGTTTAATTAACTGCTTTTAATTGTCATTATTGCTGACATATTATGTCTTGTACATGTGTGGTGTCTTCATTCTTTTTTAATTTGGTGCACTTGATGGTCTGCCATCTGGAATTCAAATAGTCAACACTAACCTTTAATGTATTTATGCGTTTACCTGCCATTGAATTCTAATATGACTTAGAATGTTAGCATGTTTGTCATTCTTTGTAAAAAACAATTGCAATAGCTACTAGAACTGACACATAAAGATGAAACTGAATGTAGTGAATTCTTACTCTAAAGAGCAAAATCATGTAATGTGTACTACATATTCCTTTTTTAAAAAAATGCATTTTTTTAATTGATAGAGCTTTTTATCTGTTTTGGAAGCTTTAAAAGACCATCTTGTGTTTCCAGAGAGTTTATTCATGCTTATGGATCAAGGTCATTATGCAATGTCATGTATTATTCTTGTGGGTTTTTGTGGGCTTTGGTTTCCTGATGTTTTTTTGGTTGGTTGGTTTGGGTTTTTAATAGTCCTTTTGCTTGTTTTGTGACTGTGAAGTGAAAGACTAAAGTGAAGGTATTTTCATGATTCTATTTCATAGAATCACAGAAAGGTTTGGGTTGAACGGGACCTTAAAACTCATCTTGTTACAACCCCCCTGCCACGGGCAGGGACATCTTCCACTAGACCAGGTTGCTCAGAGCCCCATCCAACCTGGCCTTGAACACTGCCAGGGATGGGGCAGCCACAGTTTCCCTGGGCAATCTGTTCCAGTGCCTCACTACAGTCACAGAAAAGGATTTCTTCCCAACATCTAATCTAAATTTCCCCTCTATTAGAATCATGGAATGATTTGGGTTGGAAGGGACCTTAAGGAACATCATTCTTGTAATTTCTCTCCGTCGTTTTGTATTCTAAATTTATGCTTCCTTCTTGGCCTACAGTGAGGGTGAAGATGAATGCAAGATGAGGCCTAAGTTCTACTCCATATAATTTATATCATTTATAACATTTACCAGCCCTGACAACAAGAGAAATTGCAAACTGTCAGGCTAATTGTAAACGGCACAAAGGAAAGCCATATTCTCTCTTGTCTACAGCATACAACAACCAAAAGTTAGTATAAAGCTGTAGGATACAGCATATTAAAATAACAAGGAGTTAATTCAATGCATTCAACATCTGTGAAATTCTCTTTAATTCCTGGCCCTGTGGTTCCTTCCAAATTCTTTCCAATTGCATCCATTCAATTTAATGACCTGGTGGGAGATATGGCACAAAGACATGGTGACTGGGAGATTGGAAGATGAGAGCTGATGACTCACCTTTTGGAGTGATTATTCTCCTTCCTCTCCAGTGTCCTGGCCTCCATGCTCACCTGTAAAGGTGACTTCATGTCACCTGATGAACTCAGAGGCAATTGCTGCACCTATTCCTACTCCTACACAGCTCACAGAAAGTGATGCAGGCCTTGTCCCTCCCTTGTTTGACTGGGATGTCACTGAAGACAAAATCTGCCTCCCAGCCTGCACTTGTGTGTATTTTTGCATGTTAACTGAAGTACAAAGGCTTTTGTGTCCTGAATATCAGCCCAGATACAAAACCTGGCAGTTTAATCATAGATACTCTCTTGGGTAAAGTCTGCTACAAGAAACAACTTTTTTGTAATTCCTTATCTGTATTTATCAATCTTCTGCCAGAAGCCAGCCTTTTCCTGGGAAAGACCTCTCAAACATTCATCTCTCTTCTCTCTAATGCATGTATTGTTCTAGTGTACAAGTGAATATATTTATTTCTTTTGAGTTATCAGTATTGCTTACTTCTGCTTTGAGTTACACAGAATGACTGTTTACTCATGAAGAGATAGGAATAAGAGAGCAGAAAACTCTGTTGTGTTGTGTTTGCCAAAGCATTATAAAATAAAACCAAGCACTGATCTCTAGGGACATTTTTACAGGTGTAATTGGAGCTACTGATCACGGGTAAGAGGAACTCAATGCAATATTTATTTAAGTCTGTAGAAATAAAACTTACAGAATTGTATTTCAAACTACTTAACCAACAAGTTACACTTTCAAAGATGTTTTCTAAGAGATCTTGTCTCAGTTCTTTTCTCTAGTCTGAGCTTCTTCCAACAAGATCAGACTTAACCCTACAGGTATTTTACCTGAGAGTATCTAGGGAATGGGCTGACACCCATAGCATGCACCCTCTTATCTCACTGGCTTCAGCTCTCTGTATTTTTAATCAGGCTGATTTACATTAGCAGGCATATTTTCAAATATTCCATGAATTTCTAGGAAGTTATAAAATAATTTATGCTACTGCGTTCTGTCTATCTGATAGGGACTTCCTCATCTTAACGGCACTTTTTGCCATTATCAATCACTATGAACTCTACCAAACCCCTGAAATATATTACAGATTTAAAATTTGTGACTTTCTCCACTTGTGAAGTAATTCAGTGTCAATACCACCTAACAAGCCATCTCAAAAATCAAAGGCACTTTGGCATATGTTCTATTATTGTTTTTAAAATTGAATTTAGCTGAATGCAAAACTGTGGCTAGATTTAAAACAATCCATAAAGATCAAAGTAAGAGATTTTCTCAGACTTGAATTGTGCCTGGAGTGAGTTTTAAACGGTTGTGTCACATGTGTGCATTCTGTTAATATAACATAGACAGGAATGGTAGGAAACAAAGTAAAGACATGTTTATATAGTGATGTGGGCTTGAGAAATAAATAGAAACTATTACATTATTGATTAATTTGAAATGGATCCAGTTCTACTGTGGTCATTATTTCATTTAATTACTCTAAGACTGGGAAAATAACAAAATAAATAATATCTAATATAAAATCAGTGCATTCTGTGGTAGGATAGAAGTATACTGGCCTCCAAATCACTTCCTTTGGTGTGCAGAGCTTGGTTTTACCACGATAAGTATTCAATCAGAGATTCTTGCTACTCTTTATAGAGACTTTTTTTTTTTTTTTTTACTGGTGAGAGTCCAGGTAACAAACACTGCCTTGCACAACTACTGCTCTGGATAATTCTTATCCAGGTGAACATAATTCTGGAATTGTTGTACAGTCCGTGATTATATATCCCTAAGGTTTGATTTCTACAGTTCAGAAAGTGAAGCATCATGCAATTCCTCTGTTGAAACCTTTCCTTTGTGGCAAATTAGACCTGACAACAGCCCCTGAAACAGCTGAAGATTTGTAGTGTTTGCAGATAATGTTGTGGGGCACTCAACTTGAGCTGCTGTATGCTGGTTGGCAGGTTGTTGTCTCCCTTATGTGGTAAAAGTTGAAAATAAGACCTTGTGATCTGAAGTGAAGAAAATATTCGGGGTGATTGCTGTAAGCAGAGATGCATCCTGCAGGCTGAAGTGCAGTGTCAGGAGGAAGTAGAGTCCCGAAAGTGCAATATAACCAAGGGAAGTATATTAAGTTCCTTCTGCCAGGCAACTGCAATTTCTTCCTGTTTGAATGAGCCAAACAGTTTCTTTGGAGCAGTTCAATCAAAGATCCTCCTGAATCTTTCAGGAGGGGGCTATAGTGTAGCTCACTGCTTTTACACAGTGTCTTTGGAAGCTGGAATCAAAAACCTGAGATATCCAAGATACCCTGAAAGGGATGTCTAAGGAGGCAAAACTCCAGATGTTTTGGTTGTTACTGAATATGTGTGGTGGCATATATGTTGCACATTAATATTGGCGCATTGTACATGTGAATTTACAAAGATTATATATACATATACATATACGTAACTATGTATGTGTATATGTAACTATGTGTATGTCTATGTATCAGTTAGAAAATTAAGATTGTTTTTATGGAGTGTTTGAAAAACTAATGAATTAGGCCAATTCCAGCGAATCAACACTTGATTGACAGTCATTAATGTCACACACTAATGGTTAGCTCTTAATCACTTCCAGTTGTCACCAATACGTGTTCAAGGCAGTCAGTCCTTAACTCACGCTGAGTGGGTTCTGAATATTCAACACCAGGGAGCTGACATTGAGTTCTTGGTCATTGTTGCCTTGACCATTGAGCTCCTCTCCTTGCTGATGCTTGGTGCTCCTCATGCCCTCCCCAGGAGAAAAGGGGATGATCTCATCTGCTCTTGACATAGTACATCTTATTTTTTTGTCCAGGGCTTGCTCTTGTTTTGCTAGACATCTTTCTTGAGTATTCTCTAGGATCATTCTGGTTCCATCAGACACCTGCTCATTCTGCACAACCATTTTGGTTTCATTACACATCTTTATTGACTGCTGTAAAGCCTGAGCTGTTACCTTGCAGATTTTACTGCTTGAACGTATTTTTCTGCACCTCAGTTGTGCAGTTATACCACAGATCTCCTTTGTCCTTTTGTGGCTATATATGGTTTATATATTTATGTTCAGTTGTATGAAAAAAATTCTATTGGCACTCTTGCAATGTTACAGAATTCTTATATACAGCCACAGATTACCCTGCTTTTATGTGTTTGTTTTCAAGACAAATGTGCTTAGTATGCCTGGGTTTCAAACTTCAAGGGTGCCACAGGTGCTTCTGCTACATTGTCTTAGAAGAAACTCTGCTTTATGTGAAATTTGGGATTTTGTCTCAGAGATGTAGTGAGCCCTGCAGGGTTTGCTGGACAAGATGTTTGTGTATAACTGGTTTTAAATGTCAATAAACAAGGCCTTGTCTGTTTTGTCTTAATTTAACCTTTACTTTACAGTACTGTGAGACCAAACATAATTGTATTTATTAGCAGACAGAAATTTCCTAAATAAAACCAGTTATACATGGGTGATATTTACTTTTGTGGCTTCAGGGCTTTGGCCTGAATGCAGGCCAAGATGTAGACAATATAAGTTCTGATAAGTTAATTCAGTTAAAGGACTTGCAAATAAATATGTACAGTAAAATCTACTGCACATCCAAAGTAACAGCAAAAAAAATTACTTGTTTGCAACCCATTTTTTTTAACAAAATAGTTAAACAAAATTATATTCAGGTTTGCAGGTAGATACCTGAAGCGCATGAGAAATGTGGGAAGTTATTTGGTATTACTTCTCAGTGTATTAAGGTCAGAACCAAAATAAACTTAAATACTTACATACTTTACATAACAGAAAATTAGTAGTTCATGTCCTGAAACAGAATTTCCGGTGACAAATTAGGTACTTTCACTTTCTATAAAGTGAGCAAAGAGGGTCAGTCGCCCAAGAAAGTGATATATGGTACCAATGTAGAGGACAAGAACCAACAAACCAAGTAGGGAGAGAAAAGTGATGCTGCCTGGCCTAAAGCACTGAACTGGAGCCTGACTTGGCTTTTCTTGCTTCCCAAGCTAAGGTGTCTAAGGAAAGAGTGATGTGGACAGCCCTTGCTTTTTGCCAAGAAGTCTGGACAGGAAGTTATGACTGGGTGGAAAGGGAAAAAAATGATGCATGGAAAAAATTTCTCCACTGTGGTCAAGGTAAGGAGGTGTGCTGAGGTCTGGACCAAGGATCTAGATGATGGATGAGATAAAGATGTTTTTGGCTCCTCAACCCAGTACCTAAACTACTTAAGGTTTAGAGGAAAGACCTAGGATAGCTTCTGTTGTTTTCTAGATTGCTAGTTCATAGAATTACTTCTGGTCTATATCTAAATATATTAATATGTGCAATACATAAATAATTCAGGTAAACAAGGACTCCTGAAGTTCAGTGGAGGGGTGTTATACCTGGGAACATAAAAAGACCGAATAATAGCCTAACAATCTGCAGTATCTAAAGCCAAAAAGTTTATGGTAAAAAACAAACCAAACAAATAAATAGGAGTAATTCAGCATGAGTGATGCTTTTCTGTAAGTACATTTTAGCCTCAGATAAAAGATAAACATGTAGCCATGTAGACAGCCCTATTCTGAGTGCTGAAGAGGTCATATAGTTATGTTATGACGCTGCTGTGATTAAGATAATAGGCCCTGATGTGAAGTGGTGTATCTGAAATTAAGCACAGTGCCTCACGAGTGTCACTTCAGAGCACAGAGTGATGATGGCTACCCTTCAGTGGCTGAAGAACTCAGATTACAGACATGACAACCCCTGTTCTCTCTTCAGCAGACTCAGAAACAGTATTGAACCTGCTTCAATTTGTTCCTGTTCATATGCCATTGTACACTTCCACCACGATGGAAACTCAGTTTTGGTGTGGATGATTAGAGAGATTCTCTCTTACAAATTCTTGCTATGAAACTCTCTGGGTTTCAGGGCAAGAGAAATCAGTAAGAGTGGCAGAAATCCCAAGTGCTCTGTTTTACCTCCTCAGATGTCTGCTGTGAATGGAATCTGGGGAGGGAATGGTTTAAAAGAGTTAATTACTAAAACCATGTGGAGGTAGTTTTTGACCTGAAGCAAGTATTATGTCAGCATACTTAGCCCAGAACGTTTTCCACAAAAGGAGTATAATGTTTAAACAGAAAAGAAAAATTTTATGTCTTTTCCCTGATGTGGCTTTGCCTTCATTCATATTCTGCACTCGGGAAACTTGCTTGTGCTTTTCAAATCCTCACACTTTAACTAAAGGCTCAAGAGAGAAAGTTCAGCAACTCTGTTCAGCTCAGATAAGCACTTTAGAGCCTAACTTCCTGTGTAAACCTGATTAAGATGTTTCAGGCATTTGGAAATCCACTCTGTGCCTTTGCCACCTCCTGTTTCTTTGTTCTTCCTGACACCTGCCAGAGCAAGCTTCTGGCACAATGCAGTCCTCCCTCTGTCTCATCCCTCAAGCATTCATTGCATACAATCCCAGCAGCCTGCAGACATTTCCTGATGAGGACAGACCATTCTCCAAATAATTTTCATTTGTAGAAAAGTTTTCGAGTCTCATTGGTTATAACAACTTCAACACTGGTCCTACATGTTTACTTTTAGATTTGCTTGATGACTGAAAGTTCTCCTAACTTTAGTGCATCAAACTATCATGTTTAACCCTGAACGGAAGATGCCATTCACGTGTGTGTCTGATATTTTTCTCTTTTGAGATTACAGTTCAGCCACTCTCTCTCGAAGTCGGCAATTAGGCTAAAATAAGTCTTTCCCAAATGTGTCACAATGCCTGTGTTTCCTTGAGTACTGTTTGTGGTTATTGATTATTTCATCAGTTAAGTCCTGTTTGACTGTTTCACAGTTTTATCTGTTTAGCTGTTTTAGCTTACATAAATAACACCACTAAAGAATGTTTCATTCTGCCTCTTAATCTCATGTTACAATTTATTGGTTAATTTACTGATAAGAGCTGAGTCTTCTTTGGACCAATTGGACTGACAGCTTCTTTCCAACTCACTTCTCTGTTGGTTGATCTGTTTCTTGCCTTACTGAACACATGAAAAGGGTGAAATCAGCTTAGTCCTTTATCAAGCATCTCAACTTTTTGATACCCTTCTACAGAAGAACTCCCTTGTCACATCATGTTGCAAAGGGATCATCTGTCAGAATACAGGACAGTACTGTGTGTACACACCACATTATGAATATCTTACTGTGATCAGCTACTGGCCTGCAGTTCTAATCTATAAGAAACTGTCATATTTGTTATCAGAAAAATATGCTTATGGTTAAAAAAAAAAAATATCCATGAATTTAAGGTCAGGGTTTTTGTTGTATTTCTAAACAAACAGAATCCAGGTTGCATATTTAAAGACTGGACTAAATGCGAAAGTTAATCCTTTGCTGTTGTTCATGGGTTAAATACGTGGATATATAATAGAATCTGTCAATAATGACTTAAAAAAAACATACTCAGCATGACAAAGAAGTACCAGAGTATGAAAAACATACCTGTCAAATCTATTATCGTATTTGGATTTGATATTAGTCTTGCATAAAATAATTTCTGATTGATAGGGCTATTTTGAAATACAGTAAAGACTAACATAATATTCAGTATCTTTTATTAATTGTCATGCACTTGTCACCCTGTTTATATCTTTTGCTTTATATTTCTTTTATTTCTAGATTTTAAATGATAATAAGACTGGAATGAAGGCATTAAAATGACAGTGCCTTCAAAGGACTCTATTTTTCTCTTCTTATTCATAACAATTAATAACTTATCCCATGAATAATCCATTTACTTCAAATAGTGGTTATCAAGAAGTTAAAGGCTGTGCAGAAAGTATAATCAGGGGGAAAAAAAATGGATACAAATTTAAAGGAACTCAGTCAAAGCAAGAAAATATGAGTATTATTTCAATAGAAAAATGCAAATATAAGTCTAAATCTATGCAAAACTTTGTCTGTTTTCCCCATTGCATAATCAAAATTTAACATTTCAGTGATAGAAAATGCCCACTACAGTTTTGGCATATTTCCTACTCTGACTTTTGTTTCTGCAGGAATGGCAATATTCCTTATGAGTACAGCATCATTTGGTTCAGGTACCCTTACCCAATTTACATCTAATTATTTTATTTCCACTGGGTAAATATGACCCTGGTCAAAAATCTTCTGTTGTCTTAAAATTAAGAAAAAGGTGATTTCTAGCTGAAAAAGGATATTAGTAATACTGCGAGTCTTGGGACTGAGTCTGTTTTAAAACATTGTAAAAAAAAAGACTAAATGAGTTACAATGTGAAAGCATCAGAGGAAAGTGATCTGGAATGAAAATTAAGGTTTCTCTCAATTTTGAGATTAATCTGTCTGTGAAAGATGGTTTTGGTTAAGACTTTTTTTTCCCCTTGTTACAATTGCTCTGGAGAAATTGAGGTGGTTACTCACCTTGATTGTAGAAACCTTAAGATATATAGATTCAAAGAGTCCTTTGTCATTTTTTTTATGAGTGTAATTTTTTTAATAGTGTAATTTTTAACAGGAGATCCATGTGGTCTCTCTTTCACAGCATCTATGTGCTACTTGCATGAATGGAAGAGGAATGAGTGACTGCCTACTGTTTTTCCTTTTTTCACAGGAAATAAAACTTCATCCTTAAACAAACAACTCCTGCTCACTTTTCTAACATAGGTACATTTCCTTGGGGAAAAGTGAGAAATACTGTGAAAATCAAGCAGCTAGTGACTCATAGAATGTAACTACAGAGCCTATTTCATTTTGTGTACTTTCTCTATTACAAAATATTTAACTGGAGATGTGAAGATGGACCTAAGGTGTTCATAAGACAGTCAAGTCTTTAAAATGTCTTTAATATGGTCCTTGAAATTCTTAATTCTACTGTAAACCTGTGTGAAGTCCTATGCAAAAAAAAAAAAAAAACCAGCAAAAAACCCAAAAACCCTAACAACAAACCAAACAACCAAAACAAACCCCAACTTTGCTTTTGTACTGTATTTCTACAGTGACATACTGTTAGATCTAGCATCCTTTGAGAGGGTGAAATGACATAGAGTTATTTCTCTTTCTGGTAAGGATGGCTTCATACTTTGCTTGACTTTAAAGCCTCTAAAATATTATTAAACAGCTATAAAAATCTTGGCATTGATCTGCAACTCTTCCTAGTAGGTTTACCCTAAGAGAGACCTTGTTACTGTGACGAATTGCATATATCAGGAGTTAGAAACCAATCCTACTTAAAATCCTATTTAAACATTTAAACATTATATCTGGCAGAAGACACACTGCAATTGGTGGCAAATAATTTGGTATGCAAAAAGCTGGACTGACAAGCAACAGGTTTTCTTTCTAAAAACATTACATACATAATTATCATAATAAGACATATCATGTAGTTCTAAATTCAAAAGAACAACTTTTGAGTTTATTGTTTTTGAACCAAAACTGGAGAGTTGCTGCACTGGTGGATAAGCAGAATAGCCCATATCCTTCACTGGTCCCAGCCTAAGTAGTCACCCATTTCTTAAGTGCAGTCTATCGGAATTAGGGACTGAGTTTCCTTCTGTCTAGACATACACCTCCAGTACAAAAATCCCCAACTGACAAAGATAGGAAAGATGACTTACTCAAAGTATTGAAGAAGATGAAAAATGGGCTTCTTTCCCAATGTAGTATCTGATAGTTGCCTTCCTGACAGAAAAGAATTTCCTCATGGAAAGGCAGAGAAAGTACTGCAAGGAAAGGAGGGAAGTTTCTATACTTCATGTAGACTTTCAAATTAACCACCTAGTTTCCCTACATTTATTTTTTCTGTTCAGTATAGATTTTGTTTCAGGGAACCTAATTCAAAATGGGAGACTAACCTGTCCATGATTACTTTGGGCTCTAGACCTGGTGAAAAGACTCTTGGGACTGTCTTGGAGACAAGAATTTACCCCCTAGCCTGCTGAAATCAAAGAGTATGAGACAATATGTACCAAACAGACATCTTGTGCATTTTGTAGCATCTATTGAGTAAGATGTCCAGATTCATTATCATAGTTGTTACTGAAGGTCAGGTAAAGGTTTGTGGAGACCTTTTTGTTTTGGAATGGTGGTGCTGCTTTGGGAATTGTAGGCTCCAGCAGCACTTCTGGCCATCTGGAATTCACCAAGACCAGCAAAACTAAGCTACAGCTTACTTAATGTATAACTAATATTTGTAACTGTTCTTCCTGAGATATCTGTCAGCTCTCAGACTCTCTGATTTTTCTGTATTTTTTTAAACAAAATTCTTATTGTTTAGAAAAAAGCAATAAATATTAAGCTCAAGGAACATATGGCATCATGTAAGATCTAAACTTGAGTGCTTTACAACCACGGTTCCAATCAGGATACAGTGTAGCAATCCCTTTCATGACATAAAAATAGTGATGTACACAGGCAAGTTGCCTGTAATCATAATCTGCATACTTTGTCTGCATGTCTTTGTCAGAAAGAATCTCTTATAGTCCTATATGAGGCAGTAGATTTTTGACAGATCAGTATCTACACTAATATTCCTTCAGCATAACTCAAAGACAAAAATGGTGAATAGTTTGTGCCAGAAACACGAGAGACTTTAAGAGATAAAATATGTACCTGCTTCTCTTCAGTATCTTTAAGACTGCACTGAGAGAAAGAATGCCATGCCATGGGATTAGATGTCAAGAGTTACCTTCTTGAAAAGTAATTTTTAGATTCCATTCCCTCATTCATCTGCCATTACTGCTCATAAAGTGCAGAAGCCAGCAGGAGTCCTGATCAAGCCTTGGAAAACTGTATGTGAAGTAGCCATCATCTTCCAGAGAAGATGTCTAGCTCTACTCACGAACATGAACAGATCTCTAGGATCTCTTTTAACTCTTTATTCAACCTTTCAATTATTCGAAACCCTGCTGACTTCTTCTGCCTTTCTTGGCACCTAATAATGCTTTCCAGACATGTTTTGTTTTGATTACTAAAATATTGTTTATGAAAATGATTCTGAATATGAAGTAGAAGTTTTACTTTGTACCCAGTGAAGCTCTGTGCCTTCTAAAGAGGCTGCAAACACAGTTGTGAGAAGGATGTTAAACCATTCACTGACATCCAGCCAGTTTTCAAGATGAACTAAGGGAAACAAGAACAGAGAAGTTCCATTAATGATGCAAAAGCCAGTGAGAGACTTATTAATGGAAGCTGTTTCTGTGAGGAGTGGGAAGTTTGGGTAATCTCTTGTACATGAATTCAAAATATCTCCATATTCTACTCATGTCAGTGCTAAAAAAAAAAAAAAAGGTAACCCCCCCACATATGCATTCCTGTTAAAAGAAATTCCAGATGGTGTATCCCAAAGACACAGAGAATCCTCTTTGCAGTTCTGCTTGAAATATAAAAGTCCCAGTTCCAATACAGCTTTTAAAATTATAGATTTAAAAGATACCTCCTTTACTATTTGTCCTGCCTTTCACTGGCTACCTACACAGCATGTTGAAACTGCTGCATGCAAAGTCAGGACAAGAGTGTTTTCTATATGCCCCATAAAAATGGCTGGGGGCCTAACCAAGGCTCTGAGAGCATGTACTTCAAAGTTAGCTGACCAAAAGTTGTGTGCTCCAGTGCTTATGTACCTTGAGGTTTAAGGCACAGAGTAGCATATCGTTCTGAGATCTATTCTTGACCAAGGTTATAATCAACTGCCTGGTTTGGGAGAACATGTTGTTTTACTTTATAGGTTTTTAGAGATATTTGCTGGTTGTTTTTTTTGTTTGTTTGTTTTGTTCAGTTCTGGGTTTATTATTGTTCAACACAACTCTGATCTTTATTAGACCATTCTGTTAAATTGTCTTTCTGAATTCCCCAGTTCTTAACAAACAACTGCCCTTCTTAAAATATTTTTCCAGTGCTGTGGATATTGCATCTTCTCCCTGCTGTGCTGTATTGAATTGCTTTTTTGATTTACTAATGGTCTACATTAATTCAAAAACTCCCTTTGGTGTTAGTGACTGGAATGAAGCAGCACACCAGCTGAGATATATCACTGTATATATGCATACATATATATATATGTTTGAAATTCACACTTCAAATCAATAAGGAGGCGGTAGAACTAAAGATGATGATTATGTAACTTAGTGCTACACCATTAGAAAAATAATAGCTTTAAAACACTTTTTCCAATGCCAATCTACGATCTGAAGATGACTGTTTATTAGTAACAGCATCTGATTACTCACTGTGAAGAAAGTACTTAAACATATGGGGCTTACTGGTATGAACAGGCAGAATTTGTCTCAAAGTGAGAAGTTTAGCCTGTAATTACCCCCAGTTCACATCTGAAAACAACTCTGATATCAGTGTCTTAGAAAGGGGCAGAGAGGCTGTTACTTCCCCTTTCTTCTCATGGCTCCAAGTTGAAAATAAAATGCTGGTTGTTTATACAGACCTGAACCATTTACTGAACACATTAGTACCTGGAAATCTCAAAGTAGGTCTACACCCTGGGCCCTTTTTTCAGGTATGTGCATAGGCATAGCATCTTCCTTCATGGAAAGACCCACAGGGCACAGAAGTAGTCTGTTTTGAGGGGCAGGAAACCCAATAAGCCTGGCAAAAATCTGTCTTGGTTCACTATGAACCTCCTGACTGTGCTCATAAACAAAAAGAGAGTACAGAAAAGATGAAAGGCAGGAGAAGATATCCAGAAAGAAAACAGTTGTGTTGCCAGGGCATGCAGCTATGGGATTGTGAAAAACACAGCTTAGCTGGGCATGAGCACCTCTCCCATGAGGAAAGACTGAGAGAATTGGAATTGTTCAGCCTGGAGAAAAGAAGGCTTCAGAGTGACCTAATTGTGGCCTTCCAGTACCTGAAGGGAATTTACAGGAAAGATTTGGCAAGGCTATTTACAAGGGCATGTAGTGACAGGACACGAGGGAATGGGTTCGAATTGAAAGATAATAGGTTTAGATTAGATATTAGGAAGAAATTCTTTCCTGTGAGGGTTGTGAGGCACTGGAATGGGTTCCCCACATCACCCAGAGAAGCTGTGGCTGCCCCATCCCTGGAACTGTTCAAGGACAACTTGGATGAGGCTTTGAGTAACCTGGTCTAGCTGAAGGTATCCCTGCCCATGGCAGAGGAGTTGGAACTGAATGTTCTTTAAGGTCCCTTCCATCCTAAACCTTTCTATGATTTGATGATTCAATAACAGTTCAGCTTTAATTGATATGTGTGGGCGCACTGAAGAATGAAGAAACCAAAAATTTTAAAGTGTCTTTTTTCCTTTCTCTTTACAGTCTGGGTTTGCTGTCAAGCTCCCTGGTCCCTGTGCTTAGGGAGGGAGCCTCGGGAATGAAGCGCCTCCCGTGCTATAAGGAGATTGATTAGGGACCACATGGGCATGTCTGTTATAGGGCACCGGGTGGGAGGCATTGAAGGGTGCAGAGGGAGCTTGCCAACAACATTGCGAGGTCTTCCTCTGCCAGCTTTGAAAAGAAGTGGTAAATCACCATGGATTTATCAAAGACAAATCGTGCATGACTAACATGATAATCACTTGTGATGAAATTAGTAGTTAGATACAAAAGAGTACAGGGTGTCATTTTGCCTAACTTCAGTAAATGGTGTTTGACACCATCTCCCGTAGCATCCTTGTAGCCAAGTCCTCATCTGTGAAGGAACCCCATACACTCATAAAGGCTGATGGGCAAAAGGCTAGAAGGCAATTTTGTAGTAAAGGATCTGGGTGTCTTGGTGTATGGCAAGGTGAATACGAACAAGTAAATTACTAATCCTGTCTCCGTTGCACTTTTTGCATCCTACCCAGTTCAGATTCCCCCAGGGCAGAAGAGAGGGTGACATTCTTGAGCATGTCCAGTAGAAGGTCACAGAGATGTTCAGGGGATGGAGCACATGGGGTTCAAAGGAACTTCTAGACAGCTGGACTTGTTCAGACCACAGAAAAGATGGCTGAGAAGGATCTCACTGCTGCCTTTTCTGCCTGGTGGGTTGTGGGTTGTTACAGCAAAGATGAAGCCAGAAACATTCAGAAAAACAAAACATCATTTAAAGAGTAAGTCATATGAGGAGTGGCTGAGAGAGTTGGGGTAGTTTAGCCTGGAAATAAGGAGGCTCAGGAGAGATCTTATCACTATTTACGACTACCTGAAAGGAAGTTGTAGCCAGGTGGGACTCGGCCTCTTCTCCCAGGCAACAAGCAACAGGACAAGAGGACATGGTCTCAAGCTGCACCAGGGGAGGTTCAGATTGGACATCTGGAAGAATTTCTTCACAGAAAATGTTACTAAACATTGGAACAGACTTCCAACAGGGAGGTAGTGGAGTCACAATCCCTGCAGGTTTTCAAGAAACAACTGGACATGGCACTTAGTGCCATGGTCTAATTGAAAAGGTGGTGATCAGTCACAGGCTGGACTCGATAACCTCAGAGATCTTCATCAATCTAAATGATTCTGTGATTCTGTAATCTCAGAGGTTCACAGAAGTTCAGAAAAGCTGAGAGGTACAAGATAAACATGGGAAATTTCAGGTGGGTATGACACCTTTTTTTTGACTGAGGCACAGGTACCCAGAAATACTGTGAGGTCTCTGTCACTGAATAGCCTGGATTCAGCTGGACAAGATGACCTAGAGCAACCTGCTCTCAGTTTGTAGTTGCTCCTGCTTTGAGAAGAAGGTAGGAGAAAATAACCTTCAGAGGTCCCCTGCAACCTAAATTTAAGATGTCATCTTTTATGCTCACTTTTACTGAATGACTCTCCTGAGAATGCTTTCTCCTTTTATAAAAATCTGGCAAATATAATAGGAGACATTACTGAAATGGATTTATGACTTGAAGGGTTCCAGGCACAGGATTTTCACTATCCATGCAAGAATCCTGGTTTCTGGCTGATCTGAAGCAACATTTCATCAATCATTTTCAAAGTGAAAAAGTTTTCAGGCAAGTATTAAAGTTTTATTGGCTTGTAGATAGGATCAGAATCATTTAGGAGACATGAGACCAACCTCTTTGTCAAGAACTGCTTTTGCATCTTAAATTAGCATCAAAAATTGCTATGAAGTAAAAGCTTTGCTGCAATTGTGACTGGGAAAATGTAAGAGTCTAAAGTCACAATGCATAAATGTGCTCTTGTTGTCTTTTTAGGTACATATCTTTCTTTGCTATTTTCTTTTGCTAGTTCTGGATCTCTGCTTGTTTCTATTTTGGTTTCTCTCTGGTCCATTTCAGAGAGCCCAGCTCTACCCAGACCTTACACTCACTGGAATAGCTTGACCTCAAGTTCAGACTCCTTGAAAATCCAAAATAAGTCAAAAGCCTATGTAATCCTGAGTCTTATAATATTTTAGAGGTAATTACATAGAATATTTAATGGTTTGTGTTTGAAGAGACCTTAAAGATCATCTATGTCCTTTTCATTCCATTAGCCCAACTTCTGACAGCATTCACATACAGAGTTCATAAAGCGAACCCAAAAAGTGAATAAAATGTCAAGTTTGATATATTTAAAAAGAAAAGCTGCATTTCTTTTTAAGCCAGTTGACAGTAAACACCCACAATATAAAGCCACAAGCAGAGCTAAATGCATGAAACCGATACAGTAACGTGGCTGCTTCACACCAGGCTGAGATGGACACCAGTGTCTGATGCACGCTGCTGTACTGCATTTACTCCTTGTATGCTTGCTTAGTTACCAGGGTTATGGCTGATTTTTTGGAAGAAATTCATTGCATCATGATCCTCCGTATTTGTTACAATAAATAAAACACTGTCCTGGTGTCACCTTGGGGGGTTCACACCTTGCGGGGCCTCCGTCGGGGCGTCCCGGGGCCCCTTTGGTGGGGTGGGGGAAAACCCGGACTGCATTTCTGCTGGAGTACGGAATGGGGGAAAAACCCAGACTGGATTTCCAAAAAAAAAAAAAAAAAAACAAAAAAAAAAACATATATGAAGGGTTGGACATGATGATCTCAGAGGTCTTTTCCAACCTGGCTGATTCTACGATTCTATGATCTAGTTCCAACCCTCCTGCTGTGGACCAGGACACCTTCTACTAGACCAGATTGCTCAGAGCTCCATGCAACCTGGCCTTGAACACTGCCAGGGATGGGGCATCCACAGCTTTCCTGGGCAACCTGTGCCAGGGCCTCACCACCCTCATAGCAAAGAAATATGGGAACGTAACAGCTGAGTTTCCATTCAATCTTCAGTGAATGAATGAATTTTATAATTTATACCTTTGACATTACTTTGTGACTTTTTCCCCCTAAACAGATCGAATGATTGCTTTACAAAAATGACAAAAGTCAGTGAAATTCATGGTTTTGAGTTTTTTTGGTGCAGTTTTAAAGAACTTTTGATGCAATTTTTTCCTTTCTATGAAACTGTAGGTGAGAATGTAAAATGTAAGGTCAACTTATATTTTTAATTATGAAAGTAGAGAAATCTGACCCTCACAAAAGGTTAGAACCTGCTATATTAACCTATGTTTTAGTCAACTGTGTTAATAAAGATAACTTGTTCAAATAAAAATACTCTTTTATTATGAATGGGATGCAATATAGTCCTGAAAGACATTTCAACATGCTTTAACCTTGAAGATTTTGAAGAGATGATTTACTAGGAAAGCACTGAAAAAAATTTAACCTTGCTATTGCAACAGCATTGGGTCTATATGATGTGAATTAGAACATTCTGGTACACTGTTGCTCCACTATAATGTAAGAAAAATACATAAATATATAGCAAAATTGTTTCATTAAAACCACTGATTGTATAAGGGTACAGTACATCATAATAGACTTTTTTTCCTTTATGCTTGAATAAATACAAATTAGATGATAACACTTTATTTTAATGATACCCTGATTAATACTGAATTACAATAAAACCTCTATGAAAGTGCATATGACATTTCCATTAATAGCAATTGAATTTGTTATTATTACTGTTATTATAATGAACAGCAAATCAAATCACTGGTGATAGAACACAAATTATATCACTTCTGTTGCTGGAAAAAACATAATTTTAGCTCTCAAAACTTGCCCTATTCATACTCCATGAAGCATTGTTGTATGAATTATGATGTTTAAATAACCAGAAATATTAAACCCAGTATGTTATATGATCATGATATCTTTTAATCCTTATTTTTAAGACGTCACATAATTTTATCAGCACAATTTCATCTTACTAATTGTTGAATGCAGAGACATGATAAAGTCTATAAAATACTTCAGTAAAATGTAACTCTTGAGTGAGACATTCGGCCAGTAACAAAATCTGTTTCCAAGACCTTTCTACAGTCATGCATTGTGTTTATTGCAAATGGCAGTCAAAATACGAGACAAAGTCAAAAAGTTTGCTCTGCTCAGAATTTAAACTCAGGTAAACAGTTTGTATTAAAAATCCCTTTGAGGTATCTGCAGTGTATATTTTTAGTAATGAACACTTTAGTGTTCCTTGGCCATGTTCTGAATGCCTTTCTCACGATTCACATCAGAAGTTTGCTCATTATTCTTTTCATTTCCTTTTCACTGGTGGTGGTAGGAGATTAATTTCATATTCCAACCCAGATTTAATTCAAGTAGTTGTAGACATCAGGGTAAGTTTTCATCCCATCCCTTAACTCCACATGCAAAGTACAAGTAAATAGGTTCTCTTTCAAATGCGTTCTGTAGGAAGGAAACTGAGCTATATTTTGTTAATGCAACGTGCCAGCACTTGTCACAATGCACATGCTAAATTATTGGATACATAAACATCTGGGATGTTGTAGTCACTCTAGGAAAAGAGGAGCCAGCTTTGTGCTGAGAATTGTCTTGATACATTTCACTGCATAAACTATAATATTCTGCAAACAGGGACTCATGCCTCAAATCTGATTTGAAAGATTTTACATCCTTAGAGGCTCTTTAAGGACACTTTTTGGGAGCACTTTATTCAAACGGTACTTATCCACTTCTCTGAATGTGAAACTCAGACTAAACAAACAGGTGAATGACTAATGCATTTCAAATGCAAAAGAATTTCAAAAGCCCATTTCAAGGATTAGCCTGTGGGGAACACACAGCAGTTTGCCCCTTCCCTGAAATGGATTTTTCCTTTTATAAGTCACCCGGTGGGTACAGGTTTTGATTTTAAAATACTCTCTAAAAAAAACCCCACAGGCATTACTTTAACTGCAATCATTTCAGATTCTGTGAAGCAGTGGGGAAACGTGCTCATCTCACCACTGTACAATCTGCAGAGATTTCATTTGGAAGGAGCCCTATCGAGGTAGTTGTTTTCTTTCTTTAACAGCTTCACCAGGCAGAGACAAGCGATGCCTCTTCAGCACTGACCCATCAAGTCTGATTTGATGGGTCAGAGTTCTCCAAGGAAGTTGGAGCTGAACTGATCACATCACTAGTTAAACTTTCTACCACTCAAGCACAGAGAAAACTGAATTTTTGAGTTTAGTTTACTGACACATTTTTTTTCACTTGTTAAACATACAAGTGATTTATCCTTGCCATTTTGAAGCTAAATTGAAAACTATCGTGGAGAAGCTAAAATAGAGTTCTCAAATAGATCTTTGTAGAAAAAAAACAACGAAAAATTTACCCATACATTCCTAAATCAAATAATAAGACATCACATTCATTCGCAGAAGAAACAACAACACACAGTTTATCCCTAGTCCTTCAGAGAGAGGACTGTTGCATATTTATAGCAGCACACTTCCAGCTTACAATTAGCACTTGCTCAGTGACTGAACGTGAGCTTGCAAGATTATGAAGTGAGCCAAATGAAAGTGAAATGTTTATATAAAACATTTATTTTAAACACACAATTTTAAAGAATGTTTCAAGGAATTGTATACTTGCCTTGCTGCTGATTTCTGTCTCTTCAGACCATCCTCGTCACACTTTTCCCATTTATTAAAGATTTGCACACCTTTCGACCAACTGTTGCAGTTTAACAACGAAAGATTCTTTTTAAGTCTTGAGAATCGTTGTGTATTATTGCTGATAGTTGTTAAGAACACATCAGACTGGTTCCAGTCATGGATGATTTTGTTATATACACTTTTTTTCATTTATATTACCTATCTTCTGGCTCTTTATTAAATCTATACATTGAAAGAATTCTTGCCAGTAATAACATAGACCCTTTTTTTCCCTAATGAAGGAAATATATCCCAGGCTTCCATAAAACATCTATGATAACAGTGGATAGATTTTATTTTAGTCATTTGAGCTACCGGCAGAGCAATTAACAGAATCTTACAGCAGATCAAAACATCTACACGTGGAAATGTGACATCAAAAGTGGAGGTTTATTAAATAGTATGAGGCCAAATATGACGAGTTATTGTCACTATTTACATCTGAAATTCATGACTGCTATTTCAAATACTATTATTCTATTGTTCATCAATTGCAACCAGTGAATCCAAGCCACTAAGACGACACTACAATACATAAGGGTATGTATTTCAAGTGTAAGATAGTCACTTTCAAAGTCCTTTACTGTAGACTCTGAAAAGACAATTTAAAAATGCCACTTGTGCAGATCATTGTGTAGCATACATCAGTTTGTTTCCTTCATTCTTTTTCATAAAACCCTTAAAAATATCTTCTTAACTCTATAGCTCTTGAATTAAAAGGGACAATTATCTATGAAAAATTTTACCAAGTGTATCATAAAGAGTTCTCCAAAGAAACCACAAAACCAAATGATAAGGAGAAGAAGATAAGCCTCTGCATTAGTAGGAAAAAAGCATAGAAAAAATTGAGATTCTTTTACAAGCCTCCAAACTGAAATTAAAAACTTAAGAAATCACTTATTATTGCAAGGCAAGATCAACTCTAATTCTTCAGTTACTTCTTCAGCTTCCAAGAGGAAAAAATACTATAATTTTCCTCAAAACTCATTCCTGTGCTTCCGTACTGTAGAAGGCTTGCACTTATAATGCAAACAAAATATCTCTAAATGTGATGCCCACGCAGGCTTACCTACTTAAATGTTTACCAAGGACAGATTTTCTTTCCACTGTATTTTTATGAGACTTTTATTATACGTTTAACTATAAGTGCATATTCACTCTGTCCCTCTTTAACTTGTCTTCCTAAGTCAGTTCTTCACAAGTCTAATAATTTCTATTATTCCTCACTGAATCCTGTCCATCTCAGCTACATCCCTTTTGAATTGTGTCAAATTTGGCTTGGCAGAGTTCAAGGTGGTGCTGAATAGAATCAAACAAGCCTCATGGACATCAACCCAGTTTACCCAGAACGTGTTTCTCTTTATGGTAATTATGTGACTCTGTTGATTCATGTTCAGTTTGTGATCCTTTAAATGCCTGGGTTCTTTTTAACAGTGATGAGGTCTAATCACTTGTTTCTCATCTTGTATTTATGGCAGTTGATTATTTCTGCTGAGTGCAGAGCTAATCATTTGTCCTTATTGAAGTGCATTTTTGCTCTCCAAATTGTTTCTTCAGTTGACTGTGATCATGTCAAATTCTAAGCCTGGCTTCTGTCATGCTTGTAAATACTCCCAGACTGGTATCAATCATAAATTTCATGCCCTGTCTCCATTTTTTATCAAAATTATAAAATATAAAAATAATGATTAAAGCTAGAGTCAGTGTAGAACTGTACTCAAACAGATTTTTATTTCATAGGGAAGAAAGAATCATGCTTTAATTATCATTTTCCCATCAGTTAGGCATTCAGCAGACATTCTGTCTTGACCATGTTTTCTTAGCACTTTACTGGAGACAATGTTAGAAGTTTTAACCATGCCAAAGTATTTACAAATTCTCTGCAAGTCCAAGGCCAGTTTGCCTGTTGTAAAAGCAATTAACTTATCTTCATGAGCCCAGATCATGACAAATCCATACTGGATTATGTTGATCTCCTTGTTATCTTCTAGTTGGTTTTAAAGCATTTGGTTTGCTCCAGCATCTTTCTGGTAATAGAATGAAAGCTGACTGGACAATAATTTCCCTTTTATTCCTTCTTTCCCTCTTCTTCCCCTCCCACTTTGACAGTGGGCACTGTCTTTACCTTTCTGGTTTTTCTATAAGCTCTCAAAGACAAGGGCAAATGGTTCCGGGGCTACTCCAGCCAATTCTGAGACTATGATATAGTGAATTTCATCACACCCAGCCAACTTGAAAACATCTGTCTTATCTACTCTTTAATACACTCTATTTCTACCAAAAGGAAAATCTTTGTCATTGCAATGCATTGTTTTAAGTGTCTGATGACAATGAACCTAAAAGCAGAAAAGGCTTTAATCACTTCTGTCTCCTTGGGATCAACAACTTTCATCACGGAGCGGGAGATGAAGTCCTTTGTCTTCCTTTTAAAAGCCTTTCTTTTATTACCTAAGTAATTAGAGACAATGCTTTTAATAAGACCTAATTTATGGTATTCATATATACATTGAATATAAATCTGATTAATCTATAGGTTTTGGTCATCTGGGCTCCATCTGCAGTTAGGAGAAAAGGATAATTGTCTCATCATAAGAAATGTGAGTGGAGTTAATTTTTGGAGGTGTTCCTCCTTAGCCTCCTTATTGTCCTCTAGCTCTGATTAGACTTTTTCATCTCTGATAGCTAATATTAAGTAGGATTTATCCTACACAAAATGTTTTGTATATCTTTTCCCCTTGCATCTTTCTCTGGGCTTTGAGTAAACTGATTTTTGTCCCTATAGGTTTGTGCTAATATAATAAACCTACTATTCTAATTTTATGTGTGTTTCTTCAATTTTTGAGGGAATTCAAATACTCATAATTAAGATTAATTAATTTCTCATCATAATTTGTCTTATTATGGCCTTATCATCATGACATGGTTTCTTATCTTCTATTTTATATTTTTGAAATAGGATAATCTGCATTTCTGCTGATACAATTCTCTGAATTCCATTTTTGTAGTCTGCTCACTAATCCTTCTGAGTTCATTGCCTTTTTTTAAAATGTTGCCTCATTTCCTTCCTTTCTTCCTTTTCCCTTTCCTGTCTTCTCTCCTTACTTCATCCTTCTCTCCATCTTACTCTTCATTTCCTCATCCTTCACTGCCTTCTTTTCTTTTGTACAGTTTTTCTTGGTTCTCTTTCTTAATTAAGCTGTCCCAAGTTCCTTTCCACCATATTCTTAAACATTTTCAAGCTGCTGCTAATTGAAATTCCTAGTAACTTCACCTATCTAATTGTTTTTGTAACACCTCTGTTCCTAGTACTTTCCTAGGATGGGTTCTCCTCTTTTCTTTTTTTTTTTCCTCTGGAAAAAAATTCTTTTCCATTACTTGCCAGGGAACAACAACTGTGCTGCATTTAGTATTGCACAAGTGATCAGAGTTGCTCCAAGTCAATATTTCTCCAGAACCTTCTCACAGTATTGAAGGTTTTATTTCTGTGAGTTTGATTCTCACTTAAAGAAAATCAACTACTGAACTAAATGTTAAATACAAATACCAATATCTTCAAACTGGTGAACGTGCTTGGCTCCTGCTATAGAGTCACTAATAGACTTTTAGAACTGGATTCTCCTTCACTTCCTAAATCTCTATTTTCTTCTAGTTAATTGGATATCCCAAGTGAAAAGAAAAACAAACAAACAAACAAAAAACAATCCCAAACCACCAACCAAAACAAGATAACAAACTTTTCCAAAGCAGATACATTCTTAGAAAAAGAATTAGCATAGAGCAGGATCTGTGGAAGCTCTTCAAGAATTTTAATGGCACAGAAGGTTAGTCAAATTGTAATTAGCTATAATTGGCTCCCACACAAGTTGTGACATCGTTGCCTAGAGCTAAGTGGCAGTAAGTGTGTTTGTCTTCTCCTGCAGTCGGTCAAAACAGAATCAAAGGAATTGATTCTAAACTGATATTTACAGGGTGAAATTACCAAAAGGACAATCCAATGAACATGCTGATTGAGGAGTAAATATTTTTCTGCTAGTTTAACAGGGATTTTGGAACAGGAATTGCACTACTTAATTCGATAGTAGGTATAAATAAAGTGCCCAACAATGACTGCTCAAGAGAACGAGCTCCCATTTACTGCAGAGTACTTCATGAAGAGTTAATAGTTGTGAAAAGAAGCTTTTGTCGAAAGTGATTAGAGGAATCCTTTCCACACTGTTTTATCAGCCTTTCATGAACTTGTAAAACATCTTAAAAACCTTTTGAAACTATAATTCCAAATAACTCCAAAACTATAATTCTGAATACTTCCAAAATCACTTGTTTAAAAAAAAGTAAATAAAAATTGTATGTTTTCTATCAACATCTTTACTGTATAAACTGATACAGAACAAATTGCTGTGGTTTTTTTTAAAGCATGCTTCTTGAGTTAATTTGCTGCGATATTATTCATAGCCACAAATAAGGCTTTGATCTTAGCTAATTAAATGGTAAAGTTTTTTAAATTATTGTTTAGAAAAGAAAACCGCTTAAAAGTTAAGCTTGGCTCAGATCAAAAATATACTTTTACTCCTTTCCAAAACACTAAGTGGATCCACAGTTATAAGAAGAAAGGAAAAAAATACAAGTTAAAATGTCAAGCAAAAGGTTGTAACTTTTGTCACTTTTGGAATACAACTGAAATAAACATCTAAACTAAATGTTTGTAAGTAGACTCATAACTAAACCACCCAAATCTCTCAAACTTTTTACCTTCTTTATGAGTATTTTTTAAGTTTTTCTGCCTTGCAGTAGTGTAAGATGTCAAAGGTAATACACATTTTCTGCAGATTTTTGTTGATGATAATAATATGTTTTCTTTTTCAGCAATCCAAACTTCATGATAAAACTTTGGGCCACATGAAGTGCTCACATCAGTGTTTACCAGGAGTTCCTGTTTCCTGCCCGTCCTCCTTGCAGTGCCTGACCCAGGAGTTAAGCTGCTGAAACCCCAGGCCCAGAAAAGGCAGATATAGCCCAGTCCAGTTATTTATGCCTCACTCCTGGACGGAAACCTCAGCTGTGCCAGTCTTAGATCCGGTTTCTTCTTTGATTCGGATCAAAGACTTCACCTGTGCTCTTCCCCTGACTTACTGGAGTACCTTAACCTGTGGAATGTTGGGTATCCTGAGATGGAGAGTGCTCAGTCCTGGGTGGTGAAGCGTTCCAGTTTGTACCTGTAAACAGAGATTGATGCTGCACTGCTCTAGTTCTGTACTTCTCCGAGGTGAAAAAAAAGCTTCTGGTCTGAATTTGGCAGAAGATTTCAGTTCCTCTACCTGTACTGCAGCATTGGATAAAGGCAAAGAAAATGTTATAATTTAAGGGGAAGGAGGGGGACTTTCTTAGTTTCATTTTTCTTCTTACTTTTTTTTCCTGAGAAAGGCTGACTTGGCTGATGTATATTGTTTGGTCCATGACTGGCATTCTGACTGTGATGCCTACATGGATATACATATATTTAACTTGATCTCTAAGTGCCTGAGGGCAAGGAGACAGGGAGATTTGGTTTAAGGTGTGCCCTTGAAAAGAAACCTTTTTTTCGATGAGATCAAAATTCCTGTTAATTCTGTTTGGAGGGGCTTCTGCTCCTTATAACAGTAGGCAGGAATAATGGGAATAATGCAGGGATGGGAAATTTCATCAGTGCCAGGATGTGAAAAAGCTCGTTACTACAGTGTTAATTCCCTCCTTGATAACTGTTCAGCTGCAGGCATCTCTATTTGTCAGACTGTAACCTGTATGTGTATTTATGTGTATGTGGTTTCTCAAGCAAACTGCTGAGCAGCATTTTCAGTGGTGGGTTTTTTTGTTTTTCATATTTGTCCTGTTTTGTTTTTGTTGGTTTTTTTTTTTTACAGTAATATAACAAATATTTTTTAAACAGTTGTTATTGCATTTGCGTTATCATTAACCATCTGAAACCCACAAATAGCCAAAGTTCTTCTGGATCAAAAAGGGCTTCATAGACAATGTTTAAGTTATCATCATTCTGCAGGAAGTTTTAACAAAAATTAGGTTTTTTCCGCTTTAGGCACTTACAGAAATGTGCAGTGACAAACTCATTCATGCAGAGCAAGCCTTTCTGAAATGTTCTTTACCTTTCTTTATTTCAGTAGTTATCATCCTTTTGTTTCAAGATGGTTTTTGAAGTGACTCTTTCAGGATGTTTTCAAACATTTTCTTGACCCTTAGCTGGATGTCTCTGAACCACGAAGAAAGTTTTCAATGAAAAAGTTGTCATAACTGAGAAATATGATTGTACTGGAGGGATGAAAGTAGAAAGGAAAAGAATGAGACCAAATGGATTTTAGGTTCTGAACATTATTGTACAATACCCTTTAGTCAAAAGCAGCTATTTTGGATTAATGATGTTCTTAAATTTTCCTGTACAACACAGTCAGTCTCTGTTTAACATTGCTGAACTGTAAAACAGTTATTTCACAAAATCCATTTGCTTCTGACAACTTCATTCCTCTCAGTCCTGTCCTTTCTCTTTTTTTTATAATAGAAAAGAGAAGGAATAGATGATGGGAGGGGAAATATGAACATAGTAGAGGGAAAAGGTAGAAATAAAAAAACGGAGATATAACAAGGAAGGAAGCAGATGGAAGAGGAAAATTGCTAGTTTTTTACAAGACATTGCACGAAGTCATTATACACTTCTTTGGGCAAGCGATGTAAAAGCAACAAGAGATAGAAAGACATATTCTTGGTCAACTTCTAATGATGAGAACGATGTTTTGGGAATTGATTTTAAAGTTTAATTATCTACCCTTTCACTAAGTGATCGTGGTCAGCGTTAATGTCAATACTATTCAGCAAATTATTATGAAGAGGCCAATTCCACTTACCACCAACTATAAGAAACAGCAGAGGATAATAGGCACACACAGCAGTCCACAATGTAAGAGCAAGAGGGCAAGCCCTACTATTTCCAATGATAAACTTTATGTGAACTGCAACCCTTTAGCTCATTTTTTCCAGACAAAAATTCAAACTCTATGTCATCACTAAACACTGATGAGAACAGAAACATCACTGGTTAGTGGTGACAAAAGTGGTTCTTTATTAAAACACCAAAAGTATTTTAACTGAACAAGACAGAAGACAGGTGATGGCTGATTCAAATGTAAAAATAAATAAAAACGAATATAGTTCTTCAGATATTTTCTTTGTGCTGTCTGGAAATCATTTTTGATGGGGAACAGACTGTGGATATCGGGAAAAATTTAATAGATTCTACACTGGCATTGTACACATACTGTTTGTCTCATAAACAGGGAAATATGTTGGATATAAAAGGAAAAAAATATTTAAACATCAGTTCACCAACAACACGAAACAGTAGTTTGGAGGTAAAAGTGGAATATAAAAATATGGTATGGAAATGTACAATTTACACTGGAACAAGAGCACGTGGTGCTTTAGACTTCCAGTACCACAAAGTAATGTAATAATTGTGGATACTGCCAGAATACAACCGTGAAGCAGAATTTATAGCTCTTTATTTTTATACTCTTTTAGTATCACCTCTAGTGATGGCACTGAGTTCCTTCAGTGGAAATTATTTTCAATCAAAATGGAATTTTAGGGTTTTTTTTAGGAAATGGGGTATTAAGATGTACTTTAAAAAACAAGACAGATTTGCTGCTGGGTCAGCCTCAGGTTTTGTATATGATGAAGGAATTGAGGGTTGAAACCAAAGTGATTGAGAATACACTTTACAAGGATAAATAGAAGTAAAAGACAAAGGACAGAAAATGATAAAGGATTGAATAACAGTGTGACAGAGCAAAGCAAAAAATCAAAACAACACGGAGAAAGAAAGATAAACCAGGTGCTTCAAACTCCTGTAGGCAATTTCATTGTAACATGTTTTTCCAATTCTAATATCTAAGTTTATGAATGTCTGCAAGGGTTCAAATTTCAATAAAATTCCCTCCCCAGTCTTTTTGAGTCATGTTTTCTGCATGCTAAAAGTCTCCTACAAAGTTGAAACTGAAATGTCTTGCTGTCAGCGACTGCGTATATTCTCTTTCATACACACTTATGCCTCACTGCTCTTACTTTCTGCTTTCTTTCTTTTGTTTGCTTAGATATCCAGCAGTAAGAAAATATTCTGTTTACTCTATTAAAGTAAGACAGGAAAGAGAGGCTAGAGTTCCCATTTTGTCTCCAAGCTATCAGAAGATAACCAGTGGCTTGCTCTAATCCCTTTAACTCCTGTTATACGTAACTGCGGTATTCCAGCAACCTATGGCTGTAGCAGAGAAGGAAAAGATGAACAGAACTCTCTGGTGTGAAGCTTTGTGTTGGGTAGTGATAGAAAACCAAGCATAGACCTTCCCTTTTAAAAACAAGCCAGAGAAAGTGAATCAAGAGCTCTCCAGAATTCAATTCTCTCACCTGAGCGAACAGACAGCTGCTGCCACACCATGCTGAACTGGCAAGCACTTTCTTAATTACTCAGCCCTTCCAGAAGGCAACACTTCAGTGGTGATGAAGAGGCACAATTTTCAGAGCTTCAGTGGGAATTGTTTTTTCATCTCCTCAGAAGATTTATCAGAAGTGTTCTGCTAACATTAGACTATATATAAGGCATTTTCCTGTCTGAATGCATGTTGAACCGTTAAAAAGTTAACCTCCCCGCTTTCATCTCACTGTTGCTACAAATAGTTCCTCTCAGAAGGAGCACATGGAATAATGTATACTGCTAGTCCTTTTGCAGATTTCTGTTTCACAAACTTTAACCTACAAACAGAAGGTTGATTTCTCTTGATTACCTTGTATAAAAGATGCCTGAAGGCTTTAAGCTACTTGAAGTTCATGGGATGGAGAGTGAGATGAATCTCCATTGCTTCAATAAGCCACCTGAAAGGATGCTTTTATTCAGATTCAGACAGTTTTGTGTGCAGAACTTAGTTATTCTTTGGTGCAATTAAGCAATCCTCTCGATGGAGACCTTTAAGGGCAAGGATAAGAAGACACCGGCTCTTCCCCTTACACTTGGCTAATGACCACAATAAAATCTGTTTCAAATTGCATCTTCCCTGAGGAAGTTTGGGAATTTACTTCTAATTTCCAATGTTCAGCATCTCAGTATTTAGGTATCATCACTCACAGTGGTTTTTTTAGATCTGATGTCTGTAAAGGTGTCTATAAGTACTAGCAAAAATGAAAAAACCAGAACTTTTGATGTAAGGAGAGCAACAGATTTTACCTATTTTTTTTAGGTGGCTGTTAAAGAGCAAGTATTGGAATAAGTTTCTATCTTAAATTTTAAAGACACACATTTCTTATCCATACTGCTATGCATTAGTATATGCCAATTTGCTAACCCAGTCCACTGTTGTTTTTATCTCTCCAAGTCATTGAAAAAAAAAAAAAAAAAGTAAGTCTTCTGTTGCGGAAGTGGGTATCTTTTTGTTCTCCCTGTACAAAGAATTTCTTAAAACTTAATTTTAGGAAAACAATTGGGAGAAAAAATTCTACATTTCCTGAAATTCAGTGAACAATCTTCTTTCTCTTTTGTTTGTTTAGGATTTTGTTTTTTGGTTTTGTTCTTTTGTTTTCATTTTATGGTGAGGCCAGATCTAGTCTACTTGGAAGGTAATTTCCATAATATATATATCTTTTACTTTTGTTTATTTTTATGATTTATTTCTATTCATCACTTAGACAAGAGAAATACAGACGTGTACTTTCCTTTCGAAAGAATTCATCACCAATTTTCATTCTTCTTCTTCCTTCAGTATCTTATTCTCACTAGTAATAAATCTTACTTTTCAATTGGACTAGTGATTGCATATCATCAGTTGATAGTTATTTCTATGCTTTTAAGATTTGGAATGGAAGACAGTGTCCAAGGACTTCTGTGAGTCATGTGTTAATTATCCATATGACAAATTTCCTGTAACTATGTGTATAATTTATTGTTGGTTCTACAGTAAGAAAACTGCAGGAATATCAACTCTACCTCAGCTTGTGAAACAAAGCAAACCGTGTAGAAGCGGAATTACATAAATTGAATTTTGTTGCCTCCCTTTAGTGATAAGAAAGTGCCTGATAAGACTGAGTGAAAGATTTTGGTGTTCATTACATTATTCTGAATGAGAGTTTAAGTATGGCTGAAATAAATAGCTTTTGACTACTGGGGATAAAGTTGGTTGGGAAAAAAAAAGACAAAAGTAGGCCAAGTTTGCAGAAACTAAACTTAAAATATTTTAGCAATATCTATTAAAATATTATTTAACCAAGAAAAGAAGAGACTGATTTAATCGCCTAATTCACTTTGCGTGATTTGCTTTTTAGGCTCAGTGTTCTGATTTCAGTTTTTCTTCACCTTATTTTGTTCTTTCAGTTATGTGGATACTGCTTTGTAGATACAAATGTGTTTATAGTGAAATCTTACCTATCCCCATCTCTTTCTCTGTTCTCTAACATGGAATGATTGCTCAAATCTTTTCATGCTCTACCTGAAGACTATGTATCCCACTTATATGCTCCAAAAATGAATCCCACTCAGCCACTTCATTTATTTTCATTGTTTTCCTTCATTCATTCTGTCTGCGGTCCTGATATATGATATATTCCATTTTTATGCTACAGCAACACTGGTAAATCAATTGTTCATTTCTTTTTTGAAGATTTTCTCTTTTCTAACACAAGAAAGATAAGCTACTGTAGCTACTTGTCACTTAAACATCTTAGAATAACATCAGTTGCAAACAAATGAACAAAGCACATTACTATACTGTTTTTCCTTTATTATACTGTTTAAATTTGAAATGTCAATTAGTGTGGTCCATTCTAAAATAAACTACAGCAAAACATTGCTCTCTGTTGATTTTTTAAAATTATTATTAGTATTATTTTTAGATATATAAGAACATATCAGAACAGTCTTCTACCAAGAGGAAAGAATAAATAATATAGAACTCTATTAATGATTTCTGCTTTTATTTAAAGACTTACATGGTTGTAACAGTGCTACAGTGTTAAAGGGATACAGTGTTGGTGGCTAAGGGAAGAAGGACTGACATTTTCTACCTGTACTTGTGAAATGCATGTGGCACTGTCCCACATGACATCCTTGTCTCTAAACTGGAGAGACATGGATTTCATGGACGGACCATTCCATGGACGAGGAATTGGCTGGAGAGTTGCAGTCAGTGTGACACCGAGCTCACTATTCTACTAGCAGGGTTATACAGCTAAATACATCTGCCTATTGCTTTACAGTGCAGGGAAAGCACATGAAAGAATCTGAAGCAAGCTCTGAAGACATGGCCTAAATCTGCAGTCTCTACATTGTGAGTAACATACTGGAGGAGTAAAAGGAAAGTTCAAAATGTCTAAATGCCTGGGGAAATAGATATTTGATAGCTCAGCTGATGACTCATCATCCAACTCTATCTAAAACTCAAACAATCCATAATAGCTGATGACTTCAGGGGTGGGAAGAAGACGTAAGTTCCAGTAAATGTGATGGGAGTTGAAACCCAAATATTGCCACAGCCTACAGGTATTTTCTGGTTAAGTCAACTAATAAAAGAGGTACTGAGAGTAAAGGAATACTACAGAATCATCTACCCTCAAGGTCTTTTGTGATTGTAGAGTGTTCCCACCGGAAAAAAAAAATCCCTTGAATGCTATATGAGATGAAACAAATAGATGAAGCATTGTCGAAGGGAAGAGTTTGATGCATCAACTGCTGACATAAAATGAACTGATTCAGACATAGCCAGTGGCTTAGGCTGCTTCTTAGGCTTTTTAGAGATAGGACCATACACTGTACATTGTCTTTTCTGCAATTAAAATTGCCAAGGAATCACAATGGCCTGATGGAACCTTTTCAGTCAGTTTCAAGCTCAAGACAAGGTGAGGAGCACTTACAATGAGCCTTTTTACTGCAGTGAAAAGCCCTCGTAATTTCCTTCATTGGTTACTCAAGGACAAATGTTGGATAAAGGGAAATAGGTGTATCAGAAAAGATTTTAGCATGATATTTTTCATGCTGAAAAAGAAAATAATGCCAAACTTCTGACACAATTTGCATATGATGTCTTAGAGGAAATGAATAATACTAGAAAAATCTCTTCATATATTGTCTGACTTTGAAGAAGAAAAAAGTCAATTTATTATTTGAATTTTTCTTCAGAGGAAGAAATTACTTCAAAAGGAATTTAATGCAGGTCTTTTTGTTTTTAGTAATTACATAGCAACTCTATCACTTAAAAGGTTAAAGCTGCAGAAAATCTCAGTGAAGTACCGATTTCCCAGGGCCTATTTTCTCAAAAATAATACAGTACATAATGAAAAGACAGATCCAAAACTCCCTGCTGTGTATCACATGTGATTCACAATTATTAATAATCTGCTATTGCAACAGGAGCTGTCTCTCTTGCTTAAAATGTGGGAAATATTTGTCTGAGTAACATATTTTCACAAGCTTAAGCTATATCTGGTTTTAACCCACTGTAGTCAACCTGTTGTTTGTTAGAAGGCATTATACAGGCAATAAAGAGAATTCCAGATATTCACTTTCAGTGGAATAATATAGACATGAGAGCTGACAACAAGGAAAGGGATGAGAGCATCTCAAAAGGAAATACTAAACATAAATTTTGTGTTTTGTGTTATTTTTCTTCAAGGGTAGAGGATATTTGACTTACCTGTTTGCTTTCTAAGATAAAATAATACCTGTGGATGAGGGGAGAGTAGTGACTATTGCCTGTCTTTATTTGAGAAGGCTTTTGGTGTGATCTTTTCCATCATCCTTGTTGAATGCAGCCTGGCACACTGTGGTCTAGCCAGGTGATCTACTAGATGTATGAGAAACAAGTTGGGTCCTTTAGTCAGCCTGTTTAGTGATTATTCCTCTGGCTCAAGGTCAGTAACAGGTGGAGTTTCTTCAGGATATGCACTGGGACTGGACTATTTAACATCTTCATGAATGACCTAGAGGAAAAAAAGGATGTACACTCTCATTTGGTTTATGAATGATTTTTCTTCTTTAAACAGACCATGTATGAATTACTGTGTCCAGTTCAGGCCTCTCCAGTACAGGAGAGACACTGCCAAACTGGAGCAAGTTCAGCAGAGGATCACCAAGCTGGTCAGGGGCTGAGGAACATGCCCTACAGTAAGGGGTGGGGAAGATGGATTTGTTCAGCCTGGGTTAGAGACAGCTGCCTGTAGGGTGGTCATTGAATAGACAGGGCTAGGCTCCTCACTAAGGAATGTGTCATGTGGATCTGAGACAATGGACATGATCTGAGAAAAAGATCTTATATCTGAAACCACAAAACTCCTTTTTCCCTTTGAACACAGTCAAGGAGAGAAGACAGTTACCAGAGAGGTTGCGCAACGTTCATTTTTGGAAGTTTAAAAACCCGTCTGGACAAAGACCTGAATGACCTGGTCTGATCCCAGACCTGGCCCTTTTTTGGGCGGGAGGCTGGATGAGATTACCTCTTGAGATTCCTTCCAACTGGAATTATTCGATGATTCCAAAGGCAATTAACAAAGGCAATTGTTCCGGGTTGACCTTGACCAGCAGCTAAACACCCACACAGCTGGTAGTTCAGAGGCTGTGCAGTGAATGCTCAGCAACAGTCAAAACATCAGTGTGTTACCAACACTGTTTTAGTCACAAGTCTAAATCACAGCACAATACAGGATGCTGTGAAAAAAATTATCATTATCCCAGCCAGACTCAGTACAAATACCTGCTAAAAATCACAGCAAAATGCTGAGGCAACCCGTAATCTTAGTGTGTATCATAATTATGAACACCCCTGGGAACTGTGTGTTATTGGTATCTTGTCCAACATATCACTATTACTTCCACCGAATAAAGTCTGCTGCAATGTGTGTGGAAATTCATGTAAAAACTGTTGTCACATCACAGAATCCCTAAAGTCTGCAAAGTATTTTCTGCCCCAAAAGTAAGCTTATGGAAGTTAATCATATGGAAAAAGAGCAGTAATTTTGTGGGTTAAGAATTGCTGCTTTTTGCTTTCTAGATTTCTTACTTTAAGAAAATATCAAAATGCCTAAACTAACAGAAACCTCTGACTTCTAAATTGGAATAACTAATATCTCATTGGAAAGCAATTTACAACTATTGGCTTCAAATATTACCCTAAAAAAAAAAAAGAATTTAATGACATTGACTGTCTGAGAGTGGACAATTTCCTTCTTTTCCATTACTCTGTTTAGTTAAAAAGAATCACCAGACATGCAAACCAAGATTTCTCATGAAACCTGCCAATATAACCAATGTTATAAGTAAGTAAGTGGACTGAAGTATAACCAATAAAGCTGGAAAATATAACACAGATCAAGTTGCTATAGGCAAGTGTAATAAACATGATGAAATCTTGTAGTACTGAGTGAAATATATGTTACTGCAGTGGGTGGGCTGATTTATTGACCAAAAGCATTTGTGTTTTGCAAAGGAAATATAAGAACAGAGTAAGGATTTGCTCTGGTGGTAGGTCTACAGGAGGAAGTAAAAAGGTTAAAGAGCAAGGGAGAGCCTGAGAGAGAGAGAGGCTGGTGGACCATGGTCTGGCCTGCCTGAGACAGGAACAGGGACAGGCACAAGAAAAAACATATTAAGGAGATCCTTACCATCCTCCCACCAGGCAGAAGACAATAGCTTAGAGGAATGGAGTGAATGGAGGCAAGTCCATGCTCAGGGTAGCAGACAAAACCTCTCCTTGTCCGCCTCACCTTCCCAGCAGGTATGAGGATGTGGAAGGCCAGTCAATGGATGATATTGATGACAGTCCATCTGCACCAGAGGCATTGCCAAAATCAGAAAGGTCCATCCCTTGTATCACAACCACCTCCATAAAGAAAAAAAGATAGTTTATAGTTGTATATGACTCCCTTCTGGGGGGAGTAGAGCATCCAATATTCCAGAGAGAGACCCTCCTGCTAGGGAAGTTTGTTGCCTCCATGGGGCCGGGGTCAATTCCTTTTCCTGAAACAGGCTTGGAATATCACCCAGCACTGCTTTTCCATGTGGGTGGTAATGAAGCTGCAATGTGTGGTCCAAGGACAATTAAAAGAGGCTTCAGGTCCCTGGGATTGTTAGTAAGGGAGTACATAGCACAGGTGATTTTTAACCCTATCCTTCCAGTTGTGGACAGCAACACTGGAAGACACAGGTGGATCCAGTCTATTAATACATGACTTTGTGGCTGGTCTCACTGCTGAGATTTTGTTTTGGTTTTTTTTGATAATGAAATGGCCTACATGGCACCAGGCCTGCTGGTGTCAGATGAGATTCACTTTTCTCAAAGAGGGAAGGGAATCTTTACTCACAAATTAGTGGGGTTAATTGATAGACTTTTAAACTAGACTTGAGGGGGAAGGGGGATAATATCAGGCTTGTCCATGGCAAGCTGTGAGATGACACACCAAGGCTAGAGGGACAGAGTGCTGATGAGGCCCCTCCACCTGTTTGTCTGAGACGTGCTGGGGGCACTGCAGAACATTGGAAGTCTTATGGTGAAGGGCTGGAGGCTCCCAAGGTAATAGGAGCCAATGGAGGAACACAAGCAAATTACCTCAAAGGAATTCAGGTCTGTTCCTCTAAGAAGGTGACAATGCCCAGCTGAAATGGCTCCACACCAGTGCATTCAACCACTGCCCTACTGGAAAGCTACGACCTACTTGGTGAGACACATCTCATGGTTGGAGTGTGGCTATCGATGACCACAGGCTGTTCAGAAGTGACAGCGAGACAGAAGGGTTGAAGGGGTTGCCCTCTACATCAAGAATTGTGAACTGCTGCCTCCGAAGAATAACTGTGAGCAGGTTGAAAGCTTGAGGGCAAGAATCAGAGGCAAAGGCACCAGGCAGGGGGTGCTGAACTACGTGATCTTTGCAGGACCCTCCTAACCCAAACTATTCTATGATTGTAGAGAAGGAGAGTGCTTATTGGCTATTCTTATAAATGTGAAGTTCAGTGGTATCAAGGCTGTAAGAAATAGATGAAGATCATTTAAGTTTTTTAAAACCAAAAGTCATAATTAGAAATGTACTTTTGACTGAAATAGATCGATGAGCATTTAATGCCTGAATAATAGCCTGTACAGAAAGATCTAATGTACTTCCTTTATGGTTACCTTTAATTGTTTCACCTTATCTTTCTGAAAGATTCTTGTGATGTCTAATTTTTCTATTTTAGGTTCTACCTTACAGAATCTATATGGTAATATAAAGTCAAGAGTAATTCACATACAAATAAGATCATAATGGATTGTATTTTTTTTGGTTTGTTTTTGGTTTTTTTTTTTTGTTTAAATCCATTCTGTAATAAAAAAAATCCTGTTAGAATGTAGTATCAGCTGCAAACAGCTGATATAGGATTTTTTCTTGTGAAAGAAAATACTTCATAGCAAGCACAAAACCTATGCTTTATAGGTTTACAAAACCTATGCTTTATAAGTGAAGGAGCAAAGTTTACATTTGGGAAGGTATTTCAAACACAGTCCTGTGTGTTTTAATGGTCACTTACACATGGCACAAGAGTTTAGCATACTTTGTAAAATAAATTATAAAAATAAAATAGCATCATATGTCAACGTGTTAGTCTGAGCATTTTTTAAAACACAGTTTAGCTTTAAAGTAAGGAGAGAAAGTTATGAGAATTCATTTGAGTATGAGATTCAGCCGTGAGATTCTGGCTTTTGAAAATCAAGAGTCTCAGTTACATCCTCTGAAGAACTGAGAAGAAAATAGCAGGGCAGTTGAGGGACTTCATAGTAATTCTCTCTTAGTAATTTTTTTTGAAGTTTTTGATTGGTATTGTTGCTTTTATTTTCTGGTTTTATTTTCTCGGGTTTTTTTGTTTTTTTTTTTTTTTTTTTTGGTGTGGTTTTTTTGTTTGTTTGTTTTGTTTTATTGTTGTTGTTGCCTTTTTTGTTTGTTTGGTTTGGTTTTGGTTGGTGGGTTGGTTGGTTGGTTGGTTGTTGTTGTATTTTTGTGATTGTTGAGGGTTTCCCCCTCCCACCCTCCCAAGTTTCTTTTATGTAATACTATAAAGGAAAACGTACCTGTTTTAAGAGAGCTGATTTTTTCTGGTCACTGTTCCCTGAATACTTCAGAATAACATTGTCAATCTGCACAGTGTGCTTTGCATATTGTCAGATTCTTACCAGTGAAGGATTACTGAAGTATGGACATGGACATATAAGTGCAATACTGTGCTGTTCTCTCATTTGGAACTCAAATCTAAAGCTTCTCCACATGCTCTCTCTTATATCGGGATCAGAGGATTTCACCATGCAAATGCTAGCCTAACTTTCAATATAAACAAGAGGTCCGTGATTCTATAGTGAGTGTTTCGGACAGTTCAGAGATTTTCAGACTGTCAACTGTGCCTTTCTTTATAGTTCCCAGAAGATGTAGTCTGCTTTTAGAGAAAAAGCCTTAGCAGACACTAAATTGACCATCCAACCACTGTGACACTGTTTCTTACTGCTTAAAACAGAGATATAGGTCATAATCCTCCATCCATTCTATCTTGCAGCGAGAATTTGATAGCTAGTTACATTTAATTTCCCCTCATTGTAACTCTAACTGTTTGAGAATCTGGCTCTTAACATCCAGAATAAAATCTCACCAAATTATAGGCACATTCAGCAATTTGAACATGATAACAAAAAAAAATAAGTAGTGAGAAATTGTAGATAATATGATGGCTGCATTGAAGGCTGGAAGGCTGACACAGCTGTTTGTGTCACTGTTTATCTACCTCAAATGGTACAGTTAATCTCTGACCCTGCAAAGTGGTCCATCTGGCTGGAAGGCACAGTGCCCTTGCAGAGCCCTGCTGAAGTCAATGGGGTCCACATGCCGGGAGCAGCTTGCAGGGCAGGGCTAATTCTGTCAATTAATAACTGGGTTCCATTACTCAAACATCTGTGTCAGGTTTCCCTGAAGAAGTCCAACACGGCTCCATTATTGTTTTATAATTAAAAGACCTTTTTTTCCAGCTGTAACAATTTGCACAAATCTCAGAGTAGCACTTTCTGCACAGATCTGCAGAGCACGACACTCAGAGCTTCTCCAAAGTGCTTGGCATATGTAATAAGCATATGGTACAGTTCTATAATTGTCTTATGTAGCAGGAACCTTGGAAATTTTAAAAGATCAAGAACTAGGGAAGGGAATAACTTGAACATTGCAAACCCTTTAATAGGTAAGTGCTGTGCTTTCAGAAAGACAGCTGTAAAATTAATAAAAATGAATGTCAATGCAATGTAACAGGGAAGATGAAGTAATCCTGGGCAACTGATTTTGAGATAACTATTTTTCCTAATTTAAAGAAATGCATTCTATAGCATTTTATTCATATCTCCATTTCTCAGCATAGTGTTTTATGGCAGGTTTTCCAGCTTAAGACAATTTCAATCAATAGAAAGTTCCTATATTTAAATGCATTGCTAAGTATTAACATAATTTGTGTTACTGAAAATGCTTTACAGACCCAAGAGAAATTGGAAAAACATTATTTTTTCTCAGATAGAAAGAACACTTGGGCTAGAGTTCAGTTGAACTAATGATAGTAGAAGATGCTTTTCAACTGTGTTGTCATCTACAACCTCAAGGTGAATCAGCCTAAATAAGTTGAGTCTATATCTGTGGGCTTTCAAGTGACCCTTTTCCTTCATATTCACCTGCATGTTCATGAGATATATATTTTTTTCACAAAAAAACAAGTAGGTAAATACTTTTTCATTGCAAAGAACCCCTGGGACTGTAGTATCAGAGGAAAGGAACAGCTGCATCCACAAGTGCTGACAGATGAGGAACTGCTTTGCATCTCATGAGGGTAAAGCTGTGGTACTCAGAAAACCAATTAAATGGCATCTCTCTCCAATGCTAAATACTGAAAGAATTATGCAGACCTTCCATGTGTGCTCCAAGTATGACATAAAGAGTTCCATGTAGTTTACCATCACTGACAATAAGGAGCTGGAGAAGAAAGGTGAAAAAAAACAACCAAAGAACAGAGCTTTTGTGATAACAAACAGACTAAGTATCAACTCTTGCTAAAAGTACAGTATTTTCTGACAGTACCATGGTATCAAGGTGATAAAATGAAGATAAGGTGTGAAGGTGGAACTTGCAACAGTGACTTGTAGATAAAACATTCGATAATATTTAATACAGAGAAATGTAGTGCTGCACACAGATTTTTGGGGGAACAAAGGTCCTGATGTAATGTGTGTGTGTTCTAATGGGTACTAACATTAAGAAAAAATACATTGAAATCATACAAGCTAATTCTATGTAAATGCTGACTCCACAGAAATTAGGAAAGCAATTCAAATGGTGAAGCTGCTACCAATGAGACAGTTAATGCCACTATGCCACTGAAGAGATCCAGGATGTACTTGGATCTTGAATTCCTGTGAATAGTTTTGCCCTTTGTGTCCCCACGAAGTGCATGGAGATCCTTGTCTCAAACTATGTTATAGCTGGATTAAAGCATCCTCCCTTGCAGCTGTAATTACCACAACACCTCCAGCCTACAGAGGAATGGATGCCTTGTAGGAAGCTACAGGAAAAACCAGTACAGCCATAATCTGCTCTACTCATTTAAAAAAAATCTTTATGACTGCAATGAGGCACAAAGCATGTTAGAGCCTTTAAGAATATTTTAACCATTATGTTATATTGCCAAAAAAAAAAAATTGTCTAGGCCCTAAATGGTACATCATGAGTAAAAGAATGAACAATCTCATCTGCTTTCAGATCCGGGGGGACAAACTTAAACATATATTAATCACAACAGCAAATGTGGTTTCTGTTTATTAACGTGCAAGCAGCAGTTGCTGTTTGCATCTAGAAGTCATTTAAAGATGAATATTTTCTAGTACAATTTAAACCAACTCACCTCACAAAACTATTTCTGTAGTGCTTTTTCGAAGATTATCGTAGCAGCCAGCATAGTTAGATATTGACTAAAAGCAATTTGCTGCTATTTAGGTGTAAGTTGCAAATTATAGTTGTTTAATAAGTCACAAAACTGTTTTCTCCAGTCACCAAGATATATATTCCTTTAGACAGAATATATAACAGGATTTTTAAGCTCCACCCCCATTTTTGAATTCAGTTTTAAACATTTTTTTCCAGCATACTATCTCTCAGTTTCTTGACTGAAAAAAAGCCCAAAACCTCTAACTTCTCAGCACGTTAATTTTCACAGAAACTTTTCAGATGTAAGAGATTGTATGCAATTGTAGTAATCTTGATCCCGTGTAATTGCAATCAGCAGAAGTGGGTTTGGCACTGACGTTTGCAATATTCTGTCTTAAACATGTTTTTTTTTCAGAATTCCTGCATTATGACTCTCTGCTCTTTACACTCCACAATTTTATTCTGTGGCTTTTGCAGGTTGGTAATTTTATGTTCTATTTGTTTCCACAATATCTCATTCTAACTTCATCTTGTCCTACTCAAGCACTCTTTCTGTTTAAAAAGGTTTTAATGGATTTAAACCATACTGCTGAAAGTATTTGAACTTCACTAAAGGACACTGGACTTGTGTTTTCACAATTGTTTCCACTAAAACAATTATAAAAAGTGGGGTAGTATTTCAAGTAAGTATTCCAGAAAGAGAGGAGTTTCAGGTTAGTAAAACTTTGACAGAAAATTGTGTGTAATATTTGGCACCTTAGAAACAGAAATAGTGGTTTGTATACCTAATCTTAGAAAAAAAAAATCATATGGTATACGGGGTCCATGAGGAAAACCAAGAAAGATGCAGTAAATGACACTGTAGAATCAACTAATGACGTATTTCTTCCTAAGTCAATATTGTTTCAGAGTTAGAAGAATTCTTCTGCTAGAAAATAAGGGTGAAATTAATTGCTAATTTGAACAAAGTAAATTACTACATGCAGAAAATTAAACAGAGGAGAGATTTGATCCAAAACTAAAGATGCAGCATGTCTTCTGTAATTAAATATATTTCATATTTTAGCACCTTTAAGTTGTTGCAAAACCTATTTTACATCATTAGATTTTGCCTGCCTTTACCCAAAATTTCAGTAGAAACATGAGGACACATTCTAAAGTAAAATCACTAGAGTTTATATGAATGATATCACTGATAGGTCCATTAACTGTGGACTAATGACTGTAACTACACCTCAGCTAATGTGTCATGTGATATATTTCCCTTTCTTTACCCTATTTCAGGCACAATCACGTGAATGTGCTCACACACATATTTTATATGTTTAAGAAGAAACATGGGAGTAACTGTAGGAACTGCTTATTTACCAATATAATTATAATAAATGGCATATAAACCCACCTGTGACTTCTCTGTGTAAAAATATGAATATTGTTAACAAGAAAACATGCTTTGCTCTGAAGTACCTCTTCCTTCTGTATTTGTCAAAGGGATTATCTATACCTCTTAAACACCAAACAGAAAGAAAGCTTGTAAAAATGCATAAAAATGTGATTTCTAACAACACTTTGATAAAGTAAACAAATAGATATTTCATCTCCTTACAGAATAAAACATAAATTTAATTTGCCTCCTTCCAGGTTAGCATATATATTCTGTGATGCAATTATGCCACAGCTCCTGCCTGGAAAGGACTGATATAAATGTAGCATTCAATACTCTATTTGTGATAAGAGTCAGCTATTATATGATGAATCCATATAGTAGGTTTTCAACATTAACAATAATAATCAATGCTCCAAAAATGTCATTATATTCATTTGTAACACAGTTTTTCAGTTGACATCTTCCATAATTAATAACAGGATTTGCAGTTCCAGTACCATTCTTGGTGTTTAATCCTGTGTATGGAAAGTCATTGTTTACAGTGCAGATGCTTGTAAACCGTGGAAGAGGAGGGGAAATTTTTCCTTCACCTCTTGGAACAAGTAGAATAACAATTTGGTTGCTGACTAAAATATAAAATAGCTATAATTATGGTACAAACATAGTGCTAGATTGATGTTAACCAACTAGAAGCCATATGCTTCTTATATTGCCATATCTCTTGAAACAAGTTTTTAAATACAGTCTCATAAAATTGTTTTTTTCAACTCATTACCTTTCTTTTTAAGATTCTGTCTTTATCAGACAGATCTTAACAATTTCAGTGAAAGTCATGAAAGTATTTCATTGGATCCTACATATTTTAGCACCACCATCACCATCCTCCCAAACAAAAGGTGGAATCCAGCTGTTTATACAGAGGATTCTGATAACTATTAACATTTAAAGGGATAAACAAAGGGCATGAAGCAAATGGCTTAGCGTTGTTTGGTGTCAATTTTTGATGATTTTAGTATATTCTGGTGACATATAAATTATGTTCTTGCTCTCTACTGCCAGACAAAAATTTATTTGATTTTGCATTTTACAATGCTAACAATGTTGGTATAATATGCCTCTTGCAGATTTTGTATTTTGCCTTAAAATTTGGAAAAATATAGAATATTTCACATAAAAGTAAAAGAATTTTGAAACATCAATTTCGCAGTTGATTTTTTTCCTTTCCCAATACTTACAACACTTTCATTTTCCGACTTAATCTTTTTTCTTACTTTTTGAAAAACAACTTTTCCCTACTTTCTTTGCTTACTTTTTACACCAACTCAGTCCATTTTCAAAATCTTCTCTACTTTTCCATCATTTCTATATTTGATTTTCTCTCTTTAATTCTTCTTTCATAGAATCATAGAACAGTTTGGGTTGGAAGGGACCTTAAAGATCATCTCATTCCAACCTCCTGCCATGGACAGGGACATCTTCCACTAGACCAGGTTGCTCAAAGCTCCATCCAACCTGACTTTGAGCAACTCCAATGGTGGGGCATCCACAAGTTATCCGACTGATTTGTTCTGGTGTCTCACCACCCTCAGAATATTTTTTTTCTTATATCTAATTTAATTTAAATTTACACTCTTTCAGTCTAAAACCATTACCCTGTAACTACAGGACCTGTTAAAACCTCTCTCCATCTTTCTTGTAAGACCCTTTTTGTCAGTGCAAGGCCACAAAAAATTCTCCCCAGAGCTTTCTCTTCTCCAGGCTGAAAAACAACAAGTTTTTCAGCCTTTCCTCCAGCCCTCTGATCATTTATGTGATCCCTCTTCTAGACCACTCTAGCAAGTTACTGTCCTTCCTGTGCTGGGAGCTTCTGATTCCAACACAGCAGTCCAGGTGGGATCTCACAAGAGCACATATTGCTCTTTACGTCATCAAGACCCTCCCAAAGGCATTTTGAAGGCCTTAATCAGCTTGAAGAGAAGCCACATCAGTGTCTTAAAGCACTAAAATGAACTTGGCCATCAACAATGTCCCTCTCCATACAGTAACAAAGAGGATGAATTCTCCTTCCAGATTTCATGGGACCTTCAACACTGACTGAGTCACTGGCCCAGAAAGTCAATCAAGTGTCATGTCTTGTACAACACATGGAATTCCAGAAGTGAATATTCCGATACTGGTGGTCACTTCATATTGCTACTTACCTTTATTTAGGATGCATATGATTACAGCATGACTCTGAAAATGTAGACAGGTCTAAATAAAACAAAAGGTATGTTTACAGAAATCAAAACCAAACAAAGCCTTCCTTCCATGCTCACTTTTCCACCCACACTTCTTCCTCCCGCACCACTTTTAGTTTAGTCTGAGAGTGTCTGTGGACACCAGATGAAGACAGATATTTATCAACATATCATCTAACAAAATTACTAAAGGAAAGAAAATACCATCTGACTCTGCTTTCATTTTGCAACTATTTATTTCAAAATGCTCCTTCAAAGGTTATGTACAAAACTTATTAATTCTGTGACAATATGTACAAAGTAGACAGATCAGCAAAACCTAGGTGCATTCTTAGATTTCCCCCATCAACAAATACTGTAAAACCAATGAATTACCTATTAAAGAGTTATTGCATTAGGCATATGAAAGAATCTGTACTACAACATACACTGCTGAACTTTTTTTCTGTTTGAACATAGTGCCATATGACAATATTTTCATAGCTACTGGTAGATGGGGGTAAGTTGCAGTTCCCACTTTAAATGATTCTATTATAAATCCTATTTTACAAGTGAATTAACTATGGCAGGCCACTTTATTAAGCATCAGACTGAACCTATGGGTCCTACTCATTTCAGTCACACAGCATGTAACTCATGTTCCCATTTCCTTTGAATAATAAAGCTACATAATCCAGCTATGCGTTAGAGTACACAAGCATGGTAGTCTCCCATCTAGATAATTATGTGCAACTCAAATTACATTACATTAACATGTTGGCTGGCTGATCACAGAGAACAGGATGTATTCAGCCATAAAAGGTTGATTCAGTCCAAATGAACCACTTTAATATATTCAAAGTAAAGCCAAGGCACCGAGACTGGCATTTTAAAGGGAGCAACTTATAGTGCAAAACCACAACTTTCTCCAGAAGTAACTTACTTGACATCCCTACTGCTTTCAAGGGCAGATGCAACTGAAGTTCAAAAAGTTACTTGTGACTAAACTCAAACCTGTCAGGAGGTTGCAGGCACCTGCTAGTGGCAGCACAGTCCAAGTCAGGGAAGGGGTGGGAGTCCTCAAACCAGTGTATCTTCACTCAAGTCATAATGCTGAGATGCAAAACTTATTTCTTCAAGCATTTGTCATAAAAACTGAGCAACTGGTGTAGTTTCCTCTCTTCATGAATGTATTACTTTTGCATTACGAAGATCACTGATACACATAAACATTGTGGCAATTACAATGGAGTCTTTAAACCTCCAGTTAATTTCAAATAGAAGAAAAAATAGAAGCTGGAAAGGAGTCCTACGGAGCAGCTTTTAGAAGAAGAACATCTGTGAGAAAATTTCAATGAAATTATTTTATTCTATTGTTCTTAGCTACCATTCAAGTTGTATTCTGCAGGGAAAGAGGTGTACAGATAATAACTCAGTGTGTGTTTTGCTTGGTGTGAACAGATCTCTCTGTTCCTATGCAGTTATGTAAATGTATCATTATATGCATTATAATCTCTGCTTGAAAGCCAAACTCTTCTTTTCCAGCTACTTTAGCTCATGGAAGTTGATATACACTCTTAGGCATTATTACACCATCTGTGAAAGACTCAAAATTCCATTCCCATTTTGCAAGGTTACTGAGCTTTGAAATAGGTGGCAGCCAAACACTGCTTCTCTAGGAAGGCCTTCACTACAGACAGTACTTAGGGATAGACAAAATATGTTTAAGATGGAGTTCAATCATCTGCAACTATTTCCAAATGAACACAAACATCGCCACAAACAGCACGTTTTAATACAGCCATCACACCTCTTTTGTGAAAACTGGATACAAATCTAGGAAGCAACAGCTCTTAGAAATGAATATGTGCATATTTAAACTCTCAAAGGTAAAGAGAAAGGGCTTGAGAAAATTGAAACTGTTTTGAGACACTGCACAATGGAAAATAAGGTCATTATATAGGTGAAACAAAGGGATTCCAAAAGGAGGACAACAAACTAAGCAATGAAAATACAGTTTTGAGAGATGAGGAGTAAGAATCATGTCAATAATCACCACATTAAATAAGGATGTAGTTTTCATTAACATTTAATCCTGCAAGGATTAAAACATGTCAAAATAACACTGTACCCCAAACCCAAAATATTTTTACAAATGTCATTTGAGACCGTGCTTCCTCTTGTATAAAATTCTCTTTGATGTGTCACTGCAATACTACAAGTAAATGGGGTCTCTACAGATTTCTCTTGATTCCTCTTTTCCATCTGTCTTGACCTTGTTTTCTTGTGTATTCTATTCACATCTGCTGCAGACAAAAAAAAATCTGAATGAAAACAATAATTATACATGCTTAGTTTATAAATTCTATTGCACTGTATTTGAAAGGACTTCTGCCTTCAGAGAGGGTTGATGAATTGGGGAATATTATACAATTGCATAGTATGCAATAAAGCAGACAAAAACTTTGTGGAGGCTTTGGGGTTTGGTTTTGGTTTTTTTTTTTTGTAGGAAGCTGTATTACTTGCAGTCACAAAGAAAACACACCTATACAGAAAGCCAGAAATTTTTATCCAGAACTGATAGTAAATTTGTGCAAGAACAGACAAAAGGGAGAAAAGCAAGAAACACAACTAATCAGATAGGCTGATGGGTAGCTTATGACCCCAAATCAGCTGAAGTTTCATTGAGGCTCTCCTAGACCACAAACAAGGCTTGATAACAAGCTGTAAGTAGGATTTTTACTGAAGTAAATACTTACTAGAAGCAGCTAGTCAGACAGGTGATACATCATTGTAAAAATTAAGAGAATGTTTTAAATGGATATTATTATTATAATTATTATTATTAGTGGTGGTGGTGGTTTTACTATTACTACTAAATTTCTTGAAGGTCTAGTTTACTTTTATATGCAATCATGTTAATCTTTTTTTTTCCTTGTTTCTGTTCAGTATGGCAATATTCTGCTAAATCATATGATTTAGAGAGGTGTAGCTCATTGAACACTTAGTCTAATTTAAATTTCCTTAGTTTCTGCTTTGTTTTCTTTCTGTTTTTTACTTGACCTTTCTGTATTTATGAACCACAAAACTAGGCCCCAGCTCTATTGCACCAAACCAAGGGATATGTAAGAATTCTCTATCCCAAGAAACTAATTCCAGTGACATTTTGAATTTTCTTCTTATATAGTTTGTAAACTTACAACAACTTGAGTAGGTTTTTGTCTTAATGATGTCATAATTTCATTGTAGTCCCAGCAATTCCTCTTAGGGTCACTCCACGTGAAGCTTGAAGGGTAAAATCTTGGATCCACAAAAATATTTTCAAAATTCTCTTTATTTTAATGTGAAATTTTTTTTTCAAAATTCTAAGTAATTTAACTCTTCACTGCAGTTAACACAACAATATCACTTTTGCAGTTGTTTTAAAGGCGACAATTTTAAAGGTGACACCTTTAAAACAACAGTTGTTTTAAAGGTGAACTTTATTTGCAAAATACTTTTATTGTTATTTGCAAGACATAAAAACTATTAGCAAAGAACACATAGATTCTTATATTAAATTTCCCTATCCATACAAAAATAACCATAAAGAGAACCTTAGATGTAGATTTAAAAAAAAAGGGAATGTAATTAATTCCAACATATAGCTGACAATGAGAAGAAAATATAAGAAGAAAGAAATTAACAGATACTTGGATAGGATACAAAAGCTTATTTTGAAGATATTCTATGAAAAATCTAGTTCTGAATATATCATAACATCACCATCATCATCAACATCTATGGAAACCCAAGTCCAGAAAGTTTCCTGTTGGACATCCACAGTATTGTTAAATGAGTATTGTCTGTCTGGAAATCAGCCCATGAGACCCCTAAAAAACACTGTATAAAGTGTCTCTGATATGAAGACCACAGATGAAAGAAAGTTATGACAGTGCACGTGTATGAGTGTACAAAGAACACAAGAAACAAAGTGATCAGAGAAAGACGAGACATAACAAGATCGAAGAAAACAGAGCTCGGAGAAGTAAAACTGATGTAAATGAGCACTGCAAACTAACAACCTAAGCTACTATCTACAGGGCAAGAAAAAATACAGGTGTCTGCCCCCACAGTGCAACATGATAGGGGCTGATACAGCTTAGCTCCAGAAAAAGAGAATTTCCTGTGGTGGAAGGAAATTTATTGCCTCTGTAGCAGGAGGCAAAACTGGTGAGACACTGTTGGGTGGACCCTCTTGATCACAGACAGTGAGAAGAATAACTTTCACTGCAAGGATGATGAAAATTACAGAAAAGACATGAATAACAGGTTGAAAGGAAGGGACTGTGTTTTCCTGGACAGAATTCTTGGATTTACTGTGGTCTCGAACTTGCGTAAATAAGATCTTTGATAATGCTGCCTAGTGTTATAAGGACTAATAGTCAAATATATATTTGATAATGAAATATATAATTTGTTTTACCCAATCTTTTAAAAAATAAATTCCAGAATTCGAAGGAAAGAAGTTGGGGGAAGAAAGAATGGTGCACCTGAATTAATGGTACACTCCATACTTGTTAATTAGATTGTAAATTCCAGAAAACTCAGGTAAAATGTAAAAATAAAATCCAGAAGAACTCATCTAGGAAACACTGAAAAGATAAGTTGAAATCATAACTCAGATGTACATAAAAGGTGAGAAGATTTTTCATTGGAGAACAGTTTTGTCAAAATCAGCATGTTTAAAAGGGATGTGCCAATTTGACAAAATGCTGGAGAAAAACTCCAGCCATTCCAGATTTATCATTTCATCTTTATAACCAGAAAGTACTATTTTGTTTTTTTTCAATATTGCTATGTTAATTTTGTCCTGAATATTAAAACATTATTTTCTTCTTTTTATATCCATTATTCTGGATGCCCACTGAACTGGGTATGTAAATTATCAGACCTCCAAATCCTGGCAGAATGTAGGGGAGGAAAGAGCCCTTTGCCCTCACCCAGCGCTCCCTGGTATCTTGCCCCCTTTTTTCAGGTCAGATTGCTCTCATTTCGTTTTAGCTGCCTAAGGTAAGGTGTTAAGCCTGTGTCCATCTTCTGTGGTCAACAGGCTTCTCCAATAAAAATCATTTCAGTTATTTTAATGCTGGTTAAAGTATATCCCTCTCTGAGGTTATTTGTTTAATACTGTAGAGCTACATCTACTTTACAATTTCCTTTCTTGGAACAATACAAACTCCATGTGCTACAATCCCAAACAGTAAACCACATTGTTTGGGCATGTTGTCTTAAAACTACCCATACGAATTCTAAATTTCTTTTTAGCCCTCCAGTGAAAAGACAAGTAAAACCATTTAACAAAGGAATTTCTTATGTACACAGTAAGTAATTTTAATCATAAAAATATTGGAGAATTACTGATCTAGGCAACATAATGTATTAAAACTTTCTGAATGTTATACTTCTACTTTGAACTTCCACTTTGATGCTTAGAGGCATTTAATCCCCTTTTCAAGTGTTTTTCTTTTTTTTCCTTTTTTTTTTTTTAATTTCTTTTATGTAAGTAGTATTTCTCTTTTATTTTTTTTTCTCTGAGCTAATTTCCAGTGTATGAGACCTACTAGATTTTATCCAAATAGGATGGACACGTGAGAATAGGAGACAAATATTTCATATAGAGGAAACAGACATTCAACACTGAAAACCCGAGGGCACTCTGTATCCATATGGTATTACCATAAAAAATCCACTGGATTGCTTCACAGCACCAATTTAAAAGACTGGGACAATATAAGGTAATAGTGTAATTTGAGGTAATCACCTATAAACTCTATACCTTCCTCTTTACAACCTTGTCAATAGAGAACAACTTTTCCCTTGGCTTATTACATGTGCCAAAACCATACAGGGGTTTAAAGGTTTAGAAGTGAATTTCAGTGCAGAATAGAATTACCCTGACCTCTAATGAGAAAAATCCTGCATGCAATAGCCATAAAAACTGACATCTTGACTTTATATTTAGCAGTTCTCATCCAATTTCTGCCCATGTCTGAGCAAGCAAACAAACAGACTTATTTTCTGTGTATAACATAGATGGTGTTACCTGAGAGACTTTCAATTCCTTTAATCTTTATAAACCATTTTTATTATGATATTGAGGATAGTAACAATTCTGCGTGGCTTCACAAAGGTCTGGCACTTTATATTTTGTGGCAGAGGTGTAAGGAAAGTGTAGGATGTCAGATAAAAATGGGCTTTCTACAAGTTTAAGGTTCTATAGAGTTGTCAGTTTTCCAAAGGAAGAGTTCTGCTTCAGAGAGCTCAAGAGATGAGCATTATTTTGAATCAACCTATAAAATTTCTAAAGATTGTGTGCCTGATTGGTTCTGATTCAACCTTTTTGCTGTCTGTAAGTCAAATAATAAATGCACTTTTCACCAGAGAAACTGAGGTAAATGGTGAATGCATTCCTGTCTAGATATCTGGAAGCTCTAAATCTTCCAATTTCAGTGGTAAATTAGGTCGCAGAGGGAGTAAAACATCTATTTATCAAAAATCCTATTCACTTAATAATCCTCAAACAGTTACAAGTGGATTTGTATTCAACAAAATGCTAGATTTTAAAGAAATGGTGGGACAGAGGTAAAATGCAATAGAAAAGGCTTCTCTTTCAAAGGCTTGATGTAGTTGTTTGTTTATACCCCAAAAGCCTCTAGAGAAGTTTTAAAGTTTTAAATGCTAAGTGTAGTCAAGCATATCTCTGTGCATGTGCAGTATTCTGCAGTTTTCTTGCTGGAGACAAAAAAATAATATAAAACCAAAATGATTTTACAGTATTTTTTTAGTATTGACAAGAAACAGTAAACAACAAATTTAATCTATTATGGTAAATTCTGAAATGCCTGTATTATATTTTATGTACGTGGTAAGAATCTCTTGGAGCTAGGTACAGTGATTTAACTATTTTATTCAGATAACACTACAATTGAGACTACAATTGAGACAATGTAGAAGAAACTCAAGTCAATCTTTCATAATGCAGCTACTCAAACCAGCAAAGACAATAATGCCTCCATCATCAGTGAGGATAAACCTTATTTGTCTTGTTTCATTCAGGTTGTAACGGGACCAAAAGAGATCTAAAAATTCTCCCATGTCTGGTGAGAGAAGACGTTTGAAGGAGCAGGAAGAGCCTGCCCAGTTTGTGTCTGCACAAAACTGTCAGACAGGAACAAATACACAGAGGGAGGAAGACAAAAGGACAACAAGGGGTTCTGCAGCTTTTTCTCTGACTGATTTTTTCTTTTCTTTATCAGACAGATGAAGCTAGCTAGCTAGCATCAAGAATTTCCAGAGGTGTAGCCAACACCCTGCACCCAGACTTTGCATTTTTTAGTCCATATTCCTAAATACTTTGAGCCTTTGAGTATTGAATAAATAATGGTTTGTTTTGAAATACTGTCTCAATGTCAGAAAAAGGAGCTAAGTTTTATTCTACTGCACTAAAGGAAATATGAGATAGGAGGTAACTTTAATTCAGATAAAATTACCATATGGAAATACCTTTTAGAATCATTCAAGATTAGCTAAAACCAGATTTAAAATAATAGCAGTTGGTTTTCCATAAATTTTCCCTGCATATTTTCTCTGAGATAGTTGCAAAGATAGAGTGAGCCTATTTGATGGGATTTCAGTTTATCAGAACAGCCAAAATAAAGTTGTATTTGCATTCCTTTTATGTCATTATGCTTTGCTGAATGAAGATTTCATGGTCTCTTAGGACCAGTTATGAATCAGTCTTAAGCACCAAGTCCTTATCACAAACTTTGACTTCAATTTATACTTGAATTACAATTAAAAAAATAAAAAGAGTCTCAGAACCAGATTTATTTTGCTCCTGACCTAGATCAGAACATCTGGCCTGTCAGGCACTGCAGTGACCCTTAGACCATTCATCTCTCTGGGGCTGAAGGCCCTTTCCTCTCTCATCCTGCCTCATCTCCTCAGAGCCGCAGGACTGCTCCTTATTGCCTCTTTTTCTATTGGCTGTATCAGGTATGTTGGCTGCATCTGAGTTTCCTCTGGTCTTCCTGAGTTACAACCTCAGGACCCAGAGGGTCACTGGAAGAGTAGGCAGAATATCAGAATAAAAGAGTAGATGTTAGCAGGTTTAAACACATAATTATTTATTTTAGAGTTGTTAATGTTTTTTTTCCTGTATCATTTTTTCTTATAAGCATTAATATTATTGTAAATTGGCTCATAGTTTCACTATTAGACTAAAAACAGTCATTGGACTGAAACTAACCTGTGACTTTACACATATAGTTTGTTCTCTTTTGGCCATAACATTATTTTGAGTATTCAGAGCATGGCATGATCACTTGTTTTCTTATATCAACTATTCTGACACTAGGGAGTCTGCAGAATTTACTATTAGAAATTCAATCTCACAGATTCTTGTAGGAAAAACCTCCACAATTTTACATCAGGGTAAAAGCTAGCTTTGTTCATTTTTTGGTTTCTTCTGTTGTTATTATCAAATAAGAGGCTGAAGAATTGTGAGCAGCAGAAGTCTAGGCCCAGAGCATGGCTCACTGTCAAATCTTTGGCAATATAAAACAAATTATCAGGCAGAGGTTTGGAATAACAGTCAGAAACTTCAACTTCTAAGGAAAATTTAGAGGTGCTGCCAGTGTATCCCAGTGACAAATGTAACCATGCCCATGACCATCCTGAAAGGCCTGTTTGGGCATCAGCTGCTAATAAAGTTATATTGTTCTCTTAAGGAAAATTCAGCAATCCTCTCAGTGTTGATCTGTGCTGCTGTACCAAACTGCTCCCAATGTAATTAACCTCTAAATGGTGAGAGTACGTCTGGGGGTTTGCTCTGGCCAACAACTGAACACCTGCACAGTAGCTCATCTCTCTCCCTTCTTTTGCAGACTGGGGAGAAAGGGAAAGACAAAGGAGACTTGTGGGTCAAGATGAAGATAGTTTAATAAATGAAGCAAAAAGAGGAATTCATCACTATGTCCCATTGGTAGGCAAGTGAGCAGCCATTTCCTGGAAAACATGACCTCAGCACATCTTACAGACAACCACCATTAACAAGAACATCCCCCTTCCTTTTCCTTTTTCTAGCTATGCATGATGTCTCATGGTATGGGATATCTCTTTGAGTCAGCTGTCCTGCCTGTGTCCCCTCCCAGTCTCTTGCCCGAAAACTTGTGCAGGCGGAGTGGGAAAAAAAAGAAGGCACTGACATTTCTCAGCAATAGCCAAAATCATAGAATCATAGAATCATAGAATGGCCTGGGTTGGACAGGACCTTAAAGATCATCCAGTTCCAAACTTCCTGCCACAGGCAGGGACATCTTCCGCTAGACCAGGTTCTCAAAGCCCCATCGAACCTGTCCTTGAACACTTCCAGGCACGGGGCATCCATAGCTTCTTTGGAAAATCTGTTTCAGTGTGTCACCACTCTCACAGTAAAGAATTTTTTCCTAATATCTAACCTAAACCTACTCTCTTTCAGTTTGAAGCCATTCCCCCTTCTCCTGTCACTACAGGCCCTTGTAAATAGTCTTTCTCCATGTTTCTTGTAGGCTCCCTTCAGGTACTGAAAGGCCACAGTTCTGTCACCCCAAACCCTAAAATGTTAGTTAGATTGTTTTATCTGCAAATACAAAGCACAACACCACACAGGATGCTGTGAAGAAAGTTAGTTACAACTCAGCCAGACCCAGTGCACAACATCAGTTTTTAAAAGAAAATGAACGTTGCATTGCTCATGACTGCCCATGACACTCACGGATCCATGAAAAGCTGAGAAAGTCAATGCACTTCCTGATTCAGGTCATTGGTCTTTCACACCAAGTAATCTCCTGGTACCATGTAAATTTATAGTAATGTCAAATGTTCACTTTAAAATCTTCACTGCTTTTCAGTAATAAGCTAAATGTTTAAGCTACTGGCATACACTGTAATAGTTATAACTAGGAAACCTACTTGGAAAAACTTATATCCTCCTCAACTCTGTAATGAGGATATTAGCTTTACAGTGATTATGACTTCTGGTAATGCAATTTCTCTAAATGCTTGAAAGCATCTTTCATGCTAAGTTTATTAACTTTTATATAAGTTTCATTTTGATGTCTAGTTTTATTGCAAGTTCACCAATGGACTGTACAGCATTTAAGTGTGCTGCAGGCTGGTGTTCTGTCCTTTACAACATCAACAAAACCGATTTTGTTTCCCTGAAACATTCAAAATACCAGATACGTAATGTGTACACCAAGAAATGAGGATGGATTTCAGGAATGATCTTTGAGCAAATCCAAATCTGTCTCAGAATTTAATACCACAGTTACAATTATTTAGCTCCAAACAGCTTACCAGAACTAGACCGTTGTTGTGGTTGTTTCAGGGTTTGTTTGGGTTTTTTTGCTAGTTATGCTTTCTCACACACATAACAGTTTTCACTGAAGTGGAAAGTACTCCTAAGTGACTTGTGAGATGGACAGTTGTTATGCCTTCAAGCTGTGTAAACTGGTATAACATTAAACTTTGGAAGCATTGTGTGCTTATCTGAAAAATTCACTGTGTGTCATCCCTAGACACTTCATCAGCACTCACTCCACTGCTCATGCCCTGTAAGCAGAGGATAATAACCACAAGTCTTTTCTACTGACTTTGCTATCCAAAGGCAACAGATTTTATTGTAATATAATTTTTAGAAGCTCCCAAAATCACCACACAGAAAATTCGGATTTCTGTGGACCTAATTGTTCAGAAAAACTGATCATCTCAAATAAAATTAAAATAACTTTTCCTCAACCACCAACCTCAGTCACTTAAAGACTTAACACCAAAATACTTTCAACTGTACCATAAATTAAATAATCATATAAGTAGTGCCCTTTAGAATGGTTATGAGCATATGGATTCAGAAGTTCTGAGAGATATACTGGGCTTTGTCCACTGCAGAATGTCTTTAAATTAGGGCACAAAAACTTTAAAATAATGCAGGATTTTATTGAGAGCAAGTGTAAGGACTAAAAAACAGAGAAGAAGTGTTTCTGGATAATTAAGAATATCTGAGAATAGACTCAACTTTGTTGAGTAAAAATTGTATTTTGAGGAAGCTCTAATTAAAAAGTTCCACAGGTAAAAAGGGGAAAAAATTAAGCCAGAAACCAATTGAAAACCATATGTGCTAACTATTGGACACTCTGGTTATTTAATGTCATTTGTTTAAAAAAAAAAAAGAGAAACAAGGGGAAAAAAAAGAAAAAAAGAACAAGAAAGGAACCCTTCCCTTCATCAATCAAACCTGTAATCAGTAGACAAGACAACTATGCAAAAAGCTGTAGGATGTTCCATGACACAATAAAAAGGAAGAGCATCCTGGCAGGGGTTCTCTAGCTTAGAAATGACTCATCAAACACTGAGGTTTCTGTGTTGGTAACAGTCATCTGTGTAATTGAATATACATTTAAGGGAGAAACCAATTACCCTTTATGATCCCTCTTCTTGCTCTCCCCAGGAAGTTTAAAGCAGAACATGTTGATCCAGTTGGAGGAAAGGCTTCCAGCACAAGCTCTTGCTGTCAGTCCATGGCTGAACAAGAGGAGCTATACCATTCATTTCCCACTGACTCCTGCAAAGCAGTGCTGGAGAACTCAAGGACACCTTTAGCAAATGAACAAATCCATACAAATAGGAATTATACTCCACATAGCAAATGCGAAATCAGGATTCTCATCAAAATTGCAGAATATGTATATGGGAAGGTAAATATATATGTTGAGTTGGATTTTGAGCAATCAGAGGCTGTGAGTCTTAAGAATTGTATTATGTGCAATATTATGCAATTATTGTATCATGGATAATGCAAATGGTTGCATCACTTTAAAATGGTTTTATATTTATGGAACATATCTGTATATTCCAGCAAGATTATTTGTGACTAATAATTAAAAAAAAAAATAAAAAAAGGATACCTGACATCACAAGCATAGAGCATTTCAAAATACACTACTTTATCAGGGGGCTAGTGGTGATATGAGATGAGGCAGATTTAGGAGTGTACAGCTTGGTTGGTTGGACTCATAATATGACAGTAATGTGAACAGATTATGTGGAAAAAGAGATTGAATGCTCTGAAGCAATTTTGATAATGTACCAATGATGATGTCATAACTAAAAGGTTTTAATATAAGCAAATACCTATATATGCATCTTCTCATGGATAAATATTTTTTTCCAGTGAAATGCTCCAGGATCCTACAAGTGTGGGTACTACTGGGCTATTTGAGTAAAATATTTGTTGCTAGATAACTGCAGCTTGAAGACTATACAATGAGAACAGGCAATTTGAACTGGGACCACCAAAAGTGCAGGCATGAGAAGAAAACTGATGTCTTGAAAGTCTAAGCATGGAATGATACCACCCTCCCCAAGATCATAAACAGAAATCAATAAAAGTTTATTAATCATTAAAACTCACTGCTGATCACTGTGGGAATACAACCCTGACAGCTTGGTAGAACAAATTTCAGAGTATTAATTTAATGTGCATAAAATTGTGTGTGATAGACAGCATGGGGAGAGATGTCTGCATGTTATATACAAGATCACAATGAAAACAAGGAGCTACTTCAGGTATGGGAATGTGGAACAGGCCACTGTTCAGATCTCTAGATATGCTAAACTATATACATGTGTACACGTATTGTATTGTTAAAGGGAGATATATATTCATTATTTGTGTTTAACATTGTTTGTTGCATGTGATCTTGCATACCATCCTTGAAGTTTGGTTGTATGGTTTCACATTTCTACATGGATGCATGAACATATATATAGCCTAGATGCCATAGGTTTCCAGGCTAGGATAGAGGGGAAAGGAAGGAAGGAGATCTATAGGACAGTAATTTGTGGCATTAAGTACATCCCATTGGGCACACAAGAGCCCAGTAAAATACTTCACTGCTTTTTTCTCCATTCTTTCTCCTTTTCCCCAAATGCCTTTTTCCTCTTTCAGGTCTGAAATTTCTCTCAGTTCTTTCCAAGAGGTCTAAGAAGGATGCAGTGTCTGTTATGCCAGCGTGAATTATCTGGACAAGGTTCAAGCTTAGGCTGTAGCTGATTTTGTACTTGCAATTTTCCCCAGCTGACTGGGGGAAGGTATAATTTTTCTTCCTTATCCAAAAAAAGTCTGGTTTCACTGCACCACCCTCACAGGCGTAATTTAACACTTTTTCTCATGCGAGTCCAGACTTGTCTCTCACACTTGGGTGTCCATGAGGCCATTTGGAGAGGAGGATGAACAACACAGCCTGTAGGGCTCAGTCAGGGACTGAGATTGCAAGGAGCTGGCTCTGGTGGCCTTTGGAGCACTGAAGTGTCAGAAGAATGTTGTCTCAAGATGAAACACATGTGTTAAACAATGAGGGGGAAAAGGATTACATGGAACAACAGAAAGGTTAATATTCAGAAATCTTTAGTGCAGGGAGTCTTGTACAGGTTTAGATGAAAGTTATTACATCAGGAAAGTTCATAGATGGTCTATCCAGACACTACAAGCAGAGATACTTAAGAAGACAGGAAAGGTGACTATCTCAAAGTAGACAGAAGTGGACAAGGAATATAAAACCTCTGACTCACTATTTTACTAAAGACATGTGCTTAGCCTTTAAGTTTTGTAACTGTGGATGTACATTATTGCAAAAGCTGTGTTAAAGTGTCAAGGATAATGCTTGTGGAGTTAAATTATCTATACTCCCAAAGTGCAGGACTTGGCCCTTTGTGCATTAGCAAGAAATTCTGGTGAAGAAATCCACAAAGAAATCTGCTCTATAGATCCCATGCTCAGAAAAGAATGCAAAGGAAAAAAAAAAAGTTAGCAATAAGGTATAAGACTTGCTCAGCAAGTTCCTAGAACCAATTAGCAAGATTTCCATTATATTGGGATGTAGTTTAATTAAATTATGCAACAAGAACAACCAGCTGTCCCCAAGAATTAATAGATCACTTTTGCTCACTCTTTCAAATTGTATCCAGTGTTATCCCCAGATGCATATGTAGCTATTGCAATGCCATTCTAGGAACAGCACTTTTTCATGCTTAGCTCATAAATCACAGAAAACTCCTGATAACTCCACCTACAGTACTTACTTCTCTGCACTGGAAGTTAATTAAAGAAGTCCATTCAAAACGTTTAATTGTTTAAATATAAATTACATTTTGTGCACTATACCCATTGTAAGTCTTCTACTCCATCTGTTCTTTCCTCTTAGTTTTTGCTTAATATGAGAAATATGCTGACACACTCCTTTTCACAAAGCATCTGCCTTTATCCTTCCAGTGAAATGGTCCTCAAATATTTGCTGAGCTAACTGTAGCTTGACAAAAGCACAGATACATCAGAATTGGAAGCTTTTACTGTATTTTATGCACTAGGCTGGTGCACAGAATATAATTTGTTGGTCTGACAAAGACCTTTTTTTTTTGTAACTTTGGTAAATTGTAATTTCCCAGAGCATCGATTCCTTCCTTATAGAATTAAACTAATATATTCCTTTCTCTTCCCAGTTTACTGTAATAGAAGTATTACTAGAAACTGTTTCTTAGTGTTCTCAAACAAATGTAGTACATATTGGCCTTTCTCAGACCTCTCAGTGCTATTGCATTCAGAAAACAGTGTGACCTGCTATTTGAATGTCAAAGTTAATTTAATTCGATATTTCTTTTTATATAGTAAAGTAGTGAATAAAATGTTTTACAAACATGTTAGCTTAAACTGTTCAACACAAGAAGAGAGAGTGCTAGAGATTATTTTAAAAAATTTTGCTCATATTTTGGCATTCACAACTAAAGCTGTAGTGTGGAGATGTCTAATTTAATTGCCATGTTTTATCATGCTTGAGTTTGAAGGGGAAAGGAAAAGAGGGAAGAAATCTCCAAGTGATGTTGGGTGAGTACATTCATAAGTTTTAAACAAAATACTCTGTCTGGGAAGCATAAACCACATAAACAAAAACCCCATGATATTTATGTACTGGGGATTTTTTTCTTTTTTACAACTAAGCATTTTAAACTTTAATTTTTGAAATGACAGCTTTGCATCAAAAATTAGTCCCAAAACTTCTGATACTGGAAATTAGTTAAGAAAATAACTGTTTACAGAGATCCATCACTCAAAACCAATAAAAAACCCCTCAAATATATTTTTTCAAAAATACTGTGAAATCCAGGACCTTAATGACAGTTCTTAGCTGTTAATAATTATATGTACTTATTCTGAACTCTAACACTGTAGAATGTTCATTCAAAATGCAGGGGGAAGTGGATAATAGAGTACGGTTTAAAAAAATTTCCACCTTCAGGAACTTGTACAGCAAATTAACCTTGGAGTGATCTTTGTTTCAGGATACCAGGCCATATAAAACATCAGTTTGAGTCTCATATATTTCACACTACCTTTTTGATAGACATGTATTTATTGGTACACAAGATGTGTTCTGTTCAATAGTAATTTTTAAAAGCATTCAACACTGGCTTTTATCAGTTCTAAAAGGTCACTTCTATAGGTATACACAGTCTAATTTCAAAGTAACCCATGGCTTTTTGCCATTCACTATTCTCTTCAATGTCTAGTTCCACCTGCTATAGGTAATTAGTTTTATTAAAGCAAACAAACTATGTCAAAAAGGTTAACATATCTGAGTTTCTTTTTTTGTTGTTTTGGCTTTGGTTTTGGTTTTGGTTTTTTGTTGTTTAAGTGTATGTTTTATTGTGTCAATAAAGTTTCTGGTAAAATACCAGACATTGATCAACATGAAACATTCACCATATGCAGATGTTTAGTTCCATCTGGGAAATTCTTCATTATTGTGATTCAACAAATTTCTAAACCACATGACAGAATGTGGTCTTGTCAAAGAATATCTATCAAAGTCCCATTAATAGAGCAATGCTGGACTGAAACTCCAGTCAGGTTCAAATTTCTAAGTGTTTATCTAATTCTTCTCTATAATGTCTGGAAATTTTTTGTAGAACCTCATAACATGAGCTACATTAAGGAGTTTCTTTACTAGTCTTACTTGAAATATTCACCATTAACTTAATTGAAATAATTCTTAGGCATAAATTGCAAGTATTAGTTTCAGAGTTTTTTTTAACAGAAAGAACATTCAAATGAATAATAATAGAACGTAGAAACCCAGCCTCTCCATCTCTCATTCGGTACTTTTTGAAGAGAATAATTTATATGACAGCAACTCAGTTGTCTAACAGTAAATTAGAGGAGTAAAGAAAGCTGTAACTGAAGATGTGCATAAAAACTATGTGTACATAAGGCAGAGAAATCTAGAGTCAGAAAGAGATGACAGCAACTGATGTCAGCCTACTTCCTAACCATACCAAATTATTTTAATGAATTTTTATTGGAATTTCACAGCATATCTTTTAAAGAAAAAAGATTAATACCATTTCATTTTCAAACAAAAATGCCACTCCATGTCAACACTGCTGCTCCAGTTGAGCCACGGGATGACCCACAGCAGCAGAGAGCTGCTCTGATCTCAGTGACCTCGTTCAGTTCTGGCAGAAGGGTCTATTTTGCAGTCCAGCTGCAGAATGCACTAATGAAAGAAGAGGTAAGGACAGCTGAGCCTTAAGCTCAGAATCACCAGTGGAAACTTTTGTGCTGGTCTGTGGGGGTTGTAAAGTGGATTTTTAGATACAGACAGTGTTTTATTATAGCTCTAACATTACAAGACAGAGTTATCTTGTTACTCTTTCCAAACTGACCTTCCAGACATACAGAATGTGATTTTCATCAATCTTTTTGGGCTCACCTTAACCTTTCTAAAAAGCACTTTTTCTACTGCCCAATAATATGAATTAACAACCTGCACAAAGCTGGAACATGACCTAAAGACATTATAAATTTAATCAGCTTCTTTTAAGTCACTCCATCACCTCTACTTGACATAATCCCAAAAGTCATCTTTCTTTCAGCTCCCACATCTCCCTTCATAGACACACACGTTCATGTCACTGTACAGAAAAAGGCAGTAAACAGAAGCTTATTCTAAATACAAAATTAGAGCTTCACCCTGGCAGAGATGGATGATTACACTTGCCATCTGATACGAACAAGGAATAGGTTTGTTTCTTTGGCTGGCATCTGCCTCAGTAACCTGATTAAATGACTGCTGCCAAGTAGCAATGGTTTCTGAGTTTTGATTAGATTTTGGGCTAGGGTTAGGAATTTGGTGGGGTTTTTGGTTGAGTAAGTGGATGAGTGGGGTTTTTCATGTGTGTTTTTTTTTTTTTTTATTTCATTTTTTTCATTTTTTTTTTTAGTCAGGCACTAATGTGCTGAATTTAAATTTGATGCTTAGGAGTTCACAGATTTTAATGGTTTAACATTTGAGCTTGGCCAAACTGTTAAGTAATTGCTATTGCAGGATCAAGTCCAGCACTAGAAGTTGGAATTCATAACGTTCCCGAGGTGAGAGCCGTCTGGGAGAGCTTCCCAGGCTGTCGGTCCAGGTTGGTGCTTGTTGGAAAGGACTGTCACTGTTGGTATATGGTGTGTATTGGCAAAGGCTAGGAAGATAGGATCATAAAGTAGTTTTAAAACAGGAAAGAAAAAGTCTATTTAGATTCTTCAAACAGATTAAGCTACAGCTGATATTTTCAAGGAGAGATGACTTCGAAAACATTGGAAGTGCTTTGGTTAAAAACTCTACTTTGAAACCATTGTCTGGTGTAAATTGGGTTAGAGACCAGAGTTCCAGTATTGTCCCATTTGTAAGCAACAGAATTACACCACAATGTATTATTTTAATGAGATCATCTGTAGTTTCTGCCTGAAAATCTTTGCACAATTCAGAAAAAAAAAAACCAAAAAACAGAAAAGTGGTAAAAACTCATGTGTGGATATACACATACTTAATTCTGTACAATAAGCCTGACTTAGGTTTTCATATAAATAAAAATAGGAAGCCTGAAAACCTGCAGTCTTTTGAAGGGTTTGATACACCATCTCAATCTGGGTAACTGGTGGACAATAAGGATGCAGGAAAATAAATTACGAGAGGAGAGGAAAGCACACCAATAGAAAGAAGGAAAGTGCTGTTTTGGAACCTGATTAATGGGAATCTTCCCAGTATCTCCCTCTGCAATTGAAAGAGCAATGTTGCATTACACCCTGAGAGCCTCTTTGGCTGCTCAGCATGAGAGTCTAACAGCAAAACATGAGTCAGTTCACAAAGGACAGACTAAAGCACCAATCAGGCCTGGCACAATTCCTGCTGTACTTATCATTTCAAAACACAAAGGGGTTATAGAGATCAACCAATCCACTCCCAGCAATCTGATGCTGTGGAGACAAAGATGTCATTTTCACCATAAAAATTCCAGAAGGGAAATCAGTATCTCATATCTTTAGCCAATTGAAGTACAATCCATACTTTCTGAATCAAGATATGATTGAATAATTCACAAGAAAAACATGAGTTATGAAAAAGCATTAACCTCAGTGCCTGCTGCATATTTTCTTACAGCATAGAACAAGGACCTTTGGGACATAAAACTGATGATTAAAAGGTCTTGTTGTTTGGGCTACAGAGAGGTAGATATATTTTTAAGATAAAGTTTTTAAACAAATAACTTCCACAATAAAGCACTGGAAGAAGTTAGGTCAAGTTCTGAGGATCTAAATGTAAAACACAAAAAAGTTCAGCATAGTTTTGAAATAGCAGCAGACTTCCCCAGTACTGACCCTTAGTCTGTTTTAACTTTCATCAACCGAATTTTGAAAAAAAAACTACACATCTTTGGACTAAAAGTATATTTGTTGTAGAAAGATCATAAACTTTTACATAATTTGAATTATTTTTATGCAGGTAGCTTTATGGAACTTCTCTTTTTGTCTGTTATAGAATCACAGAATACACTGAGTTAGAAGGGACCCATCAGGATCATCAAGTCCAACTCCCGAACCTACACAGGACATCTCAAGAATCACACCATAAAGGGACATTTTTATTCTTTCTTTATTTTCAGTAGCTTTACTGTGTTTTAGGTGTTATCATTTTAAGAGGCTGTACTAGCTAACCTCTTTATATTACAGGGACTCATTCTATCAGAATACTTTTGGGACAAGACTAGCAAAACCAGATGAGATTTAATGAATTGACAAAATTTCTGTGATAGAAGAACAAAGTTGGACAGGTTCCTTTGGAAATGTCCATCTTTATGTGCAACATTAAGGATGCTAAACCATAGGTTTATGTCGGGGAAAAAGAAAATATTTTCTTCAGCTGGGTCAAGTTTTCATTACAGTTTTTAGTTTAATAAATAAGAACTTCTTGATAAAAAGTGATTCAAGAGATAGTATTCTCTCAGCTCGTTATTGCTATCATAAGTGAAAACAAATTATATTTTTGTAATTATATTTAGTAATAAGGTACTGTAAGCTAAGAAGCACAATAATATAGACATGAAATTTCACTTCTACAATCAATCTATAGGTGTCTGTTACACAAATTTACTCTGATAGAAAATGTAGAACTTCAAAAATGGAAAGTCTTGCACAGTATTTCTTGCATGGTATGGAAATTTCAGCCCACTGAACCCTGAGACAACAGTAGGGTCAGGTGAACCCACAGTATGGCAGCTTAAATTGTGCAACACAGATTCAGCCCCTTAAAAACTCTGTATTTTACATAAGGTGGAATACAACTGCAATGTGGAGATGTCAGAAAACTAATAGGCCAGAGTATTAAGACATTAGGCTGCTTAATAAGGGTTGTCTTTCTCAATTCTACCTTTCCTGTTAGAAACAGTTATTACTGAAATGGGATTCACTTTCAGTTGTTTCTGGTTATGCTCAGTATTATGTTCCCTGTTAACTCACACTGATCTGATGTGAAACGATGTTCTCTGCAGGAGTTCTCAGGTTTTCCAAACCATAGCTCTGTGGTATTTTTCTGTCCCTATAATACCGTAATTTTGCTTTATTTTAAAATGAGCTCTATATGTACAGATCTTGGATGAGGAGTCAATGCTTTATTCTAAAAGCATTTTGTCTTCATCAAGCCCCATAGAACTGTTTTCTTCTGCAATTTAAGATTTGTCTATGTGTTCGGGAAGTTTTGCTAAGTAGGTATGGAATACAATAGACAATAATAGTGTTTCATTTGCACTGGAAACAGTATAATATATTTTACTTTAAAAAACTCCCCCTACACAAAGCTGGGTACATTCTTTAGATGTACAATAAGTTACACAAAAGGAATGTGGCTTGAGATGCCTCCTTTCCACTCCTTTTCCCCTGAGGGATGGAAGAGTGAAATCTCAGCACATGTACTTTTCACAGTTTTAAAAGTAATGGAGTTGCACCTCTTCTGCAGCCTCCTTTTGACTGAAAAATGAAGTGTTATCAGTCTCTGGCAGTCAGATCAGGACTTATTGCTTGAACAACCTGTCCTGTTCACTGCTGAAAAGGCTCTGGGTTGGAGTGGAGTGTATGAGCAGCCATGGATCTGTGCCAAACAACATGGCAAAATATGCCCTAGGATCTGCATTCCTTATTTGGCCTAAAATCCCTGATATCATGGAAATATTTATTTTTTTTTCAGTTTTGAGCAGTTGTTAATGTGTGTTGTCACTGGAAGAATCTATATCGAAGGACAAAGGGATGCTTTTCAGTTTTTTTTGTCTTGGAACTGCAGTATCCATTGTCCATCACATCTTTACACAGGGTGTAAATCCAGCAGAACAGAGAGGAAAGAGCTACAGTTTTTTCAAAGAGGTTACCTGAACTGAAAAATCTGGGACTGTGGGGCATGAATAGAGATTGCCATCTCCATAATAAAACCATGAATATCTGTGGATAGAAATCTAAGACAGGAGAATGAGGTTCCTGGTGGTCCAGGCACTCAGAGAGCATTGATTTTATTGGGAACTTTATGCATGAAAGATCTGAATCTGGGAAACGACAAGCACTTACAACTCAATGTGAAGCCAATAAGGGTTGTGAATGCTCAGTTGGCATTTCAGACTATTCATTTCAGCTGCTCAGCAGTGTAAGGTGAAAACGTGATCCAGAAAGTCTGTACACTAATGTGACTTTATTGATTGAAAGCAACTGCTCTGAGTGAGACAAATAGGATTTGTCTTTTAGTTCTTAATTTCACACTGTATACAGCACAATATTCTGCAAAACTAATCTTTGTAACATGTCTGCCTTTCTGATCCTCTTATCCTGCCATTTCTGGTTTCCAGTCAACAAAAGAAATATCAAAACAACTCTTTTCTATGCCTTTTTGATGCTTAAATGGTTCATCATTTCCATCCAAGTAACCATAAAGACAGAATACACATTAAGCATTTTCCTTCAACTGATGTTTGACCACCATAGTTTTCCAGAATGGACTTACTGAACTGACTATTAAAACCAGTTTCCTCTTTTAAAAGGGAGAAATGCTGTCTCTGTGGATGGAAACCCCAAGTTTTTCCAATGGTAAAATGCAATCCACGAGTCTCTGTAGTAACATAAAACTTTGCTTGTGAAGTGCAACACAACTGAAGTATTTTAGAACCTAATCCTTCTGCAATATCATATGTTTGTTACCTCTGGATATGCGTAGGAAGATTTCTTTTAGAGTACTTTTAGCTTAAAAGTAATCTTAAAAAAATATCTGCTGAAGAGTGAAATAAATTTTATCAATTTTAAATACAGAACTTAGAGATTATATTTTTCAGATTCATCAGGGCAATTAAGATGGTAGTAATGTTTCCAGGAGCTATAATATGAGTGGCACTTTCTCATATATACCAAGTGAATTAAATTGACATTTATTCCCACTGAAATGGCTGACAATATCAATTGCTATGCCTCATACATATGCAACAGTGATTAGAAAATTAACATCATTATGCTATTTCTAGTGAAGCTTTACCTCAGAAAAGGATCTATATGGAGCTTTTTTGCTTTCCAGAAGACTTTTCTAAAGCTTTACAAATTGAAATTGGATACATGTTTGTCAAATGTTTTAGTCTTTGTGTTACCCTCAGACATAGCCAAGACAGACTGCAATTTAAAAGTAGGTCTAAAAATATTCACCTCCAAAATGTGGTGCAATGAAAAAGCAGCTAATATTGTATCCACTCAGTGCAATATCATAACACTAAGATCCCTCACTGGTTGGAAATTGCCTGTTCTAAAAAAACCCAGAGACTAACAAACCAATGAACCAAAATATATAATGACACGTTGGAAAACTATCTATGAGGCCAGCCCAGTTTCCACAGTCTTTAATGAGTTTTGAAAAAAAAATCATGTAGCAAGAGATTTAAACATTAAGAATTTGGAGAGATCAAAATTTTGTGTGTGCATTTTAAAGATTTAATAGATATTGTATTATGTGACTTGAGTTTCTCTTTACTTACAGTAACAGCAGGGAGAATGCCAAAGAGTGGCAGGTAAGGCAGTTTAAGTGTGTGATGGATTAGATAAATAAACATATGGAAGTGAAACACATCTCTCCAACCTGTGATTTGTGGGTAGAACTTGTCAAAAATCCTCCCCTAAAACTTGAAAATGTCTCATGTCACAGGGAATAAACTGTAAAACAGATTAACTGACTAACAGGTACAAATCCTGCTCTATTATGCCACTGTAATATGGGCTTTCAGACTCTGTACAGGTTCAGGTTACATCCATCCTGCTTTGCATATGTCAGAGGGCTTTCCATGCTTATGTTCCCTTTACTAGCACTGAGATTCATGTTAGCAGCTATCAAAATGGTTCATCAGTGGTGAGGGGATGGGGAAAACCATCTTGTAAGTTTTTAAACACCCAAAGACGTATTTGAAGTCCAGTCTCTAGAGCTACATCTTCACCAATAAATTGAACTTTTGTTTTGTTCTTTGCAGTGCTGAGTCAGACAAAGCAGAGAGTCCTATCTCTATACAATTAAACTCCCCTAACCTGTGAAATAGGATGTTCCCATCGAGATGTCTGGTGAGAAAACCTCCTTTTCTGATGTGCTGATACACTGACTCCTGGAAAGTACCTCTAACATGTTTCAGAGGCTTCTGGATGACACAAGCTAAAACTATACTGGGAAAATTTGAACATGTTAACAGCACATTTTTTAGTATACAAACATGGTCACTATTTAGAAGAACATCCAGTATCCTATTTTTCAAGGTTTTATCAAGGCTATAATAAAACAATTGAAAACTGAGACCACACTTGCAGCACAGGAGATAAATGATCTATGACACTCAAATTTTTTTTCCCATCTACCCAATTCAGTTGACAGACCAAGTCTCTGATCAGAGCACTCCTAGCTGAAACCTCTGCTGTATTTTTGAAACAGACTATTAACCTAGGGGAACCTTAGTCCCATTATGTTCCAAATCCACCATGTGATCAATAAGATTCAATAACCTCTTCACCACATTAATTAGTCTTTATTTATACAAACAACATGGTTAGTTCTTCCTGACACTGTACCTTTGTTTGCCCTATTCTGTTTTGGAGATACTAATGTCTCTTTCAAATTACTCAAATAGAAAATAATTATCTTCCTGTCCACCAAAGCCATATCAAGTTCTTTACTGTGAAGGAAAACATCCCTTCCCACTGGAATAGAAAATGCCCAATTCTCACAGTAAATACTTTTTTATCTTTGAAAATAATAATTTTTCACTAACTTGGAAAAAGCTGTGAGAAAACATAACTGGAATTACGGCGTGTGGTTTATTGCTGAATCATTTAAAATCCAGCATGATCAACCATTCTGAAGGGATAAGTAGCGAAAGAACTGCTACACAATGAGTTTCTGATAACTTTAGAGATATGCCAGGACATCAGCCCATGAGAAGCTGGCACAGAATCACTTTCCCCAGCACAAAAGAAGTAAGAAGACATTTCTACAAAGCTATTCTAGTAACTCATCAGTAAGAAAGAGTTGCAAGTGTTCTCAAGATTGTGGTCCATGTCAGGGATTAAATGTCATATACTGAGATTTTATTAACTCATTTTCTGCCAACTCTGCTTAAAGGGATGACTTTCTAGGCAAGATTGAATGGAGGGTTACTCACAGATTTCTCAGCCTCTTAGAATTCTAACCATGGCATTTATCTTTCATAAAATGTACTTACATAAGGTAATAGCCACAGGCAAGTTGTCTTTGTGCGCAAAATATGATTTTTAGTGTTACATTCTTACTGGAAATGACCTCTTCTTGGGAGGAATTATCAAATCCAGAGGTATGTTTTCTTTGCTTTACATTACTTTCCTTCTTTCTTTTTTCCCTATAAAGCTGTTTATCCTTGTGCCTTTACACTGTTAAAGGAGGGTTAGTGTTCAAGGCTTACTTCAGCTTTTACCGATAGCAGTGTCAACATTAAAGTGTTTCTAGTAAATTTAGACTCCTTACAGTTATTCTGCTGTACAAATGTGTCTGAGGCTGTCTAACCTTCAGCCTTCTGGTTACATGTTGCCTGCTGAGAAACTGAGGTCTACAATGTCTAAGATGCATTTATGGATCAACAGGCACTCAGATTGACTTTGAAGGAATTTAAATGTTGAAGCACACAGGTACTGAGGATGGTCTCACCAAAACCTCATTTACAGGTTACTGAGTCAGTGTATATTTGCTGTGAACTTTCTCAAGTTTACAGTAAGCAGGCTTTGAATGTTCTTTTGAGGACACGCTGGCATGGTGGGAGATAAGGGATAACCATCTTCTTTGTCTCTAGCTGTCTTATTAGCATAGGACAGGTTGTCTTTTTGACATAGAAAAGAACCATTTTCATAGACTGTGAGTAAAGGTAAGCTTCTCTAAGAGGTAAGGCATGACACTGCAACTAAGACTCTGGTTGAATATTGCTCCTTAGAGAAGATCCCTTGTACTAGTTATGGAGTGAATCTAGGCAGAATATCCTGTTCATATTATGAATAGTTTCCTGAATCAATGTTATGCTTTTGCATTTTTAATGTTAATATTAAATTACTGAATAAGTTGAATGAATTGCAGAAAGGAAAAAAGTCTTTATATGGATAGAATATTTTCATATATAATAAAGCACTTTCATAAAGCACTGTATCTAACAATATGCTTGTAGCTTTAACTTGTCAAAGTAATTCACTGTTGCGTATCACTGGATGTGGTAGTCTTGCCACTGACACACACAGAGCAGTAGAACTATGAACATAAAAGTAATTTTGATACAATATTTAACTATGTCTTAAATCCACTACAGTATAGAATTTGCTGTCCACGAAATCATTGAATCATAGAATGACAGAATGATTATGGTTGAAAGGAACCTTAAAGATCATCTCATTCCAAAGCCCCTGCCATGGGCATGGACACCTTCCACTAGACCAGGTTGCTCAGAGCTCCATCCAACCTGGCCTTGAACACTGTCAGGGATGGGGCAGCCACAACTTCTCTGGGGAACACGTGCCAGTCTTCACCATCCTCACAGTAAAGAATTTCTTCTGAATATCTAATCTAAGCCTACTCTCTGTCATTTTGAAGCTGTTCTCCCTTGGCCTGTCACTACAAGCCCTTGTAAATAGTCTCTCTCCATCTTTCTTGTAGGCTTCCTTCAGGCACTGGAAGGCCACAGTTAGGTCACCCTGAAGTTTTCTCTTTTCCAGGCTGAACAATCCCAATTCTCTCAGCCTTCCATCATAGCAGAGGTGCTCCATCTCTCTAATCATATTGGTGGTGTCCTCTGGACTCGCTCCAACAGGTCCATGTCCTTCCTGTGCTGGGGACCCCAGAGCTGGAGGCAGCACTGCAGGTGGGGTCTCACCAGAGCAGAGCAGAAGGGCAGAATCCCCTCCCTCCCCTGCTGCCCACACTGCTTTGGATGCAGCCCAGGACACGGGGGGTTTCTGGGCTTTGAATGTGCTATAGAGTTCACTCCTAAAGCTCCAAGGAGAATTGTTTTCTAATTATGTTCACAAGGCTCCGGTTTCCCTCAGAGAGAGAGCAGGTTTGCATTTCTTTAATATGTTGATGGAGCATGTTAGACTCCCCCTTGCAAAACTCTATGTAGATAGAACCATAGATAGTCATTAAGTCCATGATATCTGTGAATTTTAAGGACAATATTTGCAATTATGTATATGGAAAAGATAAGTACTGAGGAGCTCAGGTTTTGAAGTTGGTCTTCCTATGCTCAGAACTTAATAAGGTAGCAGTGTAATTTTAGCCAAAGTGAAAGCATTTGACAATCTGCATTTGATAAGGTCTAGAAGTAATTTGTAGATAAAGGAATTAATTGCAACTCAAAAGCACTTATTTAATTTCATGAGCCCATGCTGGTTTAGTGTCATCACTTGTGGCTCAGCAGGAGAAAGGCCTCAGGTAGATGAGGAGATAGAAAATACAGAAATCTCTACTGTAAACTAAAGTAGATATGTGGCTATAAATATTGCTTTCTGTCTTTTTTCTCAACCACAAAGATTAACCCTGGCTGAATGTGGAAATCATGAATAACCATAGGGAAATTTAAAATCTTCCAATTCCAGTAATTAGTTAAGTCTATTTTTTTTCACAAGGAAAAACACTGAATTATATTTCTCATTAAAGAAAAAAAAAGACATCTTATTATATTTTGGTGTATTCTGGTGCAATGTAAAATGATCCAAACCTCACTAGGTAGCCATTGTAACTTAAAATGTCAATATTGATTAATGGATATTCCATTTTTGAAATAAATCCTATCAGACATAAAAAGTGAGTATTATAACAGGTCAATATATATTATTTTAAAGTGGAATGTTTCATAAGTGCATGTATTCTCAGTCAAAATAGCTCAACCAGACGATAATCACTTGAATACTTTGGCTTATGACTCCACACCTCAAATAAAGAAGATCTGAAGATAAAAGCTCACTGTGGACCAGCCCAAAGAGTTAAACCATATGTCTAGAGTTAAACCATATATCTAAAGTTAAACCACATATCTATTGTTACTGTCTTTCTTTGAATACATTCAAATATTTTTATATCCTTATATTGTGGAACCCAAAACTGGACAGAGTTCCTGAGGAGGAGGCACCAATGCTGAGTATAGTGGGACAACGACTTCTTTCAACTGTGCTTAATGTGCCTCAAGATCACCTTGTCCCTTCTGGCCACCAGGACACATTGTTAGCTCCTATTAAACCAAACCACCAAAACAAACCCCCAGATTTGTTTCTGCAGGACTGAACTTCAGGCTCTTCCATAATCCAGGATTCCACCATTCCATGTGCAGAATCTGGCATTTTCACTTGTTAAGTTACATATGGTTGGTGATTGCTCAACATTCTAATTTATCAAAATCTCTCTGTAAAGACTCCCTACCCTTGAGGGAACTAACAGCTCCTCCTAATCTGGTGTTGTTGGAAAATATCCTTAGTGTGCACTCAACTTTCACGTCCAGGCATTGGTAAAAATTTTGAAGATATTTTCTTTTGCCTTTATGGAAGGGTAGAGTAGTAATTTGACTTCAGTGTGTCCATTTCTTGTCTCTTTGCTTGCTTGGCTCCAGCCTCCAAGACCTCCTTCAAATATGCCTTAACTTCAAGGAAGTTCAGAACGATATTTGAATAGTTAGATTTATGTAATAGTGTGTCCTTCATCTTAATTTGAAGACAAACCAAAAGTAATGGGTTGAGAGAAGTTCTTTAAAGAACATATTATTACTGAACTGCGAAGGGAGAGATTGTCAGGAGACATAACAGACTTGTTATGATGGAGTAGAAAAAAGGAAAAGAAAGTTATGTTTCGTTTGCATCCTTTTTTCATCAGTTAGGCTTGTTGCAGGTGAGACCAGTGTTTGGTTATAAGGAGAGAATCACAGATTCAGAAAGGGACCTCTGGAGATCATCTAGTTTAGTCCACCTGGCTCAAGTCTGGCCAGTCAGGGCGGGTTGTCCAGGACAGTGTCCAGTTGTGTAAATAAGATAAGATCTTAATTATAAATTGATTACAGATCATCACAATCACATCTATTTTTTTCCCGAACATCCTAAATTAGTAATGACTATGAATGTATGGTTACACATTTCTCCTGCAGTCAGTCTAAAGCAGATAGGTTGCAAATGCTAGTTTACTTCATATGATTCATAATGAAACTAAACCAGTTTACTGCACAGATACAATGTATAGGTGCTGGTACTGATTTTGGCTAGGATAGAGTTAATTTTTTGGTACTATCTTGTGTGGTTTCGTGTTTTGTGTTTGTGATGCAAACAATGTTGATAATACACCATTGTTATATCTGTTGAGAGCAGCAATTGCACAGCACCAAGGCCTTTTCTGCCTCTCCCGTCAGCCCACCAGTGAGGAGGTTGGGATGTGCAGGAAACTGGGAGGGGACACAGCTGGGACAGATGGCTTCAACTGACCTAAGGAATATCCCATACCATATGATATTGTGCTCAGAAATAAAAACTGAGGGAAAGAGGAAAGGGCAGAGGGACACATTCAGAGTGGTGGCGTTTGTCTTCCCAAGTCACCATTCCACGTGATGGAGCCCTGCTCTCCTGGAGCTGGATAAACACCTGCCTGCCCTTGGGAGGTGGTGAATGAATTCCCCTCCTTGCTTTGCTTGCACATACAGCTTTTACTTTACCTATTAAACTGTCTAAAAGTTTTCTCATTTTTCCCGTTCTTATTCTCTCTCTCCCGACCAGATGAGAGGCTGAGCATTGACCACACACCTGGGTGGGGCTTAGCTGCCAACCAGGGTGGACCCCCAACAGTACCAGATGTGGTACACATGCAAGTGTGTTCAGACACTTTCGAAATTACTATTACAGACAAATTTTACCTTCTTTCGACCCTAAAACAGAAAATGATTTAGCAGGATCTGATTTGGCCAAGGATGCAACAAATTATGTTCAATTACCTGCTTCATGACAGTCTGTCTACATGATGCTGAACCAGTCATCAGGAGACTCAGTGAAAATTTCTCTCAAAGGCTGTAATAAAGGTAGCAAGGTGTTGTTGCAAAGATGTTCCAAGAAAACAATGGTTCCCAAACTCTCATTTGTGTGAAGTAATTGTTCAGATGTAAGCAATAAGGGAGGCAATTGCCACGGTACTACACTGTGCCTGAGCCAAAAATCCTTACTGAGGGGCAGACTGTAGTAACTGGATCCTAAAACTATATTTATGTACCTAAAGAACTCCCAGTTGAGCTTCTACTTAGTTTTACTGTGACTTTATTTTTGTGTGTATAAGTACCCAAAGACATTTCTTCTCAATTACTTAACTTTAAAGAGCAATGATATCACATTTCAGTAGATCTCACTTTGTTTTCCTTGCATTTGTTCTTTTTCAATTTCTCCACAACTTTATTTCTCCTTTTCTTTTTGAAGTGATCATTTTCCAATTCTCCCCCAATTTTGCATTGCTTTGCACTTTTCCTTGCTTTCCCTTGATTGATTTGGATGTTTTTTTTTCCAGCCTTTACGAATTGTAGATGGTAGTTCATTTTCTCTCACCAATTATACCCCAGCAGCTGTCTGTAAAAGAAAAATGACAAGTTAGTCACTTCCCTGTCTGTATTGAACTGTGGGCAAAAGACTGAACTCGGTGCAGGGAGGAACTGAGTAATCAGCCTTCCTTTACAGCCAGATTCATGTTTAGAAGAATTCAGAAAAATGAATCATTTCAAAAGCTGATAATACATTACTTTGCACCTTGGGAAGTCATTTCAGGCTTTGGCAGATGAGCTCTGGCATCAGCAATTTAAGACAAATTTGTGCCCAACTCGCTGCCCACCCACGTTCTGTAGCAGGGTGCAGAGGTGATATGTCACTCTGCTCTCCTGCTCCCACTCATTTGTTGGCCACTCAGGTTAAGTGAGACTTCATCCTGTGGAATAGAACAACTAAAATGTGAATACGCTATTCTTTCTATATTGTAGATGTAATATTTATGTTTATATTACTTTTTTAAATTCTGATTATAACCCAGAGCAGTTGAAACTTGGTGATGTTTAAGACACGAGTATATTTCTGTATGTTTGGACACAGTCAGGTCTTAAACCTTTACATCTTTTGGTTAATTAAGATCCATTTTCATTCATACTAACACCCAACACACTCAACAGAGGGACGACTTATTATCTGGGAGAAAGGATTGGAGAAGAACAGCCTAAGAGGAAGAAGGGAATTGTAAAGTTGTAAAGGAAATAAAACAATTTCAAAAACCTCCCTTTTTTATTTTATAGGTTTGCTCATTTACATGAGTTCTGTAAGGTAATTGCTAATGACTTGAGGATCTCATTAGCCATCCAGCTTATCACTCCAGATGATCTGAAAACATCTAATTCATATAAGTACACTCCAATCTGTTCTTTAATTACTGTGAGCTGAGGTTTTATTCCTACTTCACTGTTTCTAATTGTTTCAGCCATCTGATCATAGTTGACCGTTTTGGTGAAAACTAATGCAAAAAGGCATTAAATACCTCATCTTTCTCAGTACTACTAACAATTTTCATCCTCTTGGAAGAAGCACATTGATCCTCTATGTCTATTTATTTCCATGCTCTCTACATTGTGCACTGGCAATATTTTATTACATATATTTGACATCCTTTGCTGACATCATCAAAGAACAAAGTGTCTTGACTTTTTTGATTCTTTTTTCATGCAAACTTCTGATGGATTTCTGTCCTCAAACTTCATAATCTCCACTGTTTTATTAAAAGTAAATTTAGATAGTTTATGTGTTGGCCAAGTTGATCTCTTGCTATTCCTTCTATCTTTCCTTCTTAGTTGAATTGGTTGCATTTGAACCTTCTAGAACTGGCATTTGCTTAAAGAAACATTATTGTCATCATTATCATTGTCACTATTATTTTATATTGGAACAGCTTTCCAGAAGAGCTCATCAGCCAGTTTTCCAAGGCAAATGAAGTAATTTTTCCTAAATCTATTATTTTTCTTCATTCTCCTTATTGTCCTAAAATTTTGAAGTCTATCACTTCCTGGCCATACTCATCCAAAGTACCTTCTACTCAGCATTATTAAAGGTCCCTCAATAGTGGGTGAGACACATATCTGGAGCTCTCCCATTTCTTTATTTCCACTTCTATAACCAAGCAGGTGTTCACAAGAGTTTTAGCTCATTTTAGATGTGTCAGGGATTTTGAAATATCTGTATGAAGCTGGAGATGTGACTTGGGACAAGTGGACTGTTCTCACCCCTTTGGAGGGACAACAAGAGATGCTTTTATACAGCATCTAAAATGCTAAATTCAGTGGCCATGGTTAGGTACTGAATCGCACCGTGAGTCCCACAGCATGCCCTTCCAAACAGATGTTTTGATTTAGTTTTATGCTGAAGCCTGTGCTCTGAATGACTTTGCATTTGTGCACAAAGTCTCATCCATCTGATACCTAATGTTGACAATGTAGGTTATTATCAGATATTTTCAGTCTCCCTCTGTGATATACCTGAGAACAAGCATCTCTGGTATATGGTATAAGCAGATATTTCTTTAGTCCTTCCTCTCCTTCCTGAGGAAGATATTTCCCTTCAAAATAATATTCCATTTTTTAATTATTCTTTTGTTCCTCTAATGTACCAATTTATGCTTCAGGGCAAGAAATAAACTGTCAAGATCCTCCTGCACTTTCCTATACTTGTCTGCTCTCTGGGAGACACAAAAGACTAACATAAACACATCCACAATTTGATAGGACAATATAAAATTAGAACTGCTTTTCTTCGTTTTTCTTCCATTACCTTGAATTTTCTGAAAATAAATACCTTTACTTTTGTGTATTGTCTACTGTTGATTTATGAATAAAATAGAGCTATTCCAAATGGATTTTCTTTCTCATGAAAGGAACAAATCTAGTTTCACTTGCTGGAAGTTTCTCTAGCTGAATTTCTTTTTAGCTACCTCTGCTTTAGATCAAAGAGTCTTAAAGGTACACACACATTAACATTTATAGTCATAAATATAAATTAATAAACAGACTGAACTGTAAGGAGTTACAACATGCTTAGTAAATCATTATTAACAACTTTAATATTTTCTATTTCTCACTGCAGTTTTTATACTAAAAGAATTCAAAACCCAATTAAATAATTTGAAAAAAGAAAAATAAAGGGGTTTTAAAACAAAATGAGATTTTTTTTTTACATGTATCTCTAATGGTAATGGAAAAATTTATTTGCATAAACTGCAACACCGGATGCCTTCAATAACTCTTTCTCAGAGACAAGACTGTGCTCAGTCTTGTTGAGAGGTTTAGGTCAGAACACCATGACCTGCTCTCAAAACCTGGTTCACCTTCCTAATGAAAGCAACTTCCACACAGAACTCGGGAAAACTCAACTTATTAACATAGGAGTGGCAACAAATGACCTTATGAGTCACTTTTCTTTGTTACAGTTCCGTATCACTAAGAAAGCCACCTGATGCATACTAAATTTAAAAGGAAAATTTGTTAGGAATCTGCATAATGAATATAAACGGGAGTACACTGATGGGACTAAATTAAAGAGTCACGCTGCACAGGAAAAAAAAAACAACCTCCCAAGACAGTTCAGTTTCTTCAGAATCTATTACTTTAGGTGCTGTAGAAAACTGCTTTTTAATCCAACATCTTTTCTTAAACATTAAAAATTTAATTTTTTTTGGTGCTTAATTCATTAAAGTTACTATCCATAAAATCTGAGATTTCAGAAGAATCGAGAACTCACATTAGGATACTTTCTTCTTTCAAGAATTATGAGGTCTTCTTTATTATTGCCTGAATATGATTACATTTTCTTCCTCCTTATTTTCCTTATTTTTTCCTTTTTTCCTTGTTCTTCCCTTATTATATTCCCTTTCATTTTCCCTGTTTCCTTAGTTTTTTTCCCTTATTGTGGAAGAACTCCACAATCAAGCCTAAGATTGGTGTCTCTTTTACCTTCTCTTAATGAGGTTTGCAAGAAATAAGGGATAGAGTAATAGAGTAAGGAAAGGAGAAACTAGCCAATGAAAACCAGTGGAAATCCTGCCCATCTTGGATATCAAAAATAGGAGACATATCATGGCTCAGCATAAACTCTTTCTTTTTCTGAAATCAGATGTCTAAAACCACAGAACTAAGATTAACTGAGATCATACCCTTTCCTTGCATTGTGATCAATAAACCCTTGAAAAATTAATTTGATGGATTGTGGGTATTTAAAAGACGACCTTTCAAACCTGTCACAAAGTAATAGAGTATCTTCACTGTATCATAGCTTTTTTTCCTTGGCAATAACGGAAGAGGTGCTAATTTCTGCTTTCCCAGGTAAGCACCTATCACAGAAACAGATATCTCAAGTTACAATCTCTGTTTTCTAGAAAATGATATCTTTTACTAACATATAAACACATTAAAAGACAATTATTGTTCCAGCTCAGCTCTTTCTGAAGCCTCCAAAGCAACAATAAAATTTATGTGTAAATCTTATATTTGGGAATTCTGTATCAGCTTATTATGGGCTACTGTGCTCCTTCCAGACTTGCTCCAGTAATTGACCCTTTGCCTTGTCACTACAGTGAAACACATTATTTCCAGTTCCTAGTCTGAAATCTGCACTTCTCATTCCCTCAGTGTCATGACCGCATCTGATTGTGCTGATGCCAGGCAGCATAAAGACTCACTTAGCTGATTGCATCCATGTCCACCCCTTCAGATTTGGAGCAGGGTTGGCAGCTTATGAAGGATCACAGCCTCTTTCATCAAGTGAGAGAATATGTATTAGCAAGGTAGAGTTTGCTCAATCTCAAAATGCAGAGATGAATTTTAATTGTAGTCCGGAGGAAGAAAAGCATATGCAATCTGAGCTGGGTACAATGTGAACCTTACATAAATACCTTAAATTAAAAGAAAAGTTTCAGTTCTGTTTAATCTTGAGTAAGATCCAGAGTTCCTCAAAATAGCTCTTGTTAAATATTCATCCTTATTTATTCCGATAATCTTGAACCAATGTTAAACTTTCCTCAACAGGACATAAGACCACAAAACTTACTTGTAGGCTTTGAGTATAGCAGGAGTTTAGCTTGACTCTTCAGAAAGTGACTGAAAGCAGGGATCTGATCCATCAGTCATATGAATATTCCACTAGACTTTTCCATCTTTTAACAGATGTGTCACTGAGAACTTGTGCACAATGATAGGGTATAGCTATAAAAAGAAACAGTAATACAAAACTGTATTGAATGTGGTTTTAAAACAATTTACACCCCAAAGGAAGAACAGGCTTCATGATAACCATCCAAGAAATTTGAACTTATCTTGAACTTATTCTACCTTTGCTTCTACAGATTCCAGGGAATTAGTTTACTTAGGAGAGGTGGATTAAAAGCAGACACAGTATATGCCTTTTACAGTGCAGATATAAATCATTCTAGCATTAATGGAGGTTCTGCAGACTCACCATCAAGAATACATAGAGACTTATGCCAGAAGGCTTGAGCAAAACACAAGTGTATTAGCAAAATGTACAGTCAGTAAAATGAGCCTATTAATTATAACTTTCTTCTTGACCGGAATCAATTATTAACAATCATAACATAAAAAAAAATGCAGAACTAAAACCACTTTATTGCATTTATGCATTTAAAAATAACAATAAGGATGAATATAAACTTTGAGATAAGAAAAAAGGAAAAATTCATTGAGCCTGTGAGACAACAGCTGTATTCATAAATTATGGACTTTGGGCAATCCATGAAAACTTAGATCAACAGCTGGTCACAAGCTAATACTAATGAACAAACTTATGGTCTTCCTCAGCTCCATGTGACTGCAATACCTTTTGTAGTCTGAGAGCTAAGGCTTGTTTATTGGTCTATAAATTGGTTAGTTATAACTTAGGGAGAAGCCCCAAAATTCAAATTACATTTTGTTGCTGGTGGAAATCATATTACTGACTCAGTTTTCCAGAAATACTGTGCTTAGATATACACATGAAAAACAAAAAAAAAAAAAAGAAAAAAACAATAAGGCAAACCTGAGTCTAGAACTGTAATAAAAAGAGAGGCAAAAATTTGATAACAGCTCTTGAAGGTCAACATATCTGTGTGTATTTATTTACAATTTAGCAAACTACTAAATGAAAAGCTCTCACTGCAGCCTTTTGGGATATATTCAAAAGTAATGATTTTATCTTCATAGTTAAATGCTCTGCCAATGGCACTGACATCTTCCTGCAGCTAAGAACCAAATTAAGCAGGGTTGATGTTAGTAGTAGTGTAAGGGGACAATAGCAAAACCCCTCAAACTCTCATCCCTTTATTGAAATATAGGTGCATCCAAATCCAGTATTTGCAAAGAATCTTTGACTGCTCTAATATAAATACTCCGAACTTAAGACTGCAAGGGGCAGTTGTCTTTTTTATATCATTGCAACCAATATTACAAGAAAAATAACAAAAAGGTAGATAGTGAGAGAAATACAAAAATCTCAACTTGGAAATAAATCTGCATTTTGCCACAGACTGCTTAGAAATTTCACTTGAACCCCAAATTCTTTTTGCTTCTGCTACTTCATCTTGTTCCTGAATAATCTGTGAAAAAGTTGCATGTGATGACATTATTTGTAAGCTATGCCACAAAAATCACCTCATAAACCCCAATCCTGACAATATTTATATGTAAGCGTCTGTCTGGCAATTTATCCCAAACCTAACATGTTATTTATATAGCACCAATAGTCTGCAGGATTTATTACAGGCATGCAGGAAGACATATGGGTAGATTCTTCTCTCATTTATACCAGCATAAATCAGAGCTAATACTACTGAAGTCACTGGAGTTCCACTTGTTCAAAGGTGGACTACGAATGCTCAGAACAAACCCCAAACTTGCCAGTAAGTTTTCTACCTATTAATGTCAGACATGTTGTCTAAATTAATCCAGCCTCAGATGAATTATTTAAACCTTTTAAACAACAGCAAGGCTTTGTGCACTTGTCTTACCGTCTTTGACTCAGACATTATCCAAATTCTTCCTTGAAGTCATACTTATGTCACTGGACTAGAGCCAAGCAGTATTCAATGTGACAATTTTTGAATTTAGGGTAATATTTAAAAACCTTGAAATATTTATTGCACTCACACATTTCTTAGTGCAGCATTTGGATGCAGTCACATCTGTTCAGAACTTCAGGTGCTCAAGGACATTTGGGAAACTGAAATATTTTGGGCCTCTACAGAGCTTCAGTTTAAAAAGGCTGATATAGAATTATTGATATTTATCAGAATTTTCAAAAACTCCCATTAAATATAAGCTGAGAATATCAGTCCTTTCTTTGAAACTATGGTGTCTCTGTCCTTTAAAGCATTTTTTGTGCCTATGTGTTACTTGGGAAATAATTTGCAGCAGCAAGAATGCAAAGCTTATTGATGTGTTAGAAGCTCTACAGGGACTCCTGGGAACAGTCATGCCAGAATTAGAGCTTCTCCTCCCAAAAGGGCAGTGGGATCGCTAACCCAACTAAAGGGCATCCACACCAATGCACACAGCAAGGGCAACAAACAGGGGGAACTAGAAGTCACAGTGCATCAGGAAGACACTGACATAGTTGCCACAGAAACATGATGGGATGTGGAGGTCAATAAAGCTAAGATGATCCCAGCTGGACTTATTGGACTTACAAGTTCATATTTAAAGGGTTTAGGGTCTACATATTCAACAGGGGGTTGTAACTATTAAATTATTACAAACAGGAGGTTTCGGGGGATGATGTAATGAGAAAACCCAGATTAACAAATTTGGGGTCTTACACGTACATCATAGGGGAAACCCTATTTTATCTTGGGGGAATTACAATGGAAAAAAGGTATTTGGATTTACAGAATGCAAGGATTAAGTGAACACAAGGGGAGAGATAAGGCATAATATGTTTTCTGCACAGGTTTAATGAGATCAAGGTGCAGACTCTCTGGCTTGGGCAGGGCACGTGATAACATCATGCAAAGAGTCTCTTCACATCTTGCTGGAGAAGGCAGGAAAAATCCACAGGGATGAGGTCAATGAAGAGGGTTTTTCCCAGCTTCTGTAGTCCACAGCTTTTTGCAAAGACCACTCAAATCTCTCTCAGTAGATATTATATTTTGGGATCCAGCAGTGGGATGACACACAACTGGAGTGCTCCAGTGGATGCCCATAAACTCTTCAGAAGCGATAGGCAAGGAAGCAGAGGCGGTGAGGTGACCCTGTATGTCAGGGAGTGTTTTCATTGCACCTTAATGATGGGGATAGGGCTGAGTATTTGTGGGTAAGAATCAGGGAGAAGACTAACACACAAAATATCATGGTGGGAGTGTTGATCTGCTGGAAGGTAGGAAGGCTCTCCAGAGGAATCCAGACAGGCTGGGTTGATAGACCAAGGACAACGGCATGAGGTTCAACAAGGCCAAGTGCTGGGTCCTGCACTTGGGTCACAACAACCCCCTGCAGTGCTACAGGCTGGGGGTAGACTGACTGGAAAGCTGCCCAATGGAAAAGGACCTGCAGGTGTAGGTTGACAGCAGCTGAATGTGGTCCAGTGTGTGCCCAGGTGGCCAAGAAGGCCAGGGGCATCCTGGCCTTTATCAGCAATAATATGGCCAGCAGGACCAGGGCAATGACTGTCTCTCTGTACTCAACACTGGTGAGACTTCACCTCAAATCCCGTGTACAGTGCTGGGCCCCTCACTGCAAGAAGGACATTGAGGGCCTATAGTGTGTCCAGAGAAGGGCAATGGAGCTCGGGAAGGGTCTGGAGCACAAATCTGATGAGGAACTGCTGAGGGAGCTGGGGGTATTTAGCCTGGAGAAAAGGAGGCTCAGGGGAGACCTCATCACTCTCTACAGCTGCCTGAAAGGAGGGCATAGTGAGATAGGGGTTGATCTCTTCTTCCAGGTGACAAGTGAGGGGATAAGAGGAAACGACCTCAAGTTGCACCAGGGGAGATTTAGATTGGATATTAGGAAAAAATTCTTTACTGCATGTGTGATCAGGCATTGGAACAGGCTACCCATGGAAGTGGTGGAATCACTGACCCTGGAAGTGTTCAAAAACTATACGGATGTGGCACATGGGTTAATGGTCCAATAAAGCTAACACAATCCCAGATATGGGAGCAAAAACTGGAATACCTTTATTGAACACATGAACTGCTATTTAAGGGTCTCGGGGGCTTAATATGCTAATAAGGAGCAGGGTTATGCCAAATAGGGGATTCCTCAGTCTATTAGCGTTTCCAGTAGCAGGGGTGATGTAAGGAAAAAAGGCATTTACATTTCTCAGATCCAGTATTTACATTTTGGGGAAAAAGGATTTGATATTTCCAGTAAGCAAGATTACACTGGAGAAGGGTGGTCAGCTTCACTGTAAATCCGAAAGAAGGATTTACACAGGGAGGGGAGAAAACAATGGGATATCTGATAGCACCATGTAAAGTCTCTCCACATCCTGCTGGGGGAAGCAGGTCAATGGATTTTGTCTGGTCTTTTTAGATGATGGGTTTTTCCCCAACCCCTGTGGCCCAAGGTTCCCTGCTTAAACCCAGCAATTCCTTTTCTGCTGATATCTGAATTTTAGACTGCAACACATGGAAGTGTTTAATCATGAACATGGCAGTGCTGGGTTAAGACTTGGACTCAGTGATCTTGGAGGCCTTTTCCAACTTTAATGGTTCTATGATTCTATTATAGTTATTTCTTCAACAAAAGGTGGAATGGGCTCTTCATCTTAACAGCTAGCTTGTTTCGTTTGGTTTTGCTGACTGAACAGCAGCAGTAGGGAGGGCTGAATTGAAGGATGCAAGAGGAGACTGAATAGAGTGGATGGGAAAAGGTCACTTGTTTTACCAGAGCCCCCTGATCCTAACAGAGCTTTGATCTACTTCAGTAGTACATCTTCTCACAGGGAATAGCAAGTTCTTATTTTTGGTGACGATAAGAATTTAAATAAAGTAGAATTCATTTTATAATTACAAATCTGAAAATCTTACATATGATTAAATAACTTACGGATCAGGACATAGATATGAGAAACATTTAAAACAAACTCATCTGTTTAGAGGTTGGTTGTCTTATATAACTACCACAATTTGCACACCTCCATGTCTGGCATTTTTGCAATTATTTCAGGAAACAATTTGCATAATTGAGTAATTTGCATATGCTCACCTTAAGCAGAAGGATAGATTTCATGCTGGAGAATGCATCAGCCTGTTTGACAGTTTGGGTGAATGAAGCCTACAGGCTGGCAGCACAGTAAGCTTGTGTTCTTTGTGCCTTCCACCTTTTCTTATTCTATTTGTAATGGTGAAAACCAGGACAGCAAGGAACTTAAAACCACAGGGAATGTGAAAATCTATTTTCGTTTCTCCTCCCTCTCTGTGTTAATTTTAGGACATGTTTTTTCACGCTCCTTAAATGTCCTCTCTTCTTTGTACTTGCCCTTATCAACAGTTGTCACCCTGTTCTTCACATCTTGATTATCATACATAGCTCTAGTTACTCAACTGAGTCAAAATCATGCTAAGAGGAATTCTGGCATGGATTGCTAAATATTTGAAGTATGTATAGCAGCCCTTTTTCTTCACACTGATAAAAATTTGCCTCTGGCAGAGGATACAGGAAATGGCCTTGCATTATTTTAAAATCTCACATATAAAAGATACTTTCAGTGAACCTACACATTTTGTTGTTCTTTCAGCATAGTTATGAAGTTTTAGTTTAACATTACATTTGAATTTCATGCCCTTGGTAAAAATGAAATAACCATTATCCTCCCATGTAAAAAAGTGCATGAGATGCTATCCATAGATCTGTTCACTGAATTCTCGTTTCCAGATTCCAGCATTTGCACTATAATCCATTAGCTTTTCACTATATCTAGAATAAAACTTGAGATTGCTGCAGTCTTGCAAGTATGGAGGGACACAGGCTGTTTGTGGAGCCTTTCCTTCATGCCAACTCTGAAAAAAGCCTAGGGATGGAAAAAAAAAAAAGCAATCCCGAGATTTCTTGTCATTCTGTTTATCAAACAGAAATCCACAGGAGGACCTTGCATAAAATTGTCTGTACATTCAATGGGTAAAATCTATATTAACTTGAGAATTGATTTTACTGAATTGCATTGGGATGCTTTCACTGGCATTGTCAATAAAATTGATTGAGGAAAAAGTACCAAAACCACCAATGTGGCAGTAGGTTCAAACAGATATTGCTAGGTGCATTTCACAGATATTTGTATGGCTGGATTAGTAGCACTCTGTATCTATCTGAATTTTGACCAAAATTACTAAGCCTCCGATCTTTGAATATTTCACGAATAACACAAAAGGAAATTGCTAATCTTTATTAGGCATTTTTGCAAGATTACAGCTGTGCCATTAGTGAGAAGAAACTAGAAACAGTGATACAAGTATTTCTACATTTAATCATTTAAATCTCAGTGATGCAAAATGGAGATCTAACCAATCATTGTTTACCTTTAGATCCTTTAGCCTCCCTGGTTTCTTTTGCAATCAAACATACTAAAGGTAGGAAGTCCTGCTGCCTTTTCCAAAAGTTTAACAATGTCCCCAGAAATATATATACTTTGGCTTTTCTAGATTCTTTCCTGGGAAATCATCTTGAAGGTTGGCAAATATATATATTAAAAAAAAAAAGAGAGAGAGCAAGAAGAAAATATTATCTCTGCCTCTGATGATTTTAAAGCATATGCCTCAGAAATGTGTTTTGATGAGTCTTTTCTATTTTTAATAACATTTCAGAGTTAACACATTGAATGGAACAACTTGCTGTCTGAGTGCAGTGTTCAGAGTACTTTATTTTTTACACTGTAAATCTTGCTGGGTTTTAAATGCAGAAATTCACTGATCTTTTTCTGCTGGTATCATCTCCTTAAAAAATTAACAGAAAAGTAAAAAACACAGTAGAAACCCACCATTTTCATTCTGTGCCAATGAAGAAACTTTCAGAGCCAATGGTAGCTTTGGCCTCAAGCATGTGAAACACATAAGTCTTTTCTCATATTTCATTCCAACCAGCACTATTTCAGCCACTGGAGCAGGTACTTGGCTCTAAATCTGTAACTCTGCCAACAATCAAAGCCTAGGTACCAGTTACGTTGTGTTCCCAATTGTAGAGGTGTCTGCTAAGCACAATCATCCACTTGCTCCTGGGCAGAAGAATTTGACAGAAGTAAAACACATGGCTAGAGATAAAGAGCTTGATAATTGAAATATAATACAGTATGATGGTGATGATGATGATGATGGTGATGACTATATGATGATATTAATAATAGGGAGGGGAATAAAACCTGAGGAAAACAAGTGATGCACAATACACTTACCCATCACACACTGACCAATGCCCAGCCTGTCCCCCAGCCAGCTCCTCCCAGTTTATATACTGGACATGACATTCTATGGCATGGAATATTCTGTTGGCCCGTTCAGATCAGCTGTCCCAGCCAGGCTCCCTCCCAGCTTCTCATGCACCTGCTTCCTGATAGAGCACAGGACAGTGAAAAGCCCTTGACTTTGGGTAAGCACCACTAAGCAGCAACTAAAGCATCAGTGTGTTAAAATCATTATTCTCATATGAATCCAAAATGCAGCACTGTGCTGCATTTCACTCTATCCCAGACAAAAACAGGACAGCTGTCTGTATGGATTTAGTAAAACAATTCCTATAATCTGGAAAGCACTGCAGCACAATACTAATTGCCTGACTCTGAGAGCAAAGTTCTCTTGCTCAGATTAGAAATCCCTTTCCTGACAAACAAATCATTAGCCACTGTCAACAAACTGGAAGCTTCCTCAACAGCATCAAGGCCAGTGTAAGGATGGACTATGAGATGTCTATCCTTAGAAATGTTGACTTATGTTGCTGTGGAAAACAAAAGACAGAGGACAGGCAAGAATACACAATGAAAAACCACCACAATGCATGCCTACAGTTATTCTGAAAAACATAAACCAGCTTTATAAGGGTAAATCCCAACATACTCATCCTTCCAAAAAAAAACTTTAAAATTTTTCCAAGATTTAATTTTGACAATTGTTAATAATGATGATACATAGAATATTTCTGACTACAAATGGTTGATTTTTTTCTGCAACTGAGCAAACAGCTTCAAACAGCTTTCTTCCAGGGAGGTATGCCCTTTGTCTTAACTTGGATGAGATCAAGGAGAGAGTCCAAATTGAAACTATTAAGAACAAATGATTATCTTGGAAGTTCAAGAGGAATTTGGCTGAGGTAAAAAGGAATGTTATCTGGGAGAGAGCTAATTAAGAAGTGGAATAAGTAATTAAACATTTCTTCTGGCCTGAGCCAGAATAAAATGGAAATCATAGTTAATTTAGGTGAAAAAGAGGTCACCTGTTTTAAATACTTAAATCAGTGAATTTTGAATGCATTCCTCTTTTATCCACTCTTTAAGTTTCTAATACCATACCGAAATCAAGACTTATGGCTGTCTTCATACTCAAATAATTTCACAGTAAAATGGAAAGTGCTACAGAAACTTAAAAGACAAGTCCTAAAATCATTTGATATGAGACAGACATGATGAGAAAACTCAGATAATATTATCCTTTGAAAGATTCTTAAACCAAATAATTATATTAAAAGTATTAGCCTTGCTACTAGGTCTGTAAAACATATGAAGGTGTGAGTTGGATTAACTACAGTGGGAACAGACCTCAATGCAGCTGGTGTTCTCAGCAGCTGGCTAAGAAAATGGGCTTGACTGCTTTCATAAACCATCATGGGCTGCTGATGTGCACTGGCAGAGGGTCTCCTGGTGGTCCCCTCAGCTGGGCATGAAGGCTGCCATGGAGAAACAGGGGAATTGAGAAGTGGAGGTGCACTGCCCTGCTGGAAGGCTGACCACCTCATGACGGGAGGTAACGTGAAACATGGCAAATCACAGTGAGCATGGAGAGTGGGCCAAGAGCTAAGTGAGATATTCAGGTTTCTTCTGGAGCTTTATTTGTGGTTTAGCTGGCTCTTTGGGCCTGTGCACATCCTTTGTGTTGCTCTTAAGCCTTGCTTAACTCCCTGAACACATAACTCCGCAGCTACTTGTCTGCACAGGCAACTCAGCAGCTGGGCTGGAAAAAGAGGAGAAGCTTGAAACAGTCCCCTGAGCTCCCAGCACTTTCAATACGCTGGTCTACATCCTTGCGGGGTGGCCTGGAGAGTTCTAGACTGGTCCTGATGTGAAATGATCAAACTGTAAATAGATAAGATGTTTCCACCAAGTGTCCAGGTGCTGTGAAGAGCAGCCAGGGCTGCCCCGTGTTGGACACAGCCAATTCCAGCCGTCTCCAACCAACCCACCATGGGGCACGACTGAGCCCTGCAGCCACAATCGTGGTGCCTCAGGAATGGCCTGGGGAAAGGAGAGGGAACCTGCCCAGCAGTGAGGGGGAAACAGCCCAGTGAGCACCGAGATGGAAGGAGGAGGGAGAGGACGTGACCCAGGTGCCCCAGCAGGGACCCCCTGAAGTCCCTGGAATGCTCACAGTGCAGCAGGTATCCACACTGAAGGTTGTGAAGGACCCCTAGCTGCAGCAGATGGATATTCCCTGAAGGAACTGCACTCTGTGGAGAGTCCATGCTGGAGCAGGTTTATCCTGAAGGACAATAGCCTGTGGGAAGGACCACAGTGGAGCAGAGGAAGAACATGAGAAGGAGGGAAAAGTAGAGAGGAACTGTTATGGATTGACTGTAACCCCTGTTCCCCATCTCCTTCCACCCTGTGCAAGGGAGAGGCGAGGTAGAAGAGTGAAGTTTAGCCTGGGACAAGGGAAGAAGGGGAAAGGTTTTATTTTTATTTTTTTTTCTTTGTTTCTCACAATGGAACACTTTTCATTGGCAACAAAAGAAATTAATTTTTTCCAAGCTGAATCTGTTTTGCCCAGACAGTAATTGGTGAGCAATCTCCCCTGTCCTTGTCTCAACCCATGAGCTTTTCAATCTTGTTTTCTCCCCCTCATTCCCATTTAGGAGAGGGGAGGAGTGGCTGAGCAGGCTTGTGGCAGCCAGCCAAGGTTAACCACAATAAACAGCAGAAATGATTCATGTAGATGCAGAAATGGTTTCAAAGAATAGTCTTATGTACATATATGGGATATTTCAGAGATATTTTATATATAAGTAGGATAATTAATAGAGGTGGATGGTGCAGTACGTGCTGGGGTGTCTTATAGAACTATTATCAGCTGGAGAGTATGAAATAAGGAAAACAGCAGTTTACAATCGAGTTAAAGATGCTACTGTCAGCAGTGGAGTCACCCATCTCCACCAAATGGTGAATGACCACTGTCTTCAGAAGATTAGACTCCCTATGTGAGCATTCCTGTGCCAAGGTGTCAATAAATTGGTTTCTCTTTTCAACCAATGCTCTGTCCTTGAGAGTCTGTGCAGTGAAACTGTTATCTACAGCACTAAAGGAGCCTATGGAAGCATAAATGCTTTTCCTAATCAGCATCTGAGGTTAAAATAATCTGTTCTGTCAGTGTTTAGCAGAGTGAAACTGAAATTTAAGACAGAACTTAAAAACTTAACTATGATAAACAATTATCTCAAATTGTAGTGATTTATGATCTAAAAATCCCTGCTGTATAATGTGTTAATATTATTTTTGGATATTGACAGGAAAATATTTCTACATTTCTCTTGAAATTTACTTAAAAATAGAGCAATATTTTCTTATAATGTCACTTCTTAATGTTTGGAATTAAGAACACAGATATAAAAGTCAGTCTTTGAAAGCAAACATTCATTATTTTATGGTACATTCCAAAGAGAGAGTCTTCCTTCTAATTCTATATTCTGAAGTATTCTTCAAGTATTAGCAGCAGTATAATAAAAAGCAAGATCCAATTTGAAGAAGCACAAAGGTTTTGTAGGTTTTTGATGAAAAGCTGGGGTAGTAGAGGATATGGAGAAATAATTATATGGTGTGATAATATAAAGACTACAGGTTTGTGTGTCTTCATATAACTACTGAGTATGAGATCCGATGTTTGTTAATTAAAGACTTTTCTATTTCCACTAGATGGCTGCTTCTGAAAGACTAGCTTCTTAGCATAAAATTAATTAACCTTCAGAAGACAGTCCGAGGTACTTCAATGACCCAGCTGCTGCCAAGAAAAATAAATCACATTACAGGATCTTTCACAAATCTTTTAAAGGCCTTCTGCTGTATGTGTGGTGAGAGAGTATAAAATATTAGATACCCTTTTATTTTACATTATCTGCTGGAAGAACACAGAAGGCAATTATTTCTGCCCTATATATCAGAACACTGTCTCTTCTCACATTTCAAGAGGCATTGGGACATTATGAGGAAACATGTAAAGGAGATTGTATCACTTTCACTCTCCTTGCTTCTTCTCCTGTGCATCTACTGGTCAACTCTTTGACCCCATTCCCCTTCCCACCAAAATAATTATAATGCAGGTACTAAATATCAGAAGGTATTGAAGCAGACCTGTTTTTAATTCATATCTGAAAACTGTCATAACTTTGCTCCAGATTTCAAATCATTTAGAAATACCTTTTTTGTATCCTCCCTTTGAACACAAGGGAAAGATGAATCTTAACATTGTACCAAAGCTGAAAGGCAGAGATTTCATGTCTAAATCCTCCTGTCCTTTGACAAAGAACTTTATAGATGGTTAAACACCTAATCTTACCAATAAACCTATTGAAATGTCCTTTTAGAGTCTGATTTGGTTTGGATAGCCTTACTGAATTGATTTAGGAATGAAGCATTTTTTCAAACAATAGAACTTATCATGGCTCATCACATGAAGTTACCCAGCGGTCTCACTTGCATGCATCAGATTTTTATCATATACTTAGGAGTACTACGGGGGCCTCAAGTGTGGACAAGAGTGCATTGAAGCCACTCAAACAGAATATTGAACTGAGAATCACATTATGAGCTTCCCTGCAGCCTCTGTGCTATATTTTCTCTCTTTTATTCTGGCTCTTTGATTTTAGTTTTCCCATCTGTAAGCTGAGAATAACAGTGTTTCTTCTCCTAAAACAAGTGTTAAGATCAGAAGATTTAAAGCAGATTTTATTATATCACTAGATGCGCTATATATAGAAAATCACATGCTTATATGAAGGAAAAGATATTTCCATACGCGTTGCACTTAAAACATTGTCATACTCCAGTCCTACATCTGTTGCTGGCAGACATTTGCCAGGCTTTCTAAGATGTTGCTGCTTAAGCTCATGCGCAAGAGAAATGGAAAGTGGAGAATTATGGGATTTGATAAAGTCTTATGTGCCAAGGCAAGTTCTTTTTTGTCTAGTGCCAAGACTAATAAACCACTTAGCAGTAGCTGCCTCCTGCAATCTTCAAAAATTATGGGACTATTTCAACATTCCTTATTATAAGAGGAAGACATATTTGCTTGTTCTGTCCTTGCTACATTTTCTTTCTAATGGAAATGTCTAATGCTTTTTTGATAAAGTTAACTGATTTAACTGTGATGAATTTTATGATCAGGATGCCCATATAACCCTTTCCTTCCTAAATCACTGTAATTTCTCCTCATCACAAACAGGGAATTGTGCATCTGTTTTTCAAAAATCCACTGATGCCACAACTCAGAGATCAGAGGCATTTGCTGCATTTTAAGAAGGAGAAGTGAAAAAGTCTGGGTTACAGGGCCGTGCAGGATAAGAAATGTAGACAGAACTGCAGAGATGGAGATTATCAGTCCCTCAAAAATTCAAAGTGGAAAACCAATGAAACAGACAGGTTTAAAAGCCTGATGGGAAAATAAGGAAAAGTATTAGCATTCGAGGATTTGCAAGACAGCAAGCTGGCAACACTGAGGGCTCCTTCCTGCCTGGATGGTACCTGCCTGGCCAGCAAAGGCTCTTCAGATGTTTTACTGGGGTCTTGAGCCCCTTGCTGCATAGCCTGGTAGCTTCTTAACTCCTTGTGATCTTGTGTGTGCATTAGGCCACACAAAATTGCTTTATACCTTTATTTATTTTATTGTGTATGTCCCTGTGTGTATATGTAAAAGCACAAATATAAACATATATGTGTTTTTTCTACATATCTATAAATACTCTATTTGCAAAGACTCTTCCTGCTCAGCTAAAAGAGCACCAATTACAGTGAACCCAAAAGAGAGAGAAACACCAGTAAAAATTTAAAATATTTTTAGAAGAAAATATAAATCTAAGAGGTCACACAGGCTCTTTTTCAGTATTACAGAGTAGAACATTTAAAGCCATTCATATAAAAGGGTGTCTACACAAGTAGGTAAATGCTATGCTCTTCACCTCCCCTGCAGAGAGTTATTGAAACCCTAGGACGGGTTTTAAATAAACATAATTAATAGTTCTCCATCTATTCTCAGTCATTGTGACATTCAAGAATTTCAATATGAAAGGCTGACTTTGCTGAAGGATAATGCTGGGCATTCTAAGTCACCAATTAGGATGCAAACTCGAATGCTACCTATTGCTAAAATATAGTCTATTTGCATACAAAAAAAAAAAAGTCAAACAAACAAGAATGTTGCTTCTGGAATCTAAAGTATTTGAGACATAAACCTGGCTTTAAGCCAGGAAAATTACCTATTTGGAAAAAAAAAAAAAAAAGGACATAAGAAAACTTTCTTATTTTGAAGGTTGGTTGTAGTGAAATGAATGTCAAGTCCTTCACAGCAGCAGGTCAATCCCTACATTTCTGCATCCTAAACTGAACATAATTTATTTAATAAATTTTGCTTCATTATGCAAATCAGAATTAAAACTAAACCCCAAACCAAACCAAACAAACCGCAACATAGTTGGTGGCTTACAGAGATTTATCTGTATTTTGAGGATCTTCAGGAACCATCTAAAGCCAGAATAGTTTACAATGTTCAAGTCACCTCAATTCGTTCTCTTACAAGTTATTCAAGTCCTAAATTAATTATAACAATAAGATATGAAGATAATTGAAGCCTGAATACAGTCAGGATCTAAAAATCCAGTTTCCTTTACAGGCCTCCTTCAGATAAAAATTAATTAGTCAACCTGTGTTCCTTAAATAGTTCCCTAGATTTTTCTGATGTCAACCCAACTGAGTACTCCAGTCACCACTTTCTGTGTTGTAATTCATTCGTGGGCAGAAGTATCTCACCTGTAGATTTCAAATCTACTGAATCTTCTGCCATTGTTTTAAGTACCTTAGAATCATCTGATATCTTCAGCTGAGGAAAAAGATGTTTTCCAAAGGAGCACCTGCACTACTCTTAAAGCAGTTGAAATCAACTCCTTTTGGAGTTTGTAAGTGAGAGGAAAATGTCATAGTGGCATTCCACGTCTACACATTTATACAAAGCTATTAATAGACTACTAGAGCTGTAAAAACAAGGACTCTGAAGTAGCAAATGTCAGAGCTAAATTTATTCTCTATGACCTTAATTCATTCTTTTTCATGACGTGTTCATTATAATAAAGCATCTAATTACACAATCGTGTAATACATTTGGGGTTCCTCATGAAATCTGTACAGGTTACTTGAGAAATAATTTGCAATGGTAATAAAACAGAGGAGGAAAAAAAGGCTCTTGTCAACGTCATTCAGAGAAATCACCTCTAAAACCAAAAGAGTACTCCTAAATTAACTGGCTAAAGTAAGTATGGTAAGTATATTAATTCTGCTGGAATTATGTGGCTGTGTTTTGTATAAATATAATTTTTTAATTACTTAAAAAAAAAAAGAAAAATAGTGTTTTACTCAAATATTTCCAACCATATACGATGGTCAGACACGCACTTAGATATATCTTTGCTAAACTTGAAAAGGATGGACTGGGGTTCTGTGAGTGATTCGAAATCCAGTTATGAGATTCTCCACTCCTCTAAGCATTAAAAATCCTACTCCAAGCTACTTCCCATTTACACCAACAAGTAATAGCCCTTTGTCATGGTTTGAGATAGCCCCAACATCCAATTCCCTAGCTCCATCCCCCCTCCCACATCTCAACCTAATGTGAGAGAGGTTTTTCCAGACAAAACACACCAGACTCCAAATGGGGAAAAGGGAATATATATTACAATGACTGTACAAATAAATACCATATCACATTATACACATGATCACAACTATCTCTACCATGACATATGTATTTACAATGGATCAGATCTCTTCTCCCCTCCAAATAAAAGCCCAGGAGGGAAAGAAGGACAGATCCCTTCCAGTCCTTAAGCAGCAGGATCTTCTAAGGCAGCAGGTTCTGTCTTCTCCACATGCAGCAGCTGTGGCTGGCTTTCTGCCAGCATCCACGAGGGAGGTATCCAAGCCTCTCTCTCGGCCCCATCGCCTCACAACCGAGGGGTCTTCCGTGGGCTTCGTAACCCCAGACAAGGTCGTTTCACCACGTCATATCACGAGACACAGGGGGGTCTTCGTGACGGTCTGGTATCTCTTGCAGGGCCTCTGTGCCCTGTCTCTCAGGCTGCCACCGTGGCAGCAGTGCGAGGGGGGGGAAGCCAAGGTCAACTCCCCCTGCATTCCTCTCGGAGCTCTCTAGCTCCTTTCTACAGTGCATGTCGCACTTCAAGGCTCTTTCAAGTAAGAGTCCATCATCTTCCTCCTTCCAGGAGGTCTCAAAGGAGTTTTGGGGATCTGGTATCAGTCTTACCCCCAAGAACTCTGTAGCTCTCAGCTGCTGGCTCTCCTTTCCTCGACTCTCCTTCCAGGAGTCTCCTCTGCAGTGCTGCATGTTGCTTCTGCTGCTTCTTCAGTTCAGGTTCTTATCTCTGGCTCTCTGCCACTGTTTCTCTGGTCAGCGTCGGCTGCTGCTCTGTGCCCATGGAGAAAAACATCTCCCGGCATAACTACAGGCACCTAGCCCAGCTTTATGCTGTTCCAGGTCCCTGCAGCCCCCAGCCAGGGGCTGGGAGGGGGCCAGAGGCCCCAAGGGGCTCAGAGCCCCTACCTCGTGGCTCTACAACATGGCCACCTCTCCTACAACAAAAAAAACTACAACTCTTCTTTTTCGGTCTGGTTGTGGTATGTTTACATTTCTGCAGGAGCGCCCATTGGGCAGAACTTCAAAACTTCCAGGGGTTTCCACCCCTTGGGGTCTACCACTTCTCTTAGTCTCTGGGGAAAACAAGGTTCAAACCACTACACCCTTAATTCCAAAATTCAGTATAAAATATGCAAAGGAAAGAAAGCAACATCCTTCTTTTCAACATGGGACATATTGAGACCAAAGCATGTTTTTTTTCCTCTGTAGCTGTTTGACATGCAGTGTATATCTAATCCCACAGTCAGTGACTCAGTTCTGTTCCATGCACTGTGTGATAGCTGTTACAGAAAAGAAAGTCTCTCCAGTCACAGTCAGAACACACATCGATTTCAGCAGTTTCCAAAGGGTTCCATTTGATTCTTACTCCCTTATCTGGTCCCCAGATTAGTGATCTTGAATTCTGGAGTTGTACATCCCTCCAGGCACATCACAAATGTCCTCTTTGTAAGTGCTAACAACCCTAAGGATGATAATGTGATCTAGTGAACTTGTTATGCTATTACTCAATTCATTGCTTACATAAAAGTAAAACCAATAGAAATGATGTGTCTCTGAGTGTAAAAATTTTCTCTGAGTTGTTAATTTTATATTAATAAGTTTAGGGACAATCATAACTAATACATGTACATACATAGGATTGGTATGAACAATCCTGACCAAGCTCTTGACAGACCTTGACTAAGGTACCCATAAACTACAGTGCAACTGAACTCCATATTTATTTTTGACTACTATGCAGTCAAAAAAGGCGAGTTTATATAGTGGATATTTTAGCAAAAGAAAAGAATTTCTGGAAGAAAGGAACCACAGCAATTGAGAAGGAAACAAGCAAAACTGTATAGTTATAAACTAAAACTTGAGTAGCTATTCTTTACGAGGTCGTCTTCTACCATGGTTATTTCATATGAGTAGATTTTGGAAACCCTATTTACTGGTAGCATTTATGAGTATACCCCTTTTAGCATTTCTGAATATACCTATTTTCTTTTTGGGCGCAAATAGTTAGACTGTTTTCTAAACCCAGCAACCAAGCTCACTGAGTGTTTCCCAGTGATTTTTTTTTTTTCCTGAGACATGATAACACTAACTTCTTATCAGAAATTAGACAGAAGGTGCAAATTGTAAATTGTTCTTGTATACTTAGTAATTAGCAGTCTGGTTTTGGGTTTTATATTGGCGTTAACCTCTACAGCTTTTAAAAAAAAAAAAAATCCTCAGTACTTTTGAAAACACAGAAAAATACGTGCCCTACACTTATGTGGGCACATAGTGAAGGAAATGAGGGGGAAAAAGTATATTTAATGCAAAATTATTATCCAAAAGTAGATAAAAAAGTGTGCAATTTGACAGAATTCTTTAAAATTTAAATAAAGATTTCCTGCAGTCAGAAACTGCAAAGGAGTGGCATGTGACTTACCAATTTATTGATCAATACAAGGTCTCCCTGAAACATCAGAGACCTTCTTCAAAGATCTTTTTCAGGCAATGAAAAGAGAATGTCCTTTTGCACTTGTCTAAAGGGGTTTTAAAAGGAAATAGTTCTTTATATTAATTGATTTTTACTTCAGTAATGGTTACTTTCAAGTAATGTACTCATATCTTAAACTTAATCAGCTTTTTCCTCAACCTCTTGATCTTCAGAAATCTTAACTTTTGGCTGATAAAGTTTATTTTGTTCAGTCTGGAGAGGAGGAGGCTGAGGGGAGACCTCATTGCAGCTACAGCTTCCTCCCAAGGGGAAGAGGAGGTGCAGACACCAATCTCTTCTCTCTAGTGGTCAGTGACAGGACCCAAGGGAATGACCTGAAGTTGTGTCAGGGAGGTTTAGATTGGATATTAGGAAAACGTTTTTCGCCCAGAGGGTGGTTGGGCACTGGAACAGGTTCCCCAGAGCAGTGGTCACAGCACCAAGCCTGACAGAGTTCAAGAAGCGTTTGGACAGTGCTCTCAGGCACACATTGTGACTCTTGGGGATGGTCCTGTGCAGGGCTAAGGGCTGGAGTCGATGCTCCTTGTGTGTCCCTTCCAATTCACATATTAGTTGGAAGTAATTCTGTGATTCTGTGATTTTATTTTCTACCAATTTCTAACTCACATTTCCTACGATAACATCTCATTCCTCACACTAAACTTTAACAAGCCTCTGTAAAGAAAAGAACATTTCATAAGAAATCACATACTGTATTTCATTGTCAGATGCATCAACAAAATTGAAACTAATCTAATGTTGCAGCAGAATTTTTGTTTTATTTAATCTTTTGCACCTACTTCATCTACTTTTACGCGTTGTACTATTAAATGCAGATAGTCTTGGCATACATGCAGATGGGGTAGTCACAGTACCTGTGGTATTGTAGTTACAAGGCACAGTGAAGCATCTCAAATCCTGTATCCAGTTTTGGTCCCCTCACTACAAGCAAGATATTGAGGGGCTGGAGCTTGTCCAGAGAAGAACAATGGAGCCGGGGAAGGGACTGGAGCACAAGTCTGATGAGGAGCAGCTGAGGGAGATGAGGGTGTTCAGCCTGGAGAAAAGGAGGCTCAGGGGAGACCTGATTGCCCTCTGCAACTCCCTGAAAGGAGGTTGTAGCCAGGTGGGGGCTCATCTCCCAAGTAACAAGTGACCTCAAGATGTGCCAGGGTAGGTTTAAATTGGATATTAGAAAAAATTTCTTCACTGAAAATATTTTCAAGCACTGGAACAGGTTGCCCAGGGCAGTGCTGGAGTCATCAACCATGTAGGAATTTAAAAGATGTGGAGGTGTAGCACTCAGGGACGTGGTTGAGTGGTGAACACGGTGGTGGCAGGTTAAAGGTTACACTTGATGATCTTAGAGGTCTTTTCCAACCTGAAGAATTCAGTGATTCTATGAATGCAAGACTGCCCTTTTCTTGGCATCTGAAAAATGTCTAAATGGTGCTGTTACCTCTGTGTCTTTTCTGAACTACTTAAAACCCTGGTGAAATAGCACTAGACAGATATTTGGTCCCTCAACAATTTTATTATTATTTGCACGTTTTCCAGTGACTCCTTTCTTTCCTTACATTTAATGCCCATAAATCTGACTGGTTCTGTAGTACCAGTTCATGACTGTTTCAGTTGTTATTCAAAAAGCTGCCTTTTTTTGCGGACAATGTAATTAGACACTCAGAATCACTGTTGTCAACAGTTATCTATTGGAAATGTTGACTGCCACAGTGAGATAAAAGAGCCATAATTCAATTTGATCAAAGTGCCTTAAACAACTACATACAGTGGTGAGATTCTATGAAATATTGATCAGTTCTTTCAAGTAATTCTGAAACAACCCACTTAAAACCTTAAAGACATACACAGATTTCCTATCTTAATTGTCTAAAACTCCTAAAACTCCTGGCTTTTTGTTAGTAACTGAATGGATTAAATAATGTTTACGAATAAAATAATCTTAATATTTTTGATACCTAAATAACAAGCCATTTAATTTATTTCCAAGATTAAAAAGACACTTGAAATAGTTTTAGGTTAATTGGATAGCCATTGCTTGTTGTGAAAACATATTTCGTTTCTTCTGAATACAATGAATATTAAATAAAATTACTGATCTACCTTTCCATAAAAAACACAGCCCTTTCTATTTCTGATTACCAAGGAAGGGATGACACCAACATCATGAACTGAGGTCTCTTTTATTCCAAGATTACACTTTCTTCCCATGATATACTAATATTTACTTCTACTGGAATAATTTCTCTCTTCCTCACCTCTATTTTTAATGCATTATTCCTTAAAAAAAATTCTTTCCATATAGAACATCATCCTGAAAATTATGATTTTACTCAAGCTTAAATTTCATTCTCATAAATCATTTTTTTTTTTTTTTATTTTCACTCTCTAGCACTTCCCGTATTTTTGCCTGTAATTCCAGGTATAAAGCCCAACGTGCCACAGTAGTAATGGAAACAATTTCACCTACCGCCTTTACAAAGAATATTGTTTGCTTAGCTATGTACCGTGTAGTTCTGTATCGATGCACCGCAGCACACAGTGCTGACATTGAATGTCATTTGGGAGTACATGACACCATTTTGGGACTGTTTGTACACTCCAGAGCAGTTATGCTGGATTTTAGGAGGCTGTAAACTTTGTATGTTTTTCCCCCTTATGCCATAGAATAAGATCATGAAGATTGAAAGTCAGCTCATCACTGATGTTCATTGGGCCACTAAAGTCTTTCCTCTTCTGCAGCCCTTGGTGTCCACCTGGAACTAGTACCAGGGCTTATTGTATTAATATATTATATTTTATTAATATTTTTATATCCCATCTGTCACCTTACCTTCCCACTCTCTTATATACATGGTTGCTGTAAACTATACTCTTAGTTATGGGGATGACTAAAAGTTGGACGAAGCTGATGAGACGAGCACTACCTGATTTGTTTACTTTTTTTTTTCTGTCATACTCATATGGCAAATAATATTAAAACCTCTACTGCATGGAAATGACCCTTATTTACTGAATAATACTAAAATAGATCAAATATCCCAGCCTTTCTACTGAGTAGCTCCATAACTCTGGGATAGTCACACAGTACAAGCAGTCACCATAAAACTCCATGAGAAACATTCATTCTAGTTTATGTGGAGATTTGATGGGGGATGATATTGGAAAAAAAAAAAAAAGGAAAAAAGATGGATAGGGGAGTTGTACATGGCAATAACATCAGGTTAGAACATGTAATACATTGAAATGTTTTACAGGGTGGCCAAGAATTCATTACTCACAATTTGAACATTTAAATATGCAGGATTAAGATGAGAAATTAATGTTTGATAAATTACCTTGCATCTACTTGTTACATGACTCCTTTTGTGTAAAATATTTGCTTACTGCTGGCTACAGTTAGAGATAGGGCAGATAATTTAGAAGATAGATCTCATTCAGTAAAGCAAATAGTATTTTTATAATGACTAGCACACTACTTCGAGTTTCTGAAATAAAACTGTTAAGTACACAAATTTTCTTTTTTTTCCTCGGAAAGGATTTCCATCACCCACAAAATTTAAGATAAGTTGAATTCAATTGATTGCAGTGTGACTGCTGTTGATAATGATGTGAATAAGTATTTTAAGACTATGACTGCCATCTTAGATCATGTATCTTCTGTGGTGCCATGTCATTTGTGCCACATCTGTATCAATGAGGAGGGAAATTATCCTTTCACTTACATCCATGCAAACCTGCTATCTAGTAAGTGAAAGGAAAGCACTGAACAATATACACCCAAAATTTTGAGACAGAATAACTTGGAGATAGTAACTACTCTTATAAAGCCAAGCCAAAGCTGACTGTACTGAAGCTGAAAGGGAACGGATTCCATCCCCTTTGCAAACCAGAATCTGTGAGGTGTCCTGTCACTATCAGGGCTCTAATTAACACTATCAGGGCTCTTTCACTAGCATAGGAAAAAACAGAAGCAGATTTATTATGCAAATTCCCCTTGTACGTCTTTGAGTATTGACACATGTGGTTCTTAGGTCTAGCTATCATTGCCAGGTAGATGGTTAAATGGGAAAGGCAGGGATGCTTTTGGGATTCTTACCTGACAGGGAGTAATCCATCTTATTTTGCATTGGAAGCAACAAAAATTGAATTTGTTTCAGTTTAAGATAAACAGTCAAAACTTCTGTATAAGAGAGGAAGACTTTATAGCATTAGCGCATTATCTCTGGTTGCTTTGGATACAGGTCTCAGTTTTGGATTGTAATTATTGTCTAATAACTAATTATTAATAATTATTACTGTTAATTATATTAATTATTAATGATTAACTATTGTAATTATTGTCTAAGTTTATGCAGCTTGCAAATTTTCACTGTTCCTCTGAGAAAAAGAGTGGTTTTGTCTCCATCTGGAAATGTACTTTCAACTTGTGTGCCCTAAGGCCTTTACAGAAATTTGGAGTTAGTCAGAGCTTTGAGGTGAATATACCTAGCCTGTCTCCTATTCAAAATTCCCCACATAAGAATGAAGGTGATTTATTAAGTTACCTCTCAACCCTCTCCTCCCAAAAAACCCCCAACCTAAAATCCTACACAATAGGAGGCAGAGGTTCTATCAGGCTTGACACTAAAAAGGCTTGATTTTTTTAAAGAGACCTAATTAAAAGTGATTAGGTCAGGTAGAGTGGAATTGATTAAAAAATTAAAAAGTTACACGTAACTCTGCTTGCTCACCATTCTTTGAAAATGGTTCTTAGTCCCCCTTTGGTCTGAACTAACCTAACACTGTAAATTGTAACAAACTCCTCATAATTTTCAAGAAGTTTTTTTGCTGTTAACTCTAATGCCTGTTCAGCTGCTCTCTCCTTTTCTCAGCATAGTATCCTGATCCTTCAGGCTTCCACTGCATTTTCCTGTCTCTTCTGCCTCCTATCTCTTACTTACTGTGAAATTTTTTCTCCTCTGAACATGGCAAGTAGGTCCCTGAGGAAAGCACATTCTCATCCATGTGAAAAATGTGATTTCCATCATGCTATGAAAAAGTAACATTATTTTTTTTTATTATTTTTTTTAATCGGATCATCCATACACCAGGACATTGCACCAGATCTCTGGAAAAAAACTCTCTCCAATAATTTACCATAATCATGCTTAGCTGACACTTGGCATATTTAGTGAGACAGTTTCAGCAGATTGTGCGTGTGATTTCATAGTGCACAAAGGTTTTACATTGATCCACTCCCTTAATGAAACTAAACATAAAAAGAGAGCAAATAAAATGCATAATTTCTGTCTCTATCCCAGTGCACCATTCCAGAAACATATCTAAGTGTTTATGTCTATCCTGTCTTCTATAATATAAAAAAAAGTGTGTATGACTGTGTTATATGAAAAGGTCCATGCACTTAATGCAAGAGTTAGACTTGAATAATATGTATTTAAATAGGTATATGGAGCTGAGTGATTGTGATTGCTTTTACTGACTGTAAAAAAAAAAAAAAAAAGATATCCTTCCCTGTATTAGAGTTCTTAAAGCTGAGGGACAAGCATTTAAAGCAAGCAGAGCATAGCAAGACCAGAATGCCAAAGTTAAGTGGAAGAAGTTAGTTGTAAATTGATAAGTTTAACCTGGCAATGGTAAGATTTGTCATCCCCAGTAGTAATGACTATGAACTATCTTGTTCACAGAGTATAGAAGATTAAGTCATATTTCCAACCTTTCTTTCTCTCTTACTAACACAATATTATTATCTTGCATCCTTTTGAGAAGTCACAAGTAAAAATTGCATTAATTTAATCTGAACGAGAAAAGGCCTCCATCACTTCATGATTAAAAGATATAAAAGCTGTAATTTTAATTTTCAAAGGTCCTCATTCATCTAATATTTATTCAATTTTCATAAAAATAGCAATAAACACATTGTCTAATAATGATCAAAGAAATGCAAATTCTTATGTTAATATGAGAAAACACTACATTAAAACATAATTGCAACATACCATGAAATATGAAACATTACCAATTTATCACTTCATATGTCAGCAGCTCTTGTATATTTATATATAAATTGTTTTGGAAGAGTAGTTTAGCATGCTCTTTATATTTATTTCTATTTGCTTATCCCAAAAAGAAAGCAACTGACTTTTGCATCACATGTTAATTGTGGCTTTACATAGGATAGTGTCTTTTTCCAGTCAAACCGTATTACCCCAAACACATTATGAATAAAATTTCACTACCATTTGTTATTTATATAAAATTCTGTATATGGTTTGCTAATATAGTCAAGTTGAGATAGCAACAGCTTTATGTTCATGCATACACACATAGTTACATACTTGTTACTGACATTCACTGCATCGCTGAAATAACTCAATATTATAACATAGAATTAAATAATATATTTTATGTAAGTTATGAATATCTCATCTAGACAAAATGTACTTAATTTCTGTTTAGACAGCAGAGGTTTGGTCATTTTTTTCTCTGCTAGGGAGTGAGGTACTGTATGAAATGAGATCAGGTAGTAGTATAGGATAGAAGAACAATGCCATTAGGTGAAGAAGCTGCAAGAAGAGACAAACAGACTATGCAGCATCAGGACAGCTGAGCAAGATTGACAGTGTCTTTGGAAAGACTGTGCAGAGCCAAGACCCTGAGACTCCTAGTTTAAGGAAAGATCAAGAAAATACTTGAGATCATCAGTGGATAGGGATACCCACAAAAAGAAAGGCTGGACACTAGTGACTTCTGTCAAGTAAAGAGAGACTGCTTCCCTACCAGCTGCAGATCTGTAGCTTGAGAGTGGGTATAGTGCCCTAGGGGCCAGAGCCAAGTGCCTGTGTGGGGAAGAAAAGCTGGGAGATAGCTGTCAGGAGCTGCTGCCTGTAAGGATGGAAATACCCACCTGAGAGGCTCTAACTTGAGTGTCTCAGGAAGCTTGTTTCTTGCTGGGTGCTCTGTGGTGGGTAGTCTTGACTGGCTGTCTCAGGAATACAGGGGAAAATAAGATGAAAGATGTTGTAGGTCAAGACAAGGATGGGGAGATTGCTCAGGAATTACTGTCATGGGCAAAACAGAAGTGACCTGGGGAAGATTAATGTAATTAAACCCCAAACTTTAAACACCTTCCTTCTCTCTTTCACCCTTCTTCCTGGACTGAACCTCACTGCCAATCACTCTCTCTCTCTCCAAGAGCACAGGGGAATAGGGAATGGGAATTGCAGTGAGACTGTAACACATCCTCTCTGCTGCTCCTGTCTCCTCACATTTTTTCCCTGCTCCAGCATGGGTCCTTCCAACAGGCTACAGTCTTTCAGAATAAATCTTCTACAGCCTGAGGTCCCCCAGGGCCTGCCAAGTGGATATGTGCTCTAATATGGTCCTTCATGGACTGCAAGGGCACAGCTGCCTCTCCATGGTCTTCTCCATGGGCTGCAGGGAAATATCTGCTCTGGTGCCTGGGGCACCTCCTCCCCTTCTTTCTCTGACCTTATTGTCTACATAACCCTTTCTCTTACATTTTTTCACTTGTTTCTCACAACTGCTGCACAGCCTTTTTTACCCTTTCTTAAATCTACTGTCGCAGAGGCACCACCAGCGTTGCTGATAGGACTGTCTTTGGACAGTGGTGCCTCTGTTTCACAGCCTGCTGGAACTGGCTTTCTCTGATATGGGGCAGTTCCTGGCCTCTTCTCACAGAATTCACCCCTGAAGTCCTGCCCACTACCAAAACCTTGCCATGTAAACCAAAGACACCCCCAAATCTGGGATGATATGGAGCGAATACCAAGCCTTACCTTATCCTTGGGGTATTAAGCTCTGCTGTTCATCCATCTGGACACCAATGATGCCACTGATCGATCCCAAGCATGTCAGGAGAGACTGAGCTCTCAAAGTGAGGGTCAAAGGGCTGAGGAACAGGTGACCCAATCCTGCCAGTAAATGGAGAAAGAATTGAGTATATACAATGTTTCGATACCTGGCTGTGAGGCTGACGGCACAAGGAGAGCTTCAGCTGAAACAAGAATTTATTGCACCATTGGTAGCACCACTTGGTGGTGTCTTATCAGTCCATTTACCTATCATGGGATCAAATATTTATTGATAGACTAGGGCAGGTTTTCCAGTGTGCATCACGTAGGCAAATAGTCAGGGGCAGAGATAGGAATAGGTTCAGTCAGGAGGCTCTTTAGGGATGAGGCAGTGCTCTTCCCAGCAACATAAATACAGAGGTTGTTCCCAAGCAGAAACTGCTGGTCTGTGTGCAGTGCTGAGCTCATAGTCATCAATAATACAACATGAACATTAACAGGCACAGGATGGAATATCCAACAAGCATTTCCACTGTCATGCTCAGTTGTATACCCAGCATGATAACTACATATAATTGTTACTGTAACTGGGCATTATGACCTGGCTGAGCAAAATACCTGACCCTTTTGCAATGCTCTGCTGAGCTAATTTTGTCCGACAGCTGCAGCTATCTTCAATAAATTTCATACATCTTTGGGGCTGAAAAATCTGTGTAGACGTGCACTCTCAGTATGCTGAATTTCTGACTCATTGTACTTCATATCTTTGAAACCTCCTTTAACACTGTGACTGCAAAGAGACAATAGTGCTTTCCATACTTCAACCTCCTAGTTTGCCTGGGTGTTTTTGCCTGCTCAGCAGACTAACAGCAGTTATAGCCTTCTGTGGAGTCATCTGAATAAGCAGGGAGCTTTCTCTAATGGGAAGTGCAATTATTTCCTCAACATGCTCATCTTGAATCATTTTGTCAGCCATTACCTAAACTCAAAGTCAGTTTGTACTGACTATGTAGTAACATATTGATCCACCCAATTTGTCTGTGCTGGTGAAATTCTTAACAGCCCATTACAAATGCTACTTTAAAACTAGTGGATTTGACACTCATACGTGGAAGAAATGTAAGATATATGCTGGATTTCTGATCTTGAAGACAAGCTTGCTCCCCTCTTCAGACAACTATTTGACATTAATTGCAGGTGCAGTTTGCCAGCTCTTGAGTTCTGACATTATAACATTGCCACAACTTTGAAACATGGAGTAGCACGATTCAAGGACTCTGTAGTCTTCCTGCTTCAATTAGCACTTCATTCCAGCTTTTATGTAAAATTCCTATTTGATTTTAGCTAAATTTGTACCATACTCGAAGTTCCTGCATATGGTCTCAACATATTCATACAGAAAAGTTTAAGAATTACAGATATTTTCATTCAAAATTTTCTGATTTTGGAACCCTATCCTGCTCAGCCTCTACTGTAATGCATTTCAGCTGATAATTAAAATATTAAAGTAGTAAGCCTTCATGTTTAATCCTTGCCACTTTAGATGTTTCAGGATCACATTTGCAGTCAGACAGATTCCATTTCTGCAAATACTGATGTCAGTGAGAAAGTTCATGAGCTTGAATAACTTGGTAGTTTGACAATACTGTCCAATTCAAACTATTAAGTAATGAAAGAAACAAGCACTGCAAGTTATTGTAGTAAATGCTCCTATGACAAAATATATCCTGCTTTACCAGTCTCTCTTTAGCAAAAAAATTCTACTTACTTTAAAATTAAATTTAAGACTTTAAGGCAACTATCATTCTGAAAGGTAGGCAGCCATATCAGTCAGAGCATAGTTATCATTTTAGAGGAAAAATTAATCCCTCTGAAATCAGTTGCATAGAGTTTTCGTCAAGATTCATGGTTATATATCTAACTGAAACTACACTCAGGAAAAGAAATCAAAGATGTATTAAAAATCAATTAGATGTTTAATATCTATTAAAATTTTTGGCAACCAGATATATGAAATGACAAATTAACTGTGAAAAACAAAGGAGTTTTTTTTACCCTCACTACATGAAGTGATGAGATAACAAGGTTCACAATTTATCTTGGGAAAATAGAAAAAAATTAAACAAAACAGTGGTAATTCTTCTCATGTGTTCCATTTTTAACTTCAAAAAAAAAGTGTCGAGTTTTCTTTTGCCTGCATGGATGTGCCTATGTGCATACAGTAAGAAGGCAAAAACTGAAGCAGAATTGATATAGTGTATCATGTTACAACAATTCCTGGAGTCGCAATGCTCTGTTTTCTCTGGAAATTCTGAACCATATCAAAAAACTTATTTAGCCCTTTCTGTGTTACGTATTTTTTCAGATGTACCTTTTTTGCTTGCAGGGGTTCTAGACAGTTCTATTTGACTCAGCCTTTCACTTTAAGGAGCTGACCAAGAAGCTCCTTGTGTAGCTGTTGAAGGAAAGCAATTCCATACTGCTGGCTCCAATCATTGCCCACAGCCAGCTCCCGGACACACCTGGTGAGACAAGGTGCTCTCATGCTGAAGCCTTTCAGGCTAAATATAAATGTTACTTAAAGGAGAGTCATTCATTGATTTAACAGTGTCTTTTATTTAGGAAATCTGCATGACAAAACTCAAAGAAGGTACATAATGTTATTCTTCTCCCATCAGTTTTCTTTCTATCTTATATTTACATGAATATGGTATGTAAACTGATGTTAGACTGGCTTGCAGTCACACGGCCCTCCTCTGAAATGCACAAGTATCTTCAGAACAGTTTCAAAAATATTTTTTCAAATAGTTAAAGATATTCCTTTTAATGTGCATTCTCTGATTTATTGTGTTCTCTTTCATTGATATTCTACGATCGTGGAATATTAAAATGATATAGGGATTCATATTAATATTCCGAATGAATACTTCCTATAATGAATATATGATTATAATACTCTCAATGAATACCAATGGAAAATCTAACTGGAAGAATATTGCTGAATGGCAATTTTTATTTTATAAATATGTATATTTGTATTTTTAACCCAAGACATAAAGATGGTTTCAGTGGAACTTCTGAGTGTCATTCATCAACTTAGATGAATAGAATCATAGTTGAGTGACTTGCAGCTTGCCATTTCTAGACATTTTGAAGTAATTTACATAATAATTTTGAAAGCTTGTGATGAACTATGTACAAATATACTGCAGACCATATACACACATAGACTAACCCCATGGATGATCTGAAGGAAATTTATGCACCTTGTGGACAGAAAACACAAGAAGGCAAGGAGTCTAAACCAATTAAAAGTTTCAGCAAATAGTGAATTCTATTCAGGCAACTTGTTTTCATTCTTCTTTCTGATTCTTGTCATTAACTCAGGTTATTTCTCAGTGTTCTCTGTGTAAAAATAAGATATTTATTATATTTGTATGTTGTCCATTTATTTTGTAAAGAACCTTCTTAAAGTCTGCCACTTATCGTGTGTAAATGCAATGCTTATAACAAGGGTAAACTGGAAATATTTTATAACAAGGGTAAAACTGGAGATACTGGTACAGAACTCTTAATGTTAATACTATTGTCATTCATATCTGTTTCAAGTAAGATTTGAAAGCATTTCAAACAGCAAAATAAAAAATCAGAAATCAAGCAGACTTCTAATTTAAAAGATAATTTAAAATTGAAGGAGATTTTCCTAGTGGAAGACAGGAAAAAACCTGAAGGTGTACACAAGTTTTAAAGACTCAAATATGTTGAACATATTCTGACTGTCTTTTGCCAGATCTGGTGTATAAGCAGAAGGAAGTTAAATGTCTAAACGTTACTGTTTCTGCTTAATATTTCAGTGTGGATTAACTTGTCATGATTAGTATTGAAGGCAGAAAAAACTTGGCTACCACATCGACAGCCTCTTTAAGTGTATTGCTTAATATGAATTCAAAGTGTTCAGCTTGAAATATAAACCATGATGCTGTGGAGGTGCATAAAATATGTGGTGAGGAATCACCCCATTGGCCAAACACAATAACATGAAGAAACAATGAACAAGGGTTGGGATAATCCTTGCAGTTCCATTCCTCTGAACGTGCAGAAAGACTTTAATGAAAGCATTAAACATATTTGAATGTTGTCCCATTGAGGATCCCAAGATCAAATTTCTATGTGATACAAGAGATGTGTATCCTTTGTAAGGCTCTCCTAAGTGTCAGTTTTCCCTCTCAGAGAAGAAATGTACCTCTTCAAAGCAGAATGTGAATTAGAGATACTTTTTAAGAACTGAGTAACACAATGACAAGTTTTCATCTGAAGCACTACATAGGGCTTAGGTCACAACATTAGTGAAAGGACATTCACAAGAGAGGTTAAAAGATGTACAGCAGAAGACAACAGAAGTTACTTAGGAGTCTGGGGACTAAATCCATGATGGAAGGAAGACCTTTCAGGTATAGTCAACATAGTTTAGATACAGAAGACCTCAGGGGAAGCTTTTTGAAGTATGTACAATGTGCTGATGATATTACCCTCAAGGCTGTGTGGATTTTAAGATGCACGAATTAAAGTGAAGGAATAGTGTATGTATATTAGCTATATAAATTCTCTTTTTGGGGAATGCAGTTCATCTGAATGTTTAACTTAAATACTCACATTCAGTCATAAATATGCTGATTAGACCAGGAATATAAAATTATTTGTTTCTTGACCTTTCGACAGCTGACATTCTCAGGTACTTATTGTATCTACTCAGGAACATTCTTTTTGGCATTGCTATCTGAAGTTGTATAAGAAAAATAGAAACTCTCCTGAAAACTCTTTTCTACAATAAAAGTAATTTAAATTACAATTTGTCTGAGGATTTTCTAAGCACTTGATATAATTCACTTTATACATACATATTTTGATTTGTTTTTTCACCTCTTTTCTAAGAAAATCGACTATTTCTAATAAAACTCTTGTCTTCACTAATAGCCATGGAATCATACTAGAATTTGAATTTTGCCCTGTATACCAGATAATGCGAAGATGATCCAAAATCTCAGCTGATAGTTCCAAGAAGCCGATGAAAAGTACATTTTAGAGATTCTAGTTGCATATGTATTACTACATGAGACGGAAATGGAGCTTAACTGCTAGGTGTTAAATATCAAAAACCATAGGTGGACATTCTTCTCTCATATTTGATTACTTTTGGTCTAAAATTCTTTACTCTGTTACAATGGATGAGTAGTACCCTGTTTGTTCCTTCACAAGCACTGTTTTAGGTGGATAAAATTGCAGTTTAAAAAAAACTGCATAGTATGTATTATGCTGTTAAACAGTTTTGCAAATATTAACAGTTTTGTCAACTTAGATTTTACTTTAAAATAATTTAATAATTAAACTAAATTATTTAATATTTCCCATTATTAAAGGCTGCTCTCATATCAAATGTGCATTTCCCATTCAAAGTCAGTAACAAAAACAGTATTTTCATAATGAGAAATGTATAATGTTGTCGCAGTCAAAACCTGATTATTTCCTAAAGTGTGACGATTTAGGGCAATTAGAAACCTTTCAATCACCATTCTGAAGAGGGCTAGCAAAGAGGGTCAAACAGATAGATAGTCACAAATACTCTCAGAGAGGTGTCAGCATAAAAGGATATGCAGTTTTAAATATTTTGTTCTGAATTTCTTCTATTTTAATAACACAGAGAAAAATTAGGTCACATAGTACTTGAGAATGTGCTTATTGCTGTACAGTACAATGTGATATATCATTATAGCTAATGTCCTCTCCCAGACACAAAGTAACATCAGCAGAATTTGGTTGCAAATCTTCTTTGTTGGTGCTTTTTTGTCCAGTTCAGAAAAAGCATTTATTGACTTTTGGTAATGCATAAAAAAAAGAACTTCCTTTTTATCTCTGTCATATTCACTGTAAATGAAGGTTTAAGGCAAACATAAAAGCAGTATATTGAAGTATTGTTTACATTCTTATTCTCTCTCTTCAGTCAGCAATAATATTTTGTTAAATAGAAGATGAGAGAAGGGGAAAACTCTGTCTGGTATGCTCAGGAGTGACAGAATTCTCACACTGGTGAAGACTTCTGAATCTTCAAAGGAGGAACTGCAGAGCTGAGCATGAGCCAGCTGGTCTAGTGGGTATTATGTGCTACAAGTCCAGCTTATTCTTCCTCCATCACAGTTAACAAGGCAAGACCCTCTTTGCTGTACTTTAACATCATTTTCCCAATCTCAAAAGGCAAATATTCATTCCAGATTGCTAATAAATTAGCAACTTATTACCCCCTACAATTAGTAAAATGGGGGTAGAGCCATGAAATAAGCTTCTAGTAGCAGAACTGAACCTTATTTAGACTTATAAGGACACAATACAGAAAGAAGCTTTTTGGTTTACAAGCCCCACTCATTAAGAATTGGGATTTAAGGGTTTAACATTCTAATTTGCCTCTACACACTCACATTAAATACAGAATTTGCCACTCTTCATTGTATTTTCCATGATTTCTCTTTTTTATTTTAAACATTTGTGAATTTAGATAAGGTAACAATAGAGTTTTTAACACTTGTGAGACAGGTTATGGAAGAATTAATTATAACTTGTAGGTTTTCTAAATTTCAAAGTGTTTAAATGTTACAAAACTTAATTAATATCTTGATAGTAGTTACTAGTGATTGCTAACCTTCACCTAAGACAAAAGAGCTTCTAATATACTCTCCATAGAAAAAGGAAAATGGCAAAGAAAATCTCCTGATATTTTGTTATTTTGAATTGAGACTTTGACTCCGCTTCCTTTATTTAGTTTTTCCTCTGGTGTCTTCAGTTTTTCTAATGAGCATTTGTGCACACTGTGAATGATGAATGACATTTCTAAAGATAAGCACAGATGTTGATACTCAAGTCACAAAGACATAAACTAGTAAAAATCCTGCCTTAGAACTGAAAAAACGGAAATCTTTCAATCAAAAAATGCAAACCAGAAAAAAGTACCTCATTTCACTCAATCAAAACCACTTCTCAATTTGAAAGTGTTTTCAATACCTTGGATCTTCTGTAAATAAAATGCAGATGAAATTATATTTAGAATCATAGAATGGTTTGGATCAGAAGGGACCTTCTTGAGATGGGCAGGGACATCTTCCACTAGACCAGGTTGCTCCAAGCCCCATCCAATCTGGTCTTGAACACTTCCAGGGATGAGGCATCCACAGCTTCTCTGGGCAACCTTTTCCAGTGCCTCACCACCCTCACAGGAAAGAATTTCTTCCTAATGCCCAATGTAAACAGTTTAAAGCCATCCTACCTTGTCCTATCACTATATGCCTTTGTGAGAAAACATTCTCCATCACCTTTCCAAAAACATTCTCCCTGTGGCTCACTGAGGGATATCTGAGAGTATACATCATGAAAATTAGTATATAATGTGTTAAAGAAAAAATTCCTTCTGTACACTGTATTGAAAAACAAGTAGTCAATCTTTTTCTCAAGGCTTCAAGAACTTCAAGAACTCTTCATACTTCCCTAACTGGGAATAGGCAGATCACTCCTAGCAGTGGGAAAAATTGTGGCTAAGAAAGTTTCTAACAGACTAACAGAAATAAGATATCCTGCTGTAGGAAGCAGCTGTTAGCAGATAATAATATTATTAAGAATTTGTAGTATTCTTGAGATTGATGAAAAAAAGCAGACAAAATGAATAGGAATTATCTGAGCAAAAGTCCTATGACACATGGTCCAATTTTCTAAGCCTGGAAGGCTTAAATCAAAGATGATATATTTGGATGTACAATTTTTTTTCACCCCTACAGAGTTTTGCCCTTTTTTGTTTGTTTGTTTTAAACTTATCTGTGATTTCATCCTAAGCAAGGTGGTTGAAGCTTCCTCTTTATTTTTTCTTTCAAGCAAATTATTTGTTACTGCTCAACGAGGACAGATGGGATATGATTACTGATTGGAAATAGCAATCATAATCTGATGCTACCTAATGTTTCCAGAGGATGTTAGGACCTGTGGGGAGGAAATGTGAGAAACCATCAAAATATGAAAGGATTTTGTTAGTCACCTTTTGCAGACTTAGCAATATCCCTAGACCTCAAAGGCCACAGGCTGAAAACTACTGATTAATATGCTTTCCCGAGTTTCAGAATGTACGATGTTTTTTTGGATGACCTGGGAACTCAAAGAACTCATCTGCATCTGCAGTGACTTCATTCCCAACCAGTAAGCAGCTGATCCACTGCTTAGTACCATGGTCTCTCAACTACTGATTACTTGTGGGAAGTTCATAAATCCAGTCTGTCACCAATCCTGAAGACCTGCAAGCAACAAATATAGAAAGATTTACTTTTTTAATTACCCGTGTAACTACCTTCCAATTGAATATTCTCTTAAAATTTTTCACATATAGAAAGCTATATATTATATAGTTTCTATGGATACTAAAAATCCCAAAGCTTTCTGGGAGAATAGAATTTGTAGACAACTTCATGGATTCTTTCTTTCATTTCTGCAAACATTATAGAAGGCAATTTTTTGTTTGCAAAAGAAACAGTTGGGACTAAATATTGACACAAATATTCGCTTTACCTTGATGACCCTTGTGAATTTTTGTCTGCCACATCATCAGGGAAATGGAAGAGTTTGCAGCTTAACTCCTACCTGTTTTCTGTATTTGATGAATCTGGGAACTGGTCTGAAATCCCTAATACAGCTAACTCAATTTGACTTCGATGTCAAGACAGATATGTTACAGATAAATCAACACTCTAATGAAACTAGAATATCACAGCTTGATACAACTTAAAAGTTACCCTATTTTTCCTGTTAGAAATTTACTATTAAAAGATGATATGATCCTTTTTTACTTTTAAAGGAATGCTTTCCTAATATTATTTCAAAGGTTCCTTTTTTGGATAAGTGAGAGGTTTGTGAAAGAAAATCTGAAGAAACCATGTTGTTTTGAGTTAACACAAAAGAGTCCTAACCTCACCTTTGTAAGAGTAGGACTATATTTTTTTCATTTTGACAAAATTTACCTCCCTTTTGTCCCCCTTTAGGCACCTTATTGTGGTTGTGCCTGTTGTTAAAATGATTAAAGGTATTATTTATGATTTGGGACAAAGGTCCTTTTGAGGATTGATGAAATGGAGGGTGGATTCACAACAACAGAGAGTTAAAGATCTCAGGAAACAGGGATCGATGAAAACTTTTTTTTCCCATAGAATTCTTACTGATAAGCCAAAGTTTTTTCTTTCTTAAGATTTCCATTATTCATTTAGTGATATAGTTGTCATTAAATACAACTAATTAGACAGAAATTCTTGTCAGTACATTTAGCACTCACTGTTCATGACTGTTGTGACTTAAGATAATTAAGGTTCTCCTTAATCTAAGTCCTACAGACCAGTGTAAAAAAGGAAACATATGGTACAAGTTTCCCTCAGATGGAACTACAGAAAAAAAAAACCAGAGCTGAGGGTAGAGGGGGAAGTAAAATCATCTTAAATGCTGAACTCCATGCATTTATGGTTGCATAATTATCAATAACTGAGTCAGATATCTAGAAATACCTTTGAGACCTCTGCCCATGGCTGAAATCATGCTGTTTGCTGCTGTGCAACTGCATGTCATAGAGCATATGGAACAAATGGTGCTGCTCAAAATACCTGAGTTTATACGGCACTTGGAAGTAAAGAAAAACATTTATATAGAAATACATGGAAAATATATAAGCCTGTTGAAAAGCTGGGTGCATTAACTTGATTTTTAAAACATTTTCACCTTGAAATGGATTAATATGGCCTCATAGTTTCTGATCTGGCTGGACTGAATTGAGGGCATAAGCTACTTCACCTGTGGACAGGTAAAAAATGCCCCTGGCCACTGCACTCGTGTTTAGGTATAGCATAACTGGCAATAACTATGTTCCTCATCAGTCCTTACTGGTAGAGTCATTGTCCCTAAAATTCTGTCTGATATCTCAACATTTGCTCTGCCCTTTCTCTGTTTTAGTCTCTTTTTAAAATTTTTTTTAGGAAATGAAATAGTTTTTAGCAATAGGAATAGGGAAAAAAAAATTGTTCTTACTTTTAGTAGCCTGAACCCCAATTTTCTTTAAATAAGCAAATGACAACATTTTAATTCCCAAAACAATTTTTACTTTTTTTCCCCCCCAAATATTCAAACAAGTGTCTATTTATTTTTATTCTGCTCCATTTTACAACCTCTTTAAACTTAAATACTTTGGTGGAATTAGTTATGTTGCAGTGAGAATCTCCTGCTAAAACTATGTGCAATGATAAGACCCATGCAACCATTATTTCCTGTTCATGTACCATTAATATAGGGATTTTAGAATAGGAAACCAACAAGAGAGGATAACTAAAATTCCTGAATCCTGCAATTCCCAAAACAAGAAGAATTTTGTACATTTTTCCTACATTAGGTTTTTTCCACATAGAATTTTAAAAAGCAACACATGTAATCAACAGAGACAGAGGGAAATGCTGACATGCTGCAGAGGAGGAGATTTCTTCAGTAGAAATTTTCAGGCTCAAGAGAATGATACAGGCTTGCAGAAATAAGATATATAATCTAAGAATAACTGAAATGATCCTGCTTAAGGGGCTCAAATTGAACAAGAATTAACTGTGGCTGCTGTGATTTCAGAAGCTCTGGAGAAAGAACAGCAGCTGTTTGTAGCACAGAAACAGTGGCTGAATGTGAGAAAGAAGCACTTGCTTCCACAGGCGCTGCCAGAGGACTGGAGATGCTGGCAGGTCCTGCAGGCTGAGGAAGGGACCAGAAGTCACCTTCTTCCTAAGGACTCAACTGTCTGTGTGTCCCCAGGTTGTGTTTGGAGCATTACAGCCCTGTGACCTTGGCTCAGTAGTACTGGGAACCTGGTTTTAAGGCATGAGAAAGTATGTGAGCTGAAGTGATACGAAATAAGGAAAGTAAAAATCCAGAAGTGTCACTGCTGGAGCACTGGAGCAGGTCAGACTTTCAAAAGGGAAAATACTGATATGAAAATTTATAAAACCCTTGGGGTGGTATCTGCGAAGTAGAGTCAGAAGACAGTAATTCAGCAACATCAAGGCCCTGCAAGTAGCAATAGAGGCTGATGATTGATTGATGATTGATGACTGACTGGTCAACAAACTCCAAAGTCTTTCATCAGTGCCAGTGAGTCTCTTAATTCTTAGTCCAGGAGCTTCTTCATTCAAGATATCTATTATGCCTATATCAGCCAATAAATAATTATGCTGCACTCTCACACTATACCTGTATTTTCAAATTGTCTGACCTAACTGACCCAGACAAAGAGCAGGAAGGAGGGTTACTGAGCACAGGAGTAAAGAGGGACCTGAGGCAGTGTTGGCTACAAACAGGAGAAGATTGTCTCCATTCCTCTAATGCAACTACGACTGAAGCAGCAGCTTTAAAAGGGAAATTAGCATTTGGCCTAAGCCATGCTTTCATGCTCCAACTTATTTTCTTTAATGTAAAATTATGATATAAAAGACATTCATTACTGGAAATTCATAAGTTTGAAAATCTCAGGATTGTTAATAGTGTTCTCTCCCTTCTAAAGAGATTTTATAAAAATAAATGTAATGAGAGTGTCAAGAAGAAAGAGGAAGAATAATTAAGAAAGGGAAAAAAAGAAAGGGATGAAAGGGAAAAGTGATAAGGAGTAGTAGCAGAAAAAGGGAAATAGAAATATAAATAGGCAATAGGAGAAAAGGATATATTACAAGAAAAAATAATAATGTTGAAAAAGAATCTTTTTACATTTTTGGCTGTTGGCTGCTACACTGCTATTCTTTCATTCACTGTAAGCTACTAAAATCACATTGTCTGAATATTTTGCAGTACAGAGGATTATTAATGCTTAAAAACCTCATGACAGCTATCTGCAATAGACAGAGCTTGTGAATTCTGACAAATGACTCTTGATATTAATCATGCTAATATGTGAGTGCTCTAAAAAGATTCATCTCCAGGAATTTCATAAAAATATATTTTAGGCAGATGTGAAAGCATATCCTGTTGTGCTTATGGAACCCTTTTCTGAAACTTCCTTGTTCTTGTATTATTTATCATTCTGTTGTCTCTGATCTATAATTCAAAAAGAAAAACCCTTTGATTAATATATATGCAATATATTTCCAAAACAGTGCTAAAAATCTCAGCTACCAGGTGTCCATTATTGTTATCAGATACAAAAATGTGAAGGTGGAGAATACTGATCAGGTCATTCTGTCCACATGCCTGCCAATAAAGGACATTCTCTGCCTATTTGTACTGTTGTTGTGATAAAATAAAAGGGTTGCAAGAATTGCTGAACTTTCTCACTATACACCTGTAACTACTGAGATGAAAAAGTCTTATTCTCCCTCAGTAAACTAGTCCTGTCCTGCCTGAAACATGAATTATATCACAATTTGCTTCAGGGTCAGTCTGCAATCAGGTATTCCTTCCAGTCTTCTTGGTGATTATACCCATCCATTAAACTACAAAAATTCCCTAAAAATGAAGATAAGTATTCATAAGTATACTACTGATGAGTTGAGCTCTAACACTCTAATAGGTATCATTATATTAGATTATGATATATTGTCTCATGTTTCTCATTAAGATTTCATTGCAAGTTTCTAATTATAAGAGTGCTCCCTAATGTTACTAAGGGAAAGCATGTTCGGTAGCTAAAAACCTGAGTTTCTAGGGGGAGGGGGGAAGTGTTTGCAAAGGCACAGATGTCCTAACTTTCATTGAAATTCAGTTAGAGTTACCTACCTAACTGCTATTTATCCCTTAGGATAAACTGAAACATAAATATTCTTTATGGTTGCACAGCTTGGAGGTGAGAAACAAAAGGTTCCCTTTTCCTCTAAAAAACCCAAAAAATCCACAGAAGAAAAAAACAATTTCTCTGACAATTATAGGACAGCAGGCAATGATATATTAACAACCAATTTTCTAATTAAAGAGCAAACAATTTTTGTCCTTCATTGTAATTTTAACTTCATGTATGTATGTAAACTCAATGTATTTAAGAGTATATATTTATCTATATAGAGATATATCCATATGCATTTGAATGCATAGACTATAGCCATGAAATAGGTCTATAATTAAATGTGCATGACTCTAAAATGATAAAGTGGTAGCTGAAGCTCTCTTCTTCTACACAACAATCTAGAAAAGAAAAGTTTATGTTCCTTCTTCATCTGTATTGCTCTTAGCTAACACTACTCTTAAAATGGGGAGGGTGAAAACAATATTCTGGAATGATGAGGAATATGAAAAGAAGATGCTAATACATGGATGACTGACAGAAAGGTTCTCCTAAGAACTGTACTTTCCTATTAAGTTTTAAAAAAATAAAAGATCAAAAAAAATAAAAAAAAAGAGAATTCAAGATATTGTAGGCATCATGCTGTCACAAAATGTGGCAAGTGAGGAGAAAATAAAAAAGTACAAGGAGGCTAAAAATCAAGGATAAATGTGAACCTTGACCTCACTTGGTAAAAAATCCCATGAGGCAGGTGGAGACTACATCTCTGTGACAGCAGCACAGGAGCAAAGAGTCGGTGTGTGCCACAATATAGGACTGTGACACACACACTCTCTCCTGGACACACTAGGAAATATCACTGTTGTGCTCTCTTCTGTGTCACAGAATCAGAATAATAGATTAATAAAATGGTTTGGATTGAAAGGGACCTTAAGGATCATCTAATCCAATCCCCCCTGCCATGGACAGGGACATCTTGCACTAGACCAGGTTGCTCAAAGCCCCATCCAACCTGGCCTTGAACACTGCCAGGGTGGGACATCCACAGCTTCTCTGGGCAACCTGTTCTAGTGCCCCACCACCCTCTGAGTAAAGAATTTCTTCCAAACATCCAACCTGCATCTCTCCTCTATTAGTTTAGAACTGTTCCTCTATGTCTAACCCCTGTGTCTATCTCCTAGTGTAAAAAGTCACTCTCCCTCTTTTTTATAGGCCCCTTTCAATAGGTCAAAATAGGTCAAATGCTGCAATAAGGTCTCCCTGGAGCCTTCTCCAGGCAGAACAACCCCAGCTCTCTCAGCCTGTCCTCGTAGCAGGGATGGTCCAGCCCTCTGATTGTCTTTGTGGCCTCCTCTGGACTCTCTCCAACAGGTCCATGTCATTCCTGTGCTGGGGACTCCAGAGTTGGATGCAGTGCTCCTACTGTGGTCTCACCAGGGCAGAGTAGAGTGGGAGAATCACCTCCCTCGACCTGCTGGTCACACCTCTTTTGATACAGCCCAGGACACACTTGGCTTTCTGGGCTGCAAGTACACACTCTTGGCTCATGTCCAGCTTTTCCTTCATCAGAATCCCCAAGTCCCTCTCTGCCAGGTTGCTCTCAGGGAGTTGATTTCCTAGTCAGTACTCATGTTTGGGACTGCCCTGACCAGGTGCAGCACCTTACACTTGGACTTGTTGAATTTGATGACGTTTTCATGGGCTCACTGCTCAGGTTTGTCCAGGGCCCCCGGATGGCATCCCACCCTTCTGTTGTGTCAACTGCACTGCTCAGCTTGGTGTCACCTGTGAACTTACTGAGGGTGCACTCAATCCCTCTGTCTATGTCACTGATAAAGGTATTGAAGAACCTCAGTCCTAGGACAGAGCCCTGGGGGGCACCAAACACCTCCACCTGGACAGAGAGACATTTTCCACAACTCTCTGGCTGTGTCCATCCAGCCAATTCCTTATCCACCAATTAGTCCATCCTTCAAATCTATGTCTCTCCAGCTTGGAGATAAGGATGGCATGTGGGACAACCTTGAAGTCATTACAGAGGTTCTAGGTAGACAAAATCAGTTGGTCTTCTGTTTTTGACCCTTACAGTCAGTCCATCATAAAAGGCCACCAGATGGGTCAGGCATGATTTACTTGCCCTTAATAAAGCTGTGCTGGCTGTCTTTGATCACCTCTGTAATGTTAATCTAGATAGGAGAAGACTATGTACAAAAGACATAGCTTAGATTTCAGCCCTAAATTTCTTTTCCTTTTCTGTCTACAGACACTCTGTTTGAGATACGTGAGATGTTTTCTACAAAGTTAGAAAATCTGGATAATTTTACAGGAGCAAACCTGACAGATAGTAATGCATGTTTTTGCTGGATTCTGTCTTACAGGCTTTTGGGTGATAAAAGAAAAATGTAAGCCATTTAAAAAAAATAACTGCAAAAAATATTATGAATTTGATCTGCACTTTTAAAGGGAGATGTAACGTGCTCAACAGATCTTTTTCTCTTTTTTGTTAATGCTTTAGTATTAAGCCTTTTGCAATTATTGAAGACTGCTCTTCAAGTGTTCTTCTAGACGAAGTAAGACAATTTCTTTCCACTTTGCCTTATCCATCTTTCATTGTCTGGAGAAGGGCAGCATGCAGATACACTCATCAGTTTTGCACAGCATGTACACGTTTCATTTCCACCACTACTTCACTAAATAACTGAAGTGAAAGTGATGATAAATTAGAAATCTTATGCCTACAAATCCATTTCTTTCTAAAATCTTACAGTTGAAATACTTGTTAAAAATACTAATGAATGACCAGTTTGGCTTTTGCCCAGAATAAGGGTTTTAACCATAAATGCACCACATATATACTATATAGTGTGGCATATGGCATATGTCCCAATGGAATCTGGTTTGCTGAGAAAACAATAGTTTTATTTAAAAAAAAACTAACATGGTTCTTCCCTTCTAATTATGTCAGCAAATATTAAAACCACGTGCATCCTCAAATTCTGGTGAAAGAGACATCTGAGTATTTTAAAAGTGTATGAAATGATGCATACGAATGTAGATATTTACACAGTTACTTGGTACATTGCTGCAGGTATAAAAATCACAAGTTTTACTGATGAGAACAATCAGCTATCTTAGGTACTGGATTTTGTTTCAATGCAGTTGAACAGATTTTTCAGCATTTTACTGCTATATACCTATAGAATTAAGTTTTGGTGTTATATATCCTTACATGATATAGATGGGGGCAGAGGTTATATTCTAAAATGGATATTTATCTTAAAAATTCCATTAAAATGACAAGGTATAATAATAAACATCCTAACTTGAAATACATATTTTATTTCTCACTTAGTTGTAAATTCTTCAGTGCAGAGTAGTGGATTTTCTTTTAATTTCTCTTTGTGCTGAAATCACTAAAGATATTAGCAACAGCTTTCTGAGGAGATAATGCTAAGTTGTGAATGCTTATCCTGGTAATCACAGAATCACAGAATACGCTGAGTTGGAAGGGACCTACAAAGGATAAACAAAATTAAATGAAAAAAAAGATAATTTGCTGAGTGGGTGTTCTTTTAAAGCCACATGTCATGCCACAGTTTTTAATTACATTGGTTCAGAGACATCATGGTTTATTAAACAAATGACTGAGGGTTGACTCATGAGATCTCTAATTTAGTCCTCATATTACTCCTGGATAACCTTAGGCCTTCAGTGTATCTCCCATAGCTTATTTACTGACAAAACACAGTGGAAGAGCCAGACACTGTTGAGTCAGCATCCAATAAAACTTCTCTTGGCTTAGCTGCTTTGTTGCACTTTTTCAGGGTAATGCTCACAAAACACAAAGATCCTTCTCCTGTTACAGCAACACTTCCCAAGGGAAACTTTCCTAGACTCTGGTAGCAGAGGCAACAGGGTTGTGTTGTGGCTCCCTCTATGCACCAAGTCCTTGAGGAGCATCCCAAGAAAGGACAGAGCACAGAGGTGTCTGAGCCAGAATCCCTCTCTGTGAAGTGAGCACCTGCAGAAGAGGCCCTAAGAGGTGTGAGAAAGAGATGGTAGCAGCAATCCCAGAGGGGTAAATACAAAAAGCAGGTGAAAGTAGTGATGTGCATGAGTGGTTGTGTCCAGCTGTTTCTAGTGTACAACCTTCTCATGCTTTTGGGGAATACACTCATCGAATCACAGGATCACTAATGTGGGAAAAGATCTCCAAGATCACCAATTGGCAATTGGCCTTTGACCAATTGCCACCTCGCCAACTAGACCATGGCACTAAGTGCCATGTCCAGTTCTTCCTAGAACACCTCCAGGGGTGGCATTCCCTGAGCAGATGGTTCCAACGCCTGACAACCCTTTCAGTGAAGAAATTCTTCCTGACCTACTCCTTTGTGACAGTCTAGGTGCTCTAGTCTGAGATATTTTGCACTACATAAACAATTTTTTAATTAATTGAATGGTGAGACAATGCTTAAAATCTGTTTTAAGATAACATTGGTGTAAATTGAGGATATTTGAGTAGAAATTCACCTTTCTGGAGGTCAAACATCTCCATCTATCAGCATCTCAGCCTATGGTTCCCTTTATACTCTACTTTACTTTAGATTTCTCTATTAGGTAGTGATTAATTGGCTTTTCCTCGGTGCAGACCTTAAAGGAAAACAAGGGTGTCTGGCTTAATAGCACATTCCTATAGTTTCTGGTGGGAATTGTATGTACCTCGGAAGCACTTTCTAACAGTGGTCCCTGAACACGAGTGCTGTGCTTTGACCCATCAACGTGAATGCTCTCTCAGTTCACAGGAATTTATTGAAGGTACATGAAACTATAGTTCAAAATATTATTTAGGTTTTTTAGTCTAAAAACAGGATAGATGACAACTTAATAGCAACAGACAGTTTCAATACGGCTCTTTCGCGAACCAGTTCCTATCACTGAGAGACAAGGCCACTCTATTTGAAAGCAAAAAGTATAAATTTACAGTAAGAGGACACAGCTTGCAGATACAGTAGCTAAGGCAGAGGACTAAGATATACATGAAACCATAATATGCATGAGGTTGTCTGCATTGTAAAATCAAAACAAGCAAACAGAAAAACATAAGCCAAAGTGATAATTTTACCATGTTTATCTTAACATTTTTCTCAAAGCCTCTCTTCTCATAAACCCACCTGCCCCTACTTTTTGTTAAAGATCACAGTAATTAAGAAGAAAGACAACACAAGCAGAAAAAAAGACACCACATTGCTGAAAGGAGTTTTTTGGAAGACATTAAATTAAAATATGTTTCCTAATCACATTTAGCTGCAGTCTTCCCTGCTTGTGTGTTCTTCTCATGAGTCCAAACCTGCTGGATGTTTTAAAATCCAAGGTAAGAATCCACAGCTTTTTATATTCCTATTTCCTCACCTAATATCATAAAAACTTGTAAATCCAAATGAACATTAAGGAGACAGGTTGATAATATAATTAATTATACACAAAGCTGCAATTAAGTTAGACTAACTGTGTTCAGATGTAAATTATGTCATAAGGGTGCCCATGGGAGCTGTGCTGAAATATAGAGCAGGAGAATTTGATTTGTGGAATAGAACTATTTTATCTCTCTGTTTATGTGGATTTAAATGTATTTTATGTGAAGTACACTGTTGTTACAACCTCAGGTGGCATTCTTGGAGATAAATGATTCTTGTCCAAGTTATTTGCCCCCACATTATATAAAGACTATTGACTGACTGTGGTGGGTTGACCCTGGCTGGATGCCCATCAAATCTGCTCTATCACTCCCCTCCTCAGCTGTACATGGCAGAAAAAATGTGACCGAAAACTCCTGGGTCGAGGTAAGGACAGGGAGAGATTTCTCAGCAATTAAGTCACGGGCAAAACAGGCTCAGCCTGGGGAAACTCATTTAATTTACCAAACAAATCAGGGTAGTAAGAAGTAAAACCAAATCTTAAAACATCTTCCCCCCACCCCTCCGTTCTTCCCAGGATCAATCTCTCTCCGGAATTGTGTTTCTCCTCTCCACACCAGCAGTACAGGGGGACAGGGAATGGGGGCTATTGTCAGTTCATCATATGTTGTCTCTGATGCTCCTTGCCCTCCGGGGTGGGTGGAATTCCTCATGCTCTTCCCCTGCTCCAGTGTGGGGTCCCTCCCATGGGAGACAGTTCTTCACAACTTTCTCCAAGGTGAGTCCTTCCCACAGACTACAGCTCTTCATGAGCTGCTCCAGAGTGGGTCCCCCACAGTCACAAGTCCTGCCAGCAAACCTGCTCCAGTGTGGGTTCCTTTTTCCACAGGACAAAAGGTCCCGCCAGGAGCCTGCTCCAGATCAGGTTTCCCACCAGATCACAGTCTCTTTTGGGCATCCACCTGCTCCTGCTTATGGTCTTTCCAGTGGCTGTAGGTGGATCTTTGCTCCACTATGGACCTTCTGCTCCTTCTGCACTGACCTTGGTGAGCAGGGCTGTTTCTCTGACATGCTCTCACTCCTCTCTCACCTGCACTTTGTTGTGCTGACTTTTTCCACCCTCATTAATATGTTATCTCTACCACCATCTCTGAAGGGCTCAGCCTTGGTCAGCAGTGGGTCCATCCTGGAGCTGGCTGGCTTTGGCTCTGCAGGACATGGGGGAAGATTTTGGCAGCTTCTCACAGAGGCTGCTTGTGTAGCCTCCCCCCCCCACTTACGAAAACCTGGCCAGGCAAAAACAATAGTGTGATATACAGAAGAGCCTTGAGATCAAGGCATCTATAAAAGTATAATTTCAAAAGGGGGTAGAGATACAAGACCTGTAATAAAATGTTTGTTATATTCAAGTTCTAGACAATGAGATTTATTTTTTTTTGCTAAGTTAAATCAAGAGTTACCTGCAGAGAAATAAAAAATACACACACAAAAGCATAACAAATATTGAAGCGGAGATGAAAGTATTATTATGGCTGTGAGCATAGTATTAAATATTCAAGATCAGTATGCATGTAATACATAAAAGTCTCTTTCACAAATATGATTATTTTCTTAAAATGCAGTAGATGCAAAAAGCAGGATTAAGATTATTTCTTAGAATAAAGATTATTACATTCAGCTGGAGTACATAGAATCATTGAATGGTTTGGGCTGGAAGGGATCTTAAAGCTCATCTTGCTCCAACCCCCTTACCATGGGCAGGGACACCTTCTACTAGACCAGGTTGCTCAGAGCCCTATCCAACCTGGCCTTGACTAATAATGGGACAAAAAACACACATTCACAAAGGCATCTTTCTAAATCAAATCAGAATGTCTGATTTTGAATGGAAAAAAAGTGCACAGAAAAATTGGAAATACGGACACCCTTCACTACAATTGAAGGCTATGTTTTAACAGAGATCAGAAAGAAAGAAATTAAAGAATTAAGGGACCAGTTCATGTTCTGAAACCAGAAAAACAAAGCAAAACATACTGTTGAGGTCAAAACCCACTATAGTAAATATATTTAGAATTTTTATTCTGGAGAATAGTATCATTCTGGATTAAATGTATTTTTAAATGATAAATATTGGAATTTTTTTCTTTAATTTATACTATTGAATAAATATCAGATTAATGTAAGAAACGTGTTTTGTGGAAAATCCCACAACTATTCCAAACTCTGAATTTTAAATAAAACCAGTAAAAAATAATATTTATGTTTATAAAAGAACTTTTAAATAAACAATTCTGTCAATATCTTGTAAGTCTGAAAAATCTTTGAAACTTCGTCAAACCCAGCCTGATGACATGTTTTTAGAAATCAACACTTTCAAAGGAAATTTTTTCTCTTCCACTGCTAAGTCTCTAGTGCAAGAACTACAGGAATTGTGTTTTTTTCAAAAGGCTCAAACATTACTGGACTTCAGTCTCCTCTTATCAGTCTTCTAGACACCAAGGGAGTGTACAGACTAATTTTTGTAGGTTATTTCTTAGAATTATTTAAAGTAAGAAATTTAAAGAAAATATTTAATTTCATGAAAACACCATTTAAGTTCTGCTTTTAGGCACACATATATGAAACAGAAGCAATTTCTCTGGTTGGTTGTTTCAAGATAGGCTTGACCAATGTTCAAGTTTTGATAAGAAAGGCAGCCCAAAGTACTGTCTGCAATGTGTATTAACTAGACTTGAAAGTAAAACAAGTGACAAAAAACTAACAACTGTAGGAAGACACAAGCATAGTCCATCTCTTATTTAAGTAAATTAAATACTTTAAATTAAAAAAAAAATAGTAGAGAGGTTGGAGAAGAAATATTTTTTTACTTTGGTCAAGAGCGGACTGCAGATGTTTCCAAAGTAATAACTTGATTTTCATGCTTAAATCTCTCTTCAAAAAACCCCATCATCTTCTCCTACCAAAGCAAAATCACAAGGAATTGTTTCAGTTTTATTTCAGTCTGACAAGGATTGCTGTCTTAACACTGCAGAAATTTTGAGGAACTTTGAATAATAATCAAGATACAAGGTACAAGAAGCATCACAATTACTGACAAAAGGAAACAAGGGGCTGCAAATATCAAACACTGAAGAAGTGCATGAGATGACCTAAATATGCCAGCAAAGGGTTCCATGAGAGTTTTTCAAGAAGTGATAATTTTATACTCAATGCATTTTACAGACATTCACAAAGCACTGCAAAGTAGTGCAGCCAGTGTTACATTGCCAACATCCCTCTCCTTCGGAAAGCAAGCCATGGCAGTTGAGATCCATATTCAGTTTTACTGAACTCCCTTTTATCACCAGAATAGACTTGTCAGCTCATTTGGAAGTAGAGCTAGAAATCTTTCTGAAAAAAACACTTACTGCTGTAACCTGTGATTACTGGTTATAAAGTCCAAGCACTATTTTGTTCCTATGGCTTGGAACATGGCTTGTCCAGCAAGTTCAACAGTCAGTTTTCATGGTTTTAAACAGCATTAACTCCATAGGAATCTCCAAAAAGAGGGAGAGTTGATGTGTGCTTACAAAAATTCATAAAACTTTTGCACATTTCAAAAAGCCGCATGAGACTTAAACCCTAAATATTTCTGTAGGATGAATTGTAACTTACTTAGCCTCTGTTGGTGTTTCCTGGGATGTCTCCTGGTGTAACTGATGAAGAATCTGGAGATGCTTTACCAGGCTGTATAAAAAAGCATTCAGGTATTGTGTCCTGGATTGCAGCAAGTCAAAACAATATTGCTGAAGCAGTAAAATTGTTTATGCCAGAAATAAAAGCCACCATCCAACAGCAGATCTGGTGGCTCCTCCCTGGAAGTGTTCAAGGCCAGGGTGGATGGAGTCCTGCGAAACCTAGTCAAGTGGAAGGTGTCCCTGCCCATGGAAGGGGGATTGCAGATGATCTTTAATGTCCCTTCCAACCTAAACCATTGTGTGATTCTATGGGAAGGAAATGTTTGTAGACAAAAGTCTGCTTAGAGCAGAGCATTCAGCAGTTCATTGAGAGAAGACAGAGGCCAATGCTGCTGTTCTTCTCTTTGACTGACTGATAATATATTCTAATTATTCAACAAGATGATTTTCATGTGCAGATTCTCCCTTTTTTTGCAGGTGGAAACATTACTATTCTATAGGTTTCTTAGTCACTAATGAAAAATAGAAAAATAACCACTAGAACATAAAAAAAGACTTATCCTTGAGCAGTTTGTCTAAGAGGGTATCACCAGGTCAGGAGGAGGACTGAATGTGTTCTGTCAGATCTGGAGCTCTGTGACTATGTTTCTTTAATTAGTGGTAGGTAAATAAAATGAAAATAACAGATTTAAAGAAAATGGAAACAACCTCAACTAATACTATGTCAATTAAAAATAGGATTTTTCATAAAAACCAATGATAGTACAGGAAAAAATTGTGCTACATGGTATATGAAGAACTATGTCAAATATCAAAAGAAACATTGGAAGAATAAATATGTTTTTTTAAAGGCAACTAAAGAAGAAAAACGAGTGCAGAGATCTTCAGAAGCAGGACTTGCAGAGATTAAGGATGATAACCTTTTAGCTGAAAAAAACCTACAGATAAACTGAAAATATTTATCTTATAATCATTTTTTTGTAATGTTAAACTATTCTTTGATGCAGATCTACAAAAAGGTCATTTACTTCTGTGGGGAGAAAAGGTGCAACACAGTGATTTTAACTTGCTGTATAAGATTCATTAGTGGAAATTGCCCTGTGCTTCAGTACAGGTAAAGGCACTAAGCCTGACTTGCAGGACAATGAATTTTATAGAGTTCCAAGACTTTAAAAAATAATCTATACCATGTTTTGAGAAGCAGAAAATAATGTCTAGGTAATTATTTCTACCAAATGTTAACATTTCCTTGTGAAGGGAAATTGTAAAGCTACTGACGCATGAAAACCTAAATTGAAATTAAAAATATTTGAAGATCATAGAATCATAGCCTGGGTTGGAAGGGACCTTAAAGATCATCTACTTTCAACCCCTCTGCCATGGGCAGGGACACCTTCTACTAGACCAGGTTGCTCTGAGCCCCATCCAACCTGGCCTTGAACATTTCCAGGGATGGGGCAGCCACGGTTCCTCCGGACAACCTATGCCAGAGCCCCACCACCCTCACAGGCAAGAATTTCTTCCTAATATCTAATCTAAACCTGTTCTCTTTCAGTTTGACACATACAAACTTCTTCACATAAGAAAAGACATGACCTGTCAACAAATTATGAATCACTATTTTTGGTCTTTCAATGTTTTAACTAAATAGATTTTTATGTACCTGTATTATACCCCTCACTTTAACTATTTTTTATGTATCTCAACAATTTATAGCTGTTACTGGTTTCAGAGGTGAAGTTTTCACTTAATATCATTGCTGCAGAAGACAGCATCAGGCACATGCTTAATGAAATGAGTGGGATGAAAGTAAAATATAATTTTGATACATGACTATGGATTTTGGATACACATTTTCTAAACTCAAGACTGTATTTTAAGTGCCTTCCCATTATTTATCAGAAATATTTAAAAATTATAGCAAAAATTACAAAAAAAACCCCCTACAATATGGAATAGACTGCAATGTGTATTTTAATGGATCTACAGAAGTCCCTATATACTCACAAACCTAAGCTTGTGACAAATCTATCAATATACAGTGCACCAACAAATTCACATACTTAGAGACTTAAACACAGAAATTGAACTGTCCTCATCTAAACTGTATTGTTAAAAATAAAATATAAAAATGTGTTTTCAACTACTTTGAAAAATAGCAATTCCTCTGACAGAATCATGTATGAAGTTTCTCACTAACTGAAGAAAAAAATATTGTACTAGGTTTGTTTTTTAGAGCACAGTAATTGTGTATTTTCCTTACAATACATTTATGCTTTCAATAAACCGAGAAATATGCAAAATGAGCTTGGTCATGTGCTTTGGGGTTAAAAATTTAAAAGATTCTTATAGGAAATGTCTCATCTTTGATAGAATATGACATATTTATTAAAACAAGGAAATCTGAAATTACTGTATGCATAAAACTTTGTCATCATTGTGAATTCTCCCTCTCTAACAATAAGTAACATGATTAATTGGAACTTTAAAACACAATAAATCAGATGACACTTCAATAAAAGAGGGTACAAGTAATGCTTAAATACTTTATAAGATTCAACATTAATTGGTTTTTATCTTGAAGACAATCAAAATATTAATTATGGGGGGTTTAATCAAAGAGTGAATCTTTATAAGGATTTTTTACACTTTATGTATCCACATTCTTTAGGTTCTACCTGAATAAAATTGAGTAACATGCTGAATAACTTCCAAAATAATAACATTTATAACATATCAAAGCCTTTGTGGTTAAAATATTGCATTCTCACTGGTGTCTTTTCAAGGCGTCCTTATTACACAAAGCCAAAATACACTCACTATCATGGGTCCAAATATATTCCAGTCCCCCAAATACACACATTTCAAGGTTTATTGCCCACTGTAAAAATAATAATAATGAAAACAATCACCCTGTTGCCTCAAAGGCAGCTCTTTCATATTCACATATCTCTTGTTCCAACCACAAATGCTCTCATTATCCTCCTTAGGGAACCACTTCCTTTCTTTGCCCACCACTGCAACTTTCTGCAATCAAAAAATGTCATAGACTTTGTTACAGAACAAGGTGAATTCCCTCAAGTTGCTCTTGGTAAAAATGTGCCCCACGCTGCAGAGTTCACAATTTTATTGCCATTGTTACTATTCGACAGTTTAACAACACCAGTAGCAGCACACAGCCCCTGATCCTGTGCCACATGAAGTATCACTCCAAAGGGTTTGGTGCACCACAAGCAGTGGCTGGCAAGGGGGTTGGGAACCAAACCACGTGAGCCAAATACTTAGGAATTTATGGATTAACTGCTAGCATAGATTTAGCTTTGTTTGTTAATTGTTTGGTTAATTATACGCAGCAGTAGCAGTACCTTCTGCCATCTCTCTAAAGCATTCACTGCAGCGATGGATACCTTGAGTGACATTTTCTTTCTCTGTCACGTGTCTTAATGATAATAGAAGGTAACCTTAAAAGTATAGACCGAAATATATTGCACATGTAATGTGCAATTCACAATGTAAAGTTTAATAAATCATAGATTTATTTTATATTCAGATGAAAATGGTCATCTTTCAACAGGAAAAGTTCTTACCTATCTCTTAAATCTAGGCACAATAGTAATTATACTTTAATTCTTAAAGTATTTTGGTTTTTTTTTACCTGTGTATGTGAATTTAATTCAGATATCTATTTAATAGACAAAATGGGAAAAAAATCCCAACCAAACAACCCCCCACACACACTCAACTAAACAAAAGCTCCCGATAATATCTTGCTTAGAAAATCTTTCTTGTCAGAAAGGAAAATCACTTCACCTCACATAACATGTTGGCTGCAGTTGTTGAAATTAGAAATTACTTTTTGGAGATCTGGATCAACACAAACAGGATACACATAAGTTTTTAAAGATTTCACATACAATACTCTGCACCTCTGTCGCATTATTTCTACCTGGAGCATAAAGAATCACCTGCAGATGAAAGTATTTCCTGCATATAAAGGTTTAGGGTTTTGTCTGTGTGCTTTGTTTTGTTAGGGTTTTGGTTTGGTGTGTTTTTTTTTTTTTTTGCTTTTCACAGAGCTGCTTTTTTACAGCCATCACCTTTTAGCTTTAAGTTTTTTTCTTCACATCATCTTTTCAACCACCCACCCATGTGCTTCACTGCTTAGCAGATGACCTGGAGCTGTGCTTGGTGTGCACATCCTTGTACAGTTCTTCCCTTACTTACTGCAGCTCCTTATCCTGACTGACCCCTGGCCATCTGCTCCTCATGACCCAAGCTCTTTCACTGATGATCCCCATGTTTTGCCTCCTGCCCTTTTTCCCAAGTTCTGGTTCACAGCCACTTCCAAAATGGCTGTAACCCCAGGGTGTCTTCATGTCCTCTCTCTCAATGGCCTCTGGTTTTTGCCTAGTTTCATTATACCATCTGAAGTGAATTGTAAACTAACTATAAATCCAAGGAATTATAATTCAACCATAAATCCAGGAGAGCTTTTTCTTAACTCTGGGGTCTTTGCTTTCACAGAAAAAGCCATATAAAAAAGTGATAGATATTAAAAATTATGAGGTAAGAAAATAACTGTAGAAATAAATTGGTTCAGGGACCCAAATGCTGTGCAGATTGCTTTCTGTTTGTTTGTTTTTAAAGTGTGGGGGTTTTATTTGTTTTATTGTCATATGAGGAAGTACCTGCAAACAAGTGCAAAACACTGAAGGTTTTGTCAAACACATGCAATAAAGGACCATTGGAAATCAATTAAGATGTCTAGTTATTTGCAAAACAATTTCAACTGCCTGATATATTTCTAAGTTTATTCCAATATCTTGACATCTATAAAAACTGTCATATTAACTTCACTTCATCATTTCTTAATCTGTCCCAATATTCTTAAACTTCTTTCTATCAAAGAGAATATTTAAAGTTTTCCGTGCCTTGTGTGGTTTCTTTCTCCTGTATCTTGTCAGAATCAAGAGGAAATATGTGACGAGAACAGAAAAAATGCTTATTATTCAGGTCTTATAACATAACTTGTAAGAAAAACTTATAGAGAAAAACATTTCTGTCATTTCATTTATTTCAGAAATAATAATACTAAGAGAAGAAAAACACTCCATGTCTCAAACGAGCAGAGAATGTGCTTGAAAACCAATCTATTTTTAATGTAAACAGAAGGTAGAAATGTGATGATCTAATTTTAGCTATTTAAAAGCTAAACTTGTGGTCAAAGCTAGTCATTAACTTAACTAACAACTCATCTAAGGCATCCTTTATGGTCAAAGGGGAGAGGTACCCTTTTTAGTTTAGCCACCTACTGTAGGTGGAACAGAATGCCCTTTGCAGATACCCTTCTAAGTAAGAAGCAGCTTGGATGACTGGCTATAAATTTATAGTGAAAGGGAGATGAAGTGGAATTATCACATCAAAGTCTATGAAGCAATTCATTTGTACAGTGGAACTTCATGATATCTCTCTGATTTTGGTCGGCTTGTTACTCTGAAATTTTTGCTTATAAAAACGTGAAAATGTGCTATTTACAGGGAACTTGCAATTTAGTGCATTGGGGAAAAAAAATGTAAAGAAGATGACATTTTAGAGAGATGTGAGCCTACTGCCATTAAGTTTGTGTGGTATTTTTTAATAAATATACCTGTTAAGTACAAATTAAATCAAGCGTAACAAGAGGGATATCCAGGTCTTCAAGTGTACTTCTCTTTGATTGCAAATAGAATTGAAAGTCCTCATATTCTTATCCAAAAAATGTCTGAAGGAATGCCTATTTAGTTTTCAGGTATCAGGCCATTACATATCACCTGGTTATTTAAAGAAGACAGGTTTCCACTGTTCCATTTAATATCAGACTGCTTGTCCAACCTGATAAACCAGTTAGTGCATCATTCACTGTACTCACATGTGGTAGTGAAATTAAGCCCTATGGCAAAATCAGAAGCTGAACCTTTAAAAGAATTCATAAAACTTTGATTTCCTTAAAGGTTTTTTCTTAATGGTAACAGAAGATAGTGTTGTTCAGTGCTTTGTTTCCAAAATTTAACACAAATTAAAAAAAGTATTCTGGATTTAGATGGGGTAATTTAGTTGAAGACGTGGTTGAAAACTTAAAAAAATATTCATACTTCTAACAAATAGATCAATATAACTGCTAACATTAAGTTCTGGAATAGACAATTGGATATAAAATTTTACAGAAGGGCCAGAGTAAAATGAAAATGTATCATTTGTAATTTCCTTCTATCATACTATTTGGAGCCCTTCTGAACACACCTGAAAACAATCTCTGGGATTATTTCCAGTGGCAATCATAAACACAATTGTAAATACTTCTTTTGAAAGCTTTATTTAGAACGTGAAACTTTAAGAAAAGGAATGTCAAATTACTGTTACAAAATATTGAGTACTCATTCACTTCCATTGATGAAGAAGATGATAATTTAATGCCAATTTTAATAGGAGACACTTCAATGTTATCTATGGATATGGAAAGGACAAATCTGCAGCCAGGCACACAAGTAAAAGCATCTGTGCTGTTCTGGTGTCTGCGTTTAGGAGCACAAGTTAAACAGATAATTATAATGACATAAAAATCCAATAACAACAACAACGTCGTCAAGAAAAAAAAAAGGAAATGTAGAATTGACCTTAAAAGAACTGTAAAAAACATAAAACCAAAGAAGTCATTCTTATTCCTCTACTTTTCAGCCTGTTTGGAGCTCTGATTCCTCTTTAGCCTGATAGACTTTATCAAGCTGACGGTGCTGCTCGACAGCACTCCTAGAAGCTAGAAGTTCTTCTGACATCTTTATTACCATTTTTTTTCTTTTCCTAGACCGTTAAAGCATTTGAGTATATCTGTAAAACATGAAAATTTATGTATTTCTATCAAAGATATATATGTGTAAGTAACCACTGTGCTGGATCAGAGCCACTGTGTACATTTATTTGTTGGATTAAAACTAGTGTTGCTTTTAATAGTACCAAAATAACAACTCTGTAAGCTGTTTGGTAAAAAATAAGTGCACAGTCTTTGGAGAAGAATCCTTTTTTTTTTTTTAGAGGAATATATAAAGAAGAAGAGAATTAATCTTTTTTTCCTCATAGCTTCTGGTTAAGTATTGCCATAAAAATGTACAAAACAAGTGCTTTCACTTGCAAAATGAGAGCTTTTCTGGACTTCTAGAGCACTTTAAAACTGCCCAGTTTACTCGTAAAACAGTCACAGTGCATCTTGACAGTATTGATTTCTACAAAATATTCTTTGTCAGATATTTTGAGTTATGGTTGAACACCAATAGCAGAATTCTCCAGGGTTATGGAGATGAACTGCACTGGAAATAGACAAACAAGTAATTGTGTCTTTTTCTTGGTAACTCCAGGAAAACCAACATATTCAGGCAGTCAAACCAGCATTTATTTCAGATGGATTCAAGTTCTGAAGAAATTGAATCTGTCTTCTGGCTGGTTTTTGGTTTGGTTTGGTTGTTGTTTGTTTGTTTGGGTGGTTTGTTGTTTGGTTTGTTTTGTTTTTTGCTTTGTTGTTTGTTTTTTTCCCCCAGGTTTTCTTGTGCTTGTTAATTATTATAAATAATATCAGCGTTGTTGCAACTTTGAGCTAATCTGACCTTATATGTAAGTTTTAATACTTTTTTTTTAACTTGAAAATTAACATTAAAACTACTATTTTAACTTTAGGTTTAGCAATTTTAAATAGTGACATATATTATAGCAGAAGTGCATTTTTTAAAATCCCTTTTCTACTCAGAACCAGACAGCTATATTTTGAACTCCTATAGACCATGTGGCATCAATCTAAATATGTTTAAATTATGACAATAAAAGGATGCAGAGCCTTTTTTCACAATGGTTGAAACTTGGTTGAGGTTCAGCAGATAGAGCATAGATTCATGCTCTATTTTGTGGTATAAAAAAATAGAAATAAAAGATGACGACAGAAGCCCCAGACTGAAAACAGCAACATGGTTATTGGTTTTGATAGGAGTCTAACCCTGGGAGTCAGGCAAAAACAGCTTTAGAGGTTAGAAAGAGAGAAGGAAAAATATGTAAAACATAGAATTAGAAACTAATGAAACTAGTAAATTTAAGAAGATTATAGATATAAGAGATTTATGAAGTAGATAAGAAGTCATACGAAGATAGGTCCATGTCAACCTCACACCATTAGCATAACACTTTTAGCAAAATACTGAGATCCTGGATGACTCATTGTTAACTGCTTCCAAGTCTTTTTGTTTTCCAGATTATTGAAGAAAACCAGCTATGTCAGTATCAGGACCTGAAGAAATATCAGAAGAATGAACACCCAAAAGGAGATAAAGATACTACAAAGTTAATGTATAACAACATTAGCAGTGTTATAGGGATTTCAAGTGTGTAATGAGAATTTTCTGTAATAATTAGATGACTTGGGCTTTGAACATCCAATGATAACATCCTTGTACCTAGACTGGTAACAGTAATTTTTTTTATATTTCATTGTCCTGCTAAAACGTTAGTCACACTAAAGATCAATTCCTGGCAACATACAGAATGTGTTAACTTTTTGTTTATAGAATTATTTTTGTGCAATATTTGTCTTATCAATGTTTTGTTCTTGATTCTTTTGCGAAACCTTTCCTAAAGATTTTTCATTGGACAACTGGAAAGATGATACTGGTTTGTCTTATACCAACAGTTATAATAAAGATTTGATAAGAAATGAAGTTTTTTTGTTAAATGTAACACATCCATCATTGATCAGGACCTCACTCCTCATCTATTTCCCCTTACAAATGTCTTTTCTATGAAATATATCTGCATCCATTATGCCACATCTGGGACATACGCAATGGGCATTTTGAGTGAGTTTTGATTAATCCATCCACTGCACTCCCAGCATACAGTTCCAAAACTTTTACTTTTGTGCCATATATTAGTGGGAATGCTATTTACTTTGACTCTTAACAGACCAAGCCAGCCTGAATGCAAGAAATTATTCATTCTCCTTCTAAAGTTTTGGAAGGAATGAGAATGGAATTATAGAATGGCCTAGGTTGGAAGGGGCCTCTGGTGGTCTAGTGGTTAGAGTGCCTGACTCTCACCGCTGCGACCCGGGTTCGATTCCCGGCCCCCTGGGCAGGTGGAGCTCGTCAGCCGTGGAAGGCAATCCACCTAAGAGAAGGTCACTCTAAACAAACCTACATCCTGGGGACCTCACTGCCACTGTCCAAGCTTTGCTCGGCCCCGGCAGATGAACCTCAGGACTAAAGGGTGGGCTCAGTTCAGCGCACGCTGTGTCTCACCTAAAAATCCACTGCGCAGGCTGGAAGGGTTAATGACCTTTCCCAAAATCTTCGCTCGCGAAGACTGGCCATTATAGGTTGGAAGAGACCCTAAAGATCATCCTGTTCCAACCCTCCTGCCATGAACAGGGACACCTTTAACTAGACCAGATTGCTCAGAGCACCATCCAACCTGGCCTTGAACACTTCCAGGGATGAGGCATCCACAGCTTCTCTGAGCAACCTGTTCCAGTGCCTCATCACTCTTCCTCACAGGGAAGAGTTTCTTCCCAATATCTGATCTAAACCTACTCTCAGTTTGAAGCCATCCCCCCTTGTCCTCTCACTACAAGCCCTTGTAAATAGTCTCTCTCCATCTTTCCTATGGTTTCTCTTCAGGCACTGGAAGGCCACAATTAAGTCATCCCAAAGTCTTCAGGCTGAACAATCCCGATTCTCTCAGCCTTTCCTCATAGGAGACGTGCCTCTAATCAGCTTGGTGGCCTCCTCTGGGCTCGCTCCAACAGGTCCATGTTTTTGCTATGCTGGGACCTCAGAGCTGGACACAGCACTGCAGGTGGGGAAGGATTCCTTTAGTGTGTCTGCGTGCATATTGACATACAGATATAGTCACATATTTGTAAGCATTTTATAACTGGATAAAAAAATAATTCTATGTTTTCAGTTGCCTGTGGAACTGTCATACTACTTCAACAGTTTAATATTGACTTATTTGCTTGACTTATTGACTTATTCGTGCAGCAGTCCCTTTTCTGAAAAGATATAGTTCCTTTCAGATTATTTTATATCACATTTCAAAAATATCCTGATGTGGTGAAACAGGTCAGCATTGTTGGAGATGCAACTGAACATATGCAGTATATATAGCTATCATACTTACAGAATTTTCATATAGCCCTTACTCAGTTTTACTGGGAAGAAAGCACTGCTTATGACAAAATTGATCTGTCATGTGAAGGATGAACAGAGGTACATGATCTGACATCTACAACATTACAACGAAAAAGTCAATGACTTCCTTTTAAACTCATTTTGAATACTATTAATCTTACAAAGAAATAATATCCTTCCAGATGTAGATTTCACTTCTGTACCTCTGACTTATCTGCAAACCTTACTGATGTCAATGGATTTGCTCATATACCTGGGTCATAGATCCTTGTAAGGAAAATGTAGGCTCAGGTTTCAAGGTCTGTTTGGTTTGGGTTGGTGTCTTTTCATTTTCCTTTCTGAAAACACTCTTCAAGCTTTCTGTCATCACTAATATTCTTACCAGCATTGTAATTGATCTCCTGCTAATTTTTCTCTTTGTGTATTTCAGGCACACTCCATTAGGTTTTTCCTTTGAAGCTTGATAAACCTTTCCTTTAGCTCTTTTAAGCCTTATTTTCATTCAAAAATAATACCAATATAATTATATGGATATAGTTAACACACTACAGTTCCTTCAAATTGGCACAGCTGTTCTGCTATGCATATAAGCCTGTAGAGATGTTTCTTTAGGCACTGCTATGTGACAAATTCTATAAATTATTCCATATTACTGGTTTTACTGAAAAATGAACAGTTTCTGTAGAAAATTGTACCCTTAACCAAAGTAATTACACCAGGATGAAATCTAATAATAGACAGCTATATTCTTTGGCTTCAATCCTGCAATAAACAAAGGATCAAGCTTTATATCTGATTACACAAAGAACTATATCCATAAAAATGAAATTATTAACATCATGGGAAAAAGTATTCTCATCAAAGGGAATGAAGGGGCCCAGCCTTCTGCCCTTTTGAGATGTAGCCTTTACATAGCAGTGTATAGAGGGGTTTAATTTTATACCTCTGCAGTGCTAAATGACAGTGTTTAGCATCTTATTACAGCAAAGATGAACATGATTAATACTTCTTCACAGAGAAGAGACCGTGCCAGAATCACACTTCACACTGAGTAATGAGTTCCCCTTTGACTGTGAGGAAGAATTTCCTTATATGTTATAAGGGAGATTTGGAGGCCTAAGCCATGATTCCACTAAGAGAAATCATGGGGCCATGATTCTGCACAAGGTTTCTGCTTAATAACACAGAAAAACTTTACAACCATCTGGCACTTGTTTTTAGATATTTATCTATACAATGAAGATACATTTTTGCTGTAGAGTATTTTAACACATTTTGTTCTAAAAAAGTGTTTCATTCCTGTAATATAAAAATTTCAGTACATATTTTGATTGTGTTTGGCTCTCACATTTATTAGGAAATTCATTTATACTGGTAATTAATTGCTTCATTCATTTTAGAAAAAATAAAGAGTTTATAACAGAATCTCTAAAGCAACTAGAGTGCTTGGAAGAATTAGTCTTTGGGTATATTTACATAAAATAATGACTAAAAATTATTTTGTGCTCTATTATGGATCCTAGTAACATTATGTTTTTGCAGGGCATTTAAAAATGAATGAATATAAAAAATGTTAGAAATTAAGTTTTAGAGAATATCACTTGACATTCTGAAGTATATTAAAGCATTACATTATATCTTCCTGCTATGCTTTACTAGAGAGAACAGATAAATATTACAAAAGTATTCACATAGCACAGATGTTAGCAAGAACTTAGCAGTAAAGAAGTATTTGTCTTCCTCTGTGGATTTAATTTTGAGTCATGAACGTAACTCATGAGTGGTAAAGAACATTGAAATGCTTTTTTTAAATGCCTTTCAAAGACTTTATTTTGCACCTTCTACTTAGTCTTAAGTACCATTAGGGACACAGTAAACTAAAGAAAACTTCAATATATTAGAGTTGGAATTAATTTAAAAGCTATATTAAAAGCCTAAGCAAATAACATTCAAACAACAGCCCAGTTATACTATGAGTTCACAATTCCCAAAGATGCAGAACAGAGGACTTTTGGCCCTGTGTCTTTTAGTGGAAAAGTATTCTCACTGACATTGTGAGTGCTTCATAGAACCCCTACTTCTTCAGAAAATCAGCAGGGTTTCTTGATAGTATTTGGATCACCCTAACTAAGGGCTTGTAAAGGCGTTCCCTGAGCAATCTGAAGACAGAGTTTAGGCAAGAAAATCAACCACTCATCAAATTTTACAGTGCTTTTATTTTAGTTTATTCTACTCCCCCAAAGCGTGGAATTAAAAAGAAACAAATAAAGCTCCAGTTTCTCCCTTATATAAGTGATTTTTTTTCCCTGTATTTTTTTGTGGTAACATAAAGAGCAGCAAGCACTTACGGGTTTCTTTTATCCTGTCATCAGCAAGAGGTGCAAATGATTTCAAGCAGAGTGGTAAGAGATGTACTCAGTGCAGGTGTGAATCATGTCAGTACACCCATTGCACTGCAGATCTACTATTATGGCTGTGCACCTCATGATATGGAAAGCAAATGTTTGAAATTACAAACTTACCTGCGGAATTTTATAGCTTAAGGGATTTGGTTCCGCTCCTTGACACAGTAGCAACAATTTTGAATTGAGATACATGTAATTTGTTTTGCCATTGTGCTTTTCAAGGACACATATAACTACAGCAAATACTGCACAGCATTTGGATATTCCAAAAGAAAAATAGGGTAAGGGTTGCTCTTATTTTTAGCCCGTTGATAAAGAATTTTTATTTTCTTCAGATTCAAACATTCTTGTGGGTTGCTTATTGCTCACACATGTAAAACTCTTCAGGGCCAATTGAAATGCAAACTAGTCAGTAAGGGCTCATAATTCATATCACATAGCAGTGTTTTCAAACTTTGTATACTTTGCAGTAAAATCCAAGAGCTGAGGGTTCATCCATCACCTGTTTAATCGTCTGTAACAAACATTCAGGCAGAAAGAGGAAGAAAGTGAAGGGAGGGAGTATATCATCAGCATAAATTGCAATCAGGCTATTCTTCTGTTATCTATATCTAATGCAGTGCCATCCGTTACTGTCCTCAAATCCATTTAAGAAATAGGTTGGGAAAAGAGAAATCCATAAGTGTTGTAAAGAATTTGCCCATATACACATAAACTCATGATGTTTGTGCATTTGGTACTTTCATCAGACCCCACCTGCAGTGCTGCCTCCAGCTCTGGGATTCCCAGCACAGGACAGGCATGGATCTGTTGGAAATTGTCCAGAGGAGGCCATCAAAGTGATTAAAGGGATGGAGCTCCTCTGCTATGAGGAGAGGTTGAGAGAATTGGGAGAAGAGAAGACTTTGGGGTGACTTAATTGTGGCCTTCCAGTGCCTGAAGAGAGACCATAGGAAAGATGGAGAGAGACTATTTACAACGGCCTGTAGTGAGAGGACAAGGGGGGATGGCTTCAAACTGAAAGAGAGTAGGTTAGATTAGATATTATGAAGAAATTCCTTCCTGTAAGGGTGGTGAGGCACTGGAATGGGTTCACCAGAGAAATTGTGAATGCTCCATCCACATTCCCTGGAAGTGTTCAAGGCCAGGTTGGGTGGTGGCCTGAGCAGTCTGGTCTAGTGGACGGTGTCCCTGTTCATGGCAGAGGATTTGGAACTAAATGATCTTTAAGGTCCCTTCCAACTCAGGCCATTTTATGAGTCTACGAAATACAGAATTTCATAATTGTTCTGTTTTACTTGAAGTATTTCTTTTCCATTAAGAATATGTTTAAGAAGGATTAACTAAAATAATATGTGAAAGTATATTATCATAGAATCATAGAATAGATTAGGTTGGAAAAGACCTCCAAGATCATCAAGTCCAACCCCTTATCCAATTCCAATTACTATATCATGGCACTAAGGGCCACGTCCAATCTCTTTTTAAAAACCTCCAGGGATGGCGAATCTACCACCTCTCTGGGTAGGCCGTTCCAATGCCTGACAACCCTCTCTGTAAAGAATTTCTTCCTAACATCTAACCTAAACCTCCCCTGGCAGAGCTTGAGCCCATGTCCCCTTGTCCTATTGTTGGTTGCCTGGGAGAAGAGACCAACCCCCGCCTGGCTATAATTGTTGATATAGAAACATTTTCAATGACTACTACAATAATTGCTGTGGAATATTCATATCCATTCATTCTGAATACTCATTCAGGTAATATACATGAACATAGAATCATAGTAAGTACTCACTGGTCACGCCTAAAAGGTCATCTGCTTGCTAGGAATAATAGTTTGCAATACTTGTGTGTTTTCATTTTCCCAAGGGGACTAACAGAAAGAAATTTCTGCGTGGAATCTCGAGCACTCAGGGGTACACAAGGTACTCCGGAGAATTTTCAATTAGTTTTCCTCACAGTGGTATCTCTGAAGCACTGTGTGCAAACGTAAAGAACAGGAAACAACCCACACCACTTTGCATCCTTCTGTTCTTTTGTGATAAGAACGTCATGAGTTTGGCAGCATAGGAAACTTGGAGGTCAATAAAAGCAAACAACAAAAAAAACACCCCGTATCCCCATTTCACTAAAAAAGTAACAACTCTAAAAATATTACTTCAAAAACAATTACTAATTTTAAGAAACTTCTGTCCAATTTTCATTATATAAATTATTCTTTAAATTAAATAGAAAATGGTGGAACTGAGAATTGACATATATGAGTCTTTTTAAATCACTAGAACTATCACTTTTGTAGTTTAACACTCCAGGTTTTAAGAGAAAGAACAGTCCTCAAGACAGCAATCGTAAGTAATACTGAAGTAATTACATTGACATTGAAGGTTTTCTGTAATGTTGTTATCCTCAAATCACATCATGGAAATTCGGATACTAACTGCCATTACTTAAATATTAATTAAGCATGCAGACTTTCAATTACTGATGGAAATTCCAACTTAAACTATAGCTTATGTCTTTTATGTGTGTTATAAACCAGAAGTCTATAAAACCAGAAGCGATATAAAACAAGTCTATTTAGAATGATTGTCTATCCATCAGTAGAATTATTGATTTCTAGATATTGCCAATAGAAATGCCTTTTCCAAGTCTCGACCTCACTTCTTATTCCTCTACCTCCTCTTCATTCCTTGTGCAGCAAAGAGAGGTTGAGAATGGGGGGTTCTGGTCAGTCCGTAGCATTTTCTCTCTGTTGCTTCTTCCTCCTCGCACTCTTCCCCTGCTCCAACATGGCTGTAGTCCTTCAGGATAAATCTGCTCTGCCCTGGAGTCTTCCAGGGGCTGCAGTGCAGATATCTGCTCCCGCTTAGTCTTTCCTGGGGCTGGAGGGGAATGTCTGCTCCAATACTTGGAGTACCTCCTCTCTCTTCTCCTTTCACCTTGGCTCTCACTGGGGCGTTTTCCCCTTAGCCCTCAGCACCAGACAGCTTCTACCCTCACTCTTAGAGTCCCTGGGCACCTGCACCCCATACAGATATGCACCCCATACAATAATACTCATAGAATAATGTGATAATGAGTTGCTTATTGCTTTTTTTTTTATCAGACTTAATCAAATTGTTTCAAACGTGGCCCGTGACTGCACAGGAGTCAGATGAGGATTATCTCAAGTCTTGCTTGCCATGCAAAACCAATACAATTCTACCTTTAAAACATCACTATTTACATGACACACCTTTCTTCCAGTTTTTATTCCTAATTAAAAAGGCACACAGACATTAAGGGTACAGTGTCTCAGTAATAACAGTTTAGAATGAGGTGAACCTCCAAACCTCCAAGTACTAGTTCTCATTTAATATCAAAACTATAGGCAGCATTTATATTCTGGTAAATAAGAAATAAGATACCTTTTCACAAGTACAGAAACTTTTTAGCATCGCAAAAAGTATGCGTGTGTATGTTTGCCTTTTAAAAAGTTTCCATATGTGGCACATGCTGTATAGACATGTGAAAATATCAGGTCAAACAAAAAAATACATAGCTGTACACTACTGGAAAAAAATAATTATCATCCTTTCCCACAGTCTTGAGGCAGAAAATATACATCTATAGCCATTCAAAATGGATAATAATTTTCCCCATTTTTTGATGTCATTTTTAAAGCCTTTTTTTCTTCCTTTTAATTTTCCCTTTGGATTTGTACATCAGTGGTCAAGTTTGTATTTACTTGCTCTTTTTTACTCCCTGAAAATTAATACGTGTCATAATCCAGAGCAAGGAATGGTCCCTGTGAAAGATTATTCTGCATGTGTTCATACTACAGTTCTGAAGAATCCCATCAGTAGCCGAGAACTTTTAATTACTCACTTGGGCAACACTTATGTTTGTATTCAATAAAATATGGGTCACTTTTTCTCAGGAATAAGAAGAGCAGAATGAAGAATTCTGGAGTGGGCTGGCTGAACAGGAAAACACTCATTCAACATTTCTGTAATATAATGAAGTTTGGTTGGCAGTGATTCATGAGGTCTTGTTATCATTCATGGTATCTCAAAAATTTAATAGCTAAGTACTTACATGCCCTGCCCAAGTATGTGAATAGGACTTCAAAAATAGAAGTACCTATATCAGTTAGTCAGTGATGCTGTAAGTGTACATGCAATTAAAACAGTTTTCCTAATGATATTTACCCTGCTGTCTTTTTTTTTTTTAACATTTCTGCATCTACTCATCTTGTAACTGCAAAGTACTCCCTGTGACAGTTACCTGCTACTCTGTTTTTGAACATCTAAGTGGCAACGCTTGCCTATCATTATGTCTTCTTGATTTCCTTATTAGTCTGTTCTCTTGATGGCTTAATGCCTTGTTTTACTGACATCCTCAAAAAAATGAAGTATGTCTCTGGTATTTCAGAGCAAATAACACTGGGATTTGCTCAAGAAAGTATTTTCATCCACCTTAGACATTAGTGATTTTCATGACCATAATATGGGGTAGCAAAATATATGAAAACTCACAGTCTCCCTCCAAACCTCAAAAATATCTCCCCTACTTCTTCAGAGAATATGGATTAGAAATAGTCACAATGACAGAGACTGATAGATATCATGTCTGATTTATTAGTTACCTTAAGTTTCCCAAAACCAGTTGTTATCTTCATAGAGCTAAAATATTACCTTCATTCTCTGTAGTTGTGTAGTCTCCCGTTGGAGATTCTTTATAATCCATCTCATAAGCCATCTGAGGCGAAGTTGGTTTTTATTTTTTCTTTGTCTATTTGAATAATCCTTGGTATTTCTGCCTCTAAACCTGGTTTGCAGTTCCTGTGTGTCATGACAAGAAAAATAAAATTCTCTCTTGCACCTTTTAAACAGGAAATAGCATTTCTCACCAGTTGGGATTTTTCTGATGATTTTGAAACTAGGATGCATGCTAGGAATTTATTAATTTCCCTGCCTTGTTAAAACACCAAGTGTCTTCTCTTGGTTACTTGATGCACTCATCTGTTTAAGCAAACATGACATAAAATCAGTCTCAGTTTATTAGAGACTTGTAGACCTTGCAGGACACAATGCACTAAATATGAACACTATTTCCCTTGCAGTTGTTTGTCTAGGAATATTTTAAAATGTTCTGACATCTACACCTTTTTTTTAGGCTCCCAATTTCTCATTGATTTTCACGGGTCAAACAATCCATTTGCAATCAAAATTGCTCACAGTTTAATATCCTATTCTTCTGCCCATGTGGCTTTAGGTTGAATTAGATATTCTGTATGAGGTGGTTAATTAGATATCACATCTTTTTGGTGACAAATTGTTGCCCTGTGATCCAGGAAGACAATCCACCTGCCCAGCCCTTACTACCATCAAATGCAAGGTCCCTGAGACACAGGCTAAATGGATGCCAGTGGTTATCACAGCCTTTTGTTAAGACTTTCTTTAAATAATATAGGGGAAAAAACTCAAAGAGTTTCGTTTTGGATCCCCATTAAATTTCACACAGTAAGAACACATCAGCTTTGTAATATATGATGGGAGCAGGGTGAAATTTTAATGGAAGGGCTTGGCCTAGTCTCATTCCATGGTGTAATGTGTAATGTATAATCAGCCCTTGGTGTTAGCACTGTCCGATTTCTAAAGTAAGATGCTGGATGACCTGGGTGTAGCCTGTTCTGATATAGTCAGTGCTAACTTTTATGTAGATCAACTGAACTACATGTGCTTTTTCAACCAGGTTGTTGAGAGAAGAAAAGAAGTTGTAAAGCTCAAAGTGGTGAAGAGTTTGGATAGCATCCTTTTTACAGTCTGGAAAGATTGGGATTCAGGTTCAGGTTCACCTACCCATCATGAAATAGCTATTTTAAAATAATCTTTGAAATTAGCCTGAAAAATATTACTTAAAAATACAAGCAACAAGCTTATCTGTGAAAAGTTAATAAGGTCACCTGTCAAATCATTTTTACCAGCTACATTCCCAAATTAGGCAAGCTTATGTTCATGAATTTTATCATCATCTTTATTGGTCTGTGTGAGTTTCTATAATGATGACTGGTAAAAAGAAGGCATTTACTTCTGAGAGACCTTTTCTAAATGCTATGCATGTTTAATGTTACAAACACTTCTATTCCAGAAGCAAAAAAATTTTTCTTATTAAAGAATTGAATTTAGATGTTTCTTGCTGTATATGGAAGGAAAAAATTATTTAGTGTTTTTTACTTTAGTATTACAACGCACTTAAAAGATGGAGTTGCACATGAAAAAAAAGATGAGTTAGTACCCACCTAAGATGCTTGTTGATAAATTTTATGGATTCATGGAATCTTAAAAGAGTTTGGGTTAGAAGGGTCTTTAAAAGGTTATCTTGTCCAACACCAATACAACGAGCAGGGTTACTCAGAGCCCTGTCCAATCTGATCTTGAAAGTTTCCAGGAATGGGGTATCTGCCACGTTGTTGGACAAATTGTTCCAGTATTTGACCATGCTTATTGTAAAAAGTTTCTTTGTTCTATCTAGCCTAAATCTACCCTCTTCTGGTTTAAAACCATTACCCCTTGTCCTATCACAACAGAGCCTTCTAAAAGGTATGTCCCCATCTTTATTACAGGCTTTCTTCAGGTACTGGAAGGCTGCTATAACATTTCCCTGGAGCCTTCTTTTCTCCAAGCTGAACAACCCCAACTATCTCAGCCTGTCTTCACAGGAGAGGTGCTCCAGCCCTCTGATCATTTTTGTAGCCCTCCTCTGGAGCTGCTCCAACATGTCCATGTCTTTCCTGTGCTGAGGACACCAGAGCTGACCACCAGACCCCAGGTGGGGTCTCACCAGACCAGAGGAAGTTGATCATGGCTTCAAAATTTAAAACTCTAGGCGAGGAAAGTTTCTTTAATTTATACCCTTCTTATGTGCAGTAACAAAGGATAGGGACCAGTAAGATATGTTGGTGCTATAAATACAAGATTTTAGTACACTTCCTCGTCTAAATGCCACATTCTTTTCACTTTTTCAACCTTTTATCTTCCTTCAGCTGTAATTGATGTGGTATATAATTCAGAGTAGAACAAGCGAGTGACCTGGTGGTTCTAAACTCAGTCCTTCACGTTAGGTTAGTTCTTTTCCTGTAAGCATATCTCACAGATATCTGTACATATTGTCTTAATAGTTTTTCTGTGGTTATTCTACTCCTTTCTTCACCTGCATTAGATCTAAATTCTTTGGTTATAGCTCCCTAAGTTATCAAGCTGTATTTTTTTCCCATGTACACTTGTGATTTTTTTAAAATCTTATTGCTTATTTAATATTTCCCTCCTAGCTACCGTTCCCTATGTCTCTGATCAGTGCAGTTAGGTTGATAACCTTCTGGTTTGGCACTTGTCTATACCATGTCGTTTACCTTTTTCCTAATTTTTTTCCTGCTTCATGAAGTAGGGTAGAAAGTAGCATTAAAACAAACAAACAAAACCCCAAAGCTGAACAAAAACCAGAAAAAAACCAAAAAGAACCAGTTTATCTAAGTGAGACTTTTAAGGAAACACCTGTATTCTTGAAATCCTACCTGGGCCACTGACACAGTGGTACAGAAGGGGCAGTGCAGTGACAGTGTCAGTGTCCTCTTTCAGAAAAGTTTCTGGGAAATTGAATTTCTCCACTGTCTTACAAAAAATTGCTATATCCTTGTTGTTCATCATTATTTATGAAAGGCATGGCTGCTTTGCTGTTAGATGCACTCTTTTTATTCCATACAAGAAAGCCTTCCCAGGAGGAATTTAGCAGAAAAAAGTATTTACCAGTAGATTTATTTATATAGTAAGTCAGACTACAACATTTCAGATTAAAACCTACTTGATTTAGATAGAAAATTAAAATTATTAAACACTGGTCATTATTAAACACTAAGCACCCCTTTCTCCTTTGCTTTTCTCCCTTCAAAAACACACTGTCAACTGCTGTTTATGCAGCTTGGGAGGACACTTAATCAAACATAAATTCAATAACATTTCATTTTATTAAAGACTATATAGTCTTCAGGTCATAGATAAAAAGCTGGAATATGATGGCTTCTTTAAAATATTTATTTTGTATGAAGAGTGGCATATACCAATATTTTTCAAACTTCTTTAATAGAGTGTAATCAATGGGAACAAAACAGAAGAACAGAATTAAAGGTCTCACAAAACCAAACAAAATGAAAACAAACTGGCTGTGTCAGATGTCTGTTTTATGTTCAACACTGAAAGCAATCAGAATAATAATTTCCACATGCTGATTGTCCACCTTTAAATGAACTGCTGCAGGCAAATCTATCTTTAAAGAAGATACTTCTTGGTTAGGGAACACTTATCTTCTTCCAACATGGAAAACAATTCTGTAGATTGTATTGTTGAAGCCAAGTAAGTGGATAATCATTTTTACCACACACAGACTAGAAATACCTTCACATTAGTAATATAATCCAAAACATCTTTTTTGGTATTTTCAAGTAAACGTAGAAATCAGACTGTAAAAATATGTAGGTGAATGAAGAACTATCAGTGAGTAATATTGCTAAATATGGTCTAAAATATTTAACTGTCAGAGGTAATAATTTATAAAATAGGACTGTAGACATTTTCCTGATAGATCTGAGGGCCATGTTAATGGAGCACAATGAAGACAGATAGCTCCATTCTAATACCATGGAGCAGACAGCCGCCTCATGAAATGCATCTCTGCCAGTGCCCATCAATCTCACCATGATGGCTGCTTAGATTAGACACAGAAAAAGTACTCCTGTGAATCTTTAAAAGGCTATTTCTGTCTTTTGTGAAGTGGTTTAACGTTGTTTTCGTTTTATGGGTTTGGCTGGACTTTGATGCAGACAGGAGCCTGCAGACCTGCCCTTATAAAATCCTGTGAAAACAGACAGAAACATAAATTGCATCTTCACTGGTTTGCCCACTTGGGCTTCTCCTGCTTCACAATGTGTTCTATTTTATTGGTTTTGAATCAGATGTGTAAATTTATTAATAAATGAGTGCAATTTAACAATCTGATAACTTTTATATATGAATATGTAAAGTTACACTGTGTATGGTCGTGTTGCTCCTATTACTAAAAGTCTATTACTTGAAAAAGTTTAAATGTCATTGTCTTTATAAAAAAAGAGTACTTTGTCAGTTACTTTTAAATTACTTTCCTTTTCAATGATTTCTTTTTGTAGCAGTGGGACTTCACTGACTTGCTTGCAAAGAGCAAAATCCAGTTATCTTGAACTCAGCAATGTGATACAAAGTGGCATTAAACATGGTGGGTTCTAAGTCAGAAAATTAAGTTGTTTTGTGACATTCATAGAAGAGAGGATCCTCACAGTCTGGGAGTTTTAAATCACGTTTGTGGATTTTAACAGAATTTGGGTAAAATGGTCTTTTTGCCTTATTTTTAAATATCTTTGTCTTTGAATACACGGACATTCTTCCAATGTCTTAATCTGAGTCACTTCCTACTTTTGGCACATTTCTACAAATAAGTGAAACTTTCCCTGGACACATCTCTTCATGTATTAGGCAAGAAGATGTACTAGCAAACTTGTGTGCCAGGGCTAATCTACAGTTTCATCTACTTGTAAAAATACTGCTCTCTGATAGAAATGGTGCTTTGAGTATTATGGGTCAATTATTTTTTCCAATTGACAAAGGAATTGCTACTGAATAAAGTCACAGGGAAGTAAGTGAGCATTACTTCCTCCTGGTTAGGTTATCAAATAACCTATATGTACACAATGAATCTATACTCTCAAATTCCTAAAAAATATGTAAGTTTATTTGTGTGATAAAGCTCAGTAATTTTCTTCAATCAGAAGATCAGCATCTGAGCTCAGATGCTGCACAAATGCTGGAGACAATGATCAGGAACATGTCTTGGGCTGGACTGTATTGTACTGAACTACAGTCATCTGAAAGTCATCAGAATAACTATTCCTTTTTTAATTTGCACAGTGAGTTTAAGTGTTTACAGAAAACTCCTTTTCTTCTCTCACAAGCACTGAAAATAAATTTATCTATTCATCAGAAAGAGGATACAAAATCATCTGTATTGCAGATAACTTTGCTGTTCAGTTGTCACAGCCTGTAATAAAACTGCATTATTTGATTTCTTTTGCTTTAAAAGGCTATCAGGAAGACATACCAGCAATTGATTATGGAGATAGGAAGACAGGAAATATTGCCTGCCAGCTGGATATCCTTAACATGTGAGATAGGCCCGGAGCTGTGATGATTGATTCTGTGCCAAGTTCAGAGCTTGAACTTCAAAAGTACCATATAATAATGTTTAATTTAGTGGTCATTTTGAAACAGTCTTAAACCCCAAGTTCATTCAGCTTCAGCAATTCCTTGCTAATTTTCTGTGATTTTGTTCTGATCTGATTAGATATGTGTACTTTTAATATAATGAGTTAATATAACGAGCCTATTTTCCAATTTAATGTGTGATATGCAGTGTTTGATGACTTCCTCATTCACCTCTGTTTTGCTGTAGCTGAAGACTATTAGATGGTGACTGTCATTTCAATCCCCAGCCCAGCATATCCCCAGAGATCACACCTGTAGTGGTGTGATTGACCTAAGAGCAGAACACAGAAATGATGAATTGTCATGGAGAAGAAAAAAAAAAAAAAGATGAATGACCTAACTTGGCAGTCAGAACAAGAGTTCTTGGAGGAAATTAGGGAGAGGAAGAGGGGGAGAAAAAAGCAGCCTTGTAGGAATCTGAAAACATCACCCGTGTTATGATTACATCACGAACATCAACAGAAACAAATCCCGAAGAGAGAAATCTGGTCAGCTTTGCTACCTGGAAGTTTATCTGTGATATTATCCAACATGTTACTGGTTCACAGCAGAAACCAGAACAGCTATAATATTTTATTTCAACATTTTAAAAACAATTGGAAGAAAAGACAGAATTCTAAAATTAATAGCAATTTGAAAGTAACTGAATTCACTCAGTCTCTGCTGACAGAATCCACTTTCACCCTATGAGTTACAAACGTACTGCTGAGTAATGTGAAATATCTTTTAGCACAGAAAAATAAAGAATGGTTTTGTGGCTTTTTCAGTTTTCTTTCCAAGTGTAACAAGGCCCCTATTAACATAATTTTTAATTACATGTTTAATATTAAGCAGGTGAGAAGAATCAGCAATGAAATGAAACTGGAATATTTTATCTAGGGAAGGATAACTCACATTCAGATATGGAAACAGAGGGAAAATGAATTAAGACAGTGGATCTGCATGATTTATACTACAGAAGATGAATATCAAGTGGTTTGATTGCTCTTCCTAGAGACAGTCCTTAAGGTGGTGAAGCAACTTCACTTGTCTGAGCTTCTCAGGTTTCATCATGTTTGCTGAATATCCACCTCAGCACGTTAATCACTACACTAAGATGTTTAAAGGTTAGTACATCTGCTTTGACAGGAATATTTAAGTCCCTCAAATACTTACTGAACTAGTTTTTAATCCATATTTTGAAATATTTTGGGGAAACTGCTTATCAGATTTTTTCATGCTAGAGTGAACCAAATATTGTTACCTATTTCAAGGAGAACTAATCCAAAATCTTGGAAGTTACTATAGAAAAGAGTTATGGTCTTCTGGTGTTCTTTAATTTTCTCTGTATTTGTGTACACACAAACAAATATCAACAAATATTTCCAGTTATTGAGATTTATTTTTATTTGCCAAATAAATGACTATTTCTCCTTTAGGAATATCACGACATTCTGATTTAAAGGATAGAATAAAGAAATTTCCCCAGTCCCTCCTGCTTGTGTCAGCAATACTTATTGGGGTCATGATAGGGAAATGTTAAGTATGAGCTAACAGGGGTCTCCTGTGCAATTTGTGCATTGCATTGTGTTTTGAAAATATAAATCCCCTGAGTTTTAAAATCCTTACTTTTTTTTTTTTTGAAGTTAAGCTTAGTGGTGGGGTTTTTTTCCCCACTCAAATAAATGAGGACTGGCCCTCAAGAAGTCCTTGGAGGACAGGTGGAATAATACACCCCACAAAAAGGACAGAACAAACCAAGTGTATCATCAGTTTCCATTGGTCTAAAAACAATTTGTTCTCTGAATTGAGATATTTGTCTTCAAATTGTATACAAATAAATGGTGACAGTGGTTTTTAGATGAGTAAAATCAGCATTTACCCTGTACAATGAAGCACTTTTCTCCAGGGATTCTACAGGTATATTTTAACTGTGAATGGTGTGTAAATCTCTGGGGCAGGTGTATCCCACAATTCTAATCTCCTCTTTACACAAGGGAGGGTATTATTGAAGTGTACTGGTGGTTAGAGAGGAAATCTTCTAAACAGCTTCCACTTTTGATCTTCCATAGAAAGAAGAAACTAAGCCCACAGTGAGTAAAAGCTTAAGGATTGATTAAACAATGTCTTTTAAGATACAAGATGTAGGGAAAGGCCTGGCAAGCTGCACAAGTGGAATGCACATTTGCTGAGATTTATCTTAATTATGGTATGGTGATACATTATAGACTCATCTCTCCTTTTACATAGCTCCCTCATTACTGTTATTACATGGATTTTACACAGTGGAAAGCCCATACAATTTGACTACACCAGATTTTTCTAAGCTAGGCTTGGCAAAAGAGGGAGTGCCAGGCTGATCTCCACTGAAGGACAGATGAAAAGCGGGTACAAATGGATCAGGATGGCTGCAGCAGGATAATGGTGGCAAACAAAAGTGTGATCTCACCGAGACCGCAATTATGTTACATGTCATTAGCTTTTAGATACAGTGGGATTAGTTCTATTACTCAAAAAAAAACCCCAAACAAAACCCCACAGAAAAAAATTGAATGTGGAAGCAAGATGTTAAAAAACTAAAACTAAAACTAGTACCTTTTCATACAATTATAGAATCACAGAATGGTTTGGGTTGGACAGGACCTTAAAGACTACATAGTCTCATACCTCCAGGCATGGGAACAGGTGCCACCCACTAGATCACATTGCTCAAGACCCCACCCAATCTGGCCTTGAACACTTCCAGGGATGGAGCATCCGCAGCTTCTCTGGGAAACCTACTTAGATGCCTTTTAATCTCTTGTCTTTAAGTTCAAAATATTACCCCTTGTCCCATCACTATCCGATCGTGCAAAAAGTCACTATCCCTCTTTTTTATAAACGCCATTTAAGTACTGAAAGGCTGCAACAAGGTCTCCCTGGAGCCTTCTCTTCTTCAGGCTCTACACCGCAGCTCTCTCAGCCTGTCTTCACAGGGGAGGTACTCCAGTCCCCTGATCATCTTTTTGGCCCTCCTGTGAACCTATGAGGTCTTCATCTTTCTTGTGCTGAAGACCCCAGAGTTGGATGTGGCATTTCAGGTGGGGTCTCATGAGGGTAGAGTAGAGGGGGAGGGTCACCTCCCTCAGCCTGCTGACCATTCCTCTTTTGATGCTGCCCATTTCCTAACAGTTTTTGAAAAGCTGTTCAGGTGATTCAAGATGTAAAACATTCATACAGAGCAAAACATACACCTTCACTGGGAGCCAAATCAGAGCACAAAAATGAGATCATGCAATTGTGTCAATGTGGTGAATGTTGATGTGTTTTTTAATGTTCAAGTAGCAGCAACTCGATAAAAAAAAAAGTATATCTCTATTTTGTTCCTGTAGTAACTGAAGCTGGGCTGAATAATAATTTATTTCTTTAGGAGAAAAAGCACTCTTTTGAAAATATGGTTAATATCTGAAAATTGAAGTTCATGATACAGGAAAAAACAACAGATATTTCTAAAACAGAAGAAATAGTAATGCTACAACAGGGTTCCATCTGTCTCTACATCTAAGCATCTGTTTCACAACTTAGTTTTCTGATATTAGTCAATCATAAATGTAATTGCAATTGTCATCAGGAAACTGGTAGGTGGAATCTCATGGGAAGCAGTTCGGAGTGCAAAAGTACTCAGGAAAACTGGCAGCTCTTTAAAGACTGCATGCTCCAATTACAACAGCAGCTCCTCTCAATAGTCAGTAAAATAAATAGATATATTAGGATGCTGGCAAAACACACAACTCAAGTCAGAGCTGCAGTGCCAGAAGTCAGCATATAGAGGGTAAAATCAGAAATAAGTAATAAGGAGGAATTTAAGAACAATGTCTGGCACCAGGCTGTAACAGCCTGGTGGTGTTGTAATAACCTAAAGTCAACTGCATATGAGACCTGCAGGGGAAGTTAAAGTCAACAAGAGTTTCTAGTGTTACATTAATAGTGAGAAACTGAACAAGGAAGGTGTGGGTCAGCTGTTGAATGGGATTGGTGATTCACTAGCAGCAGATGCATACAAGGCTGCCTTTGCCTTAGTCTTCAAGGTCTTCCCTAGAGGAAAGGGTCAAGTAGGAGAATAACCTGCAATTGATGAAGATCAAATCAAGAACTGCTTTTGAGAACTTGTAGAACCATAAAATGATAGAATGATTTGGGTTGGAAGGGACCATAAAAATCATCTGTTTTCAACCCCGTTGCCGTTGGCACCTTCCGCTAGACCAGGCTCATCAATGCCTCATCCAACCTGGCCTTGAAACTTCCTCAGTCTGTTGAAGCCTATAGGGCTAAACAGGGTGTACTACAGCCAAAGGGACAATGTCCTTGCTACTCTTATTACCTTTGAAAGGTCGGGGAAACTGGAGATGACAGAAAATGAGCTAATGACTGGAAAAAGGCAGATATTTATGTATGTTCAAAAAAGTCCACAATGATGACCCAGTGAAGCACAACCTGGTCAGCTCCACATCAGTCCCTGAAAAAAACACTGAGTCCCCTTGGGGAACATTTCTCACCACATGTAGAAGAGGGCAGCAGCTGGCAACATTTGACAAGGATTGACGCAGGCTAAGTAATTCCTGACCCACCTGATTGCTTTCTAGGATAAAGTGACTGGATTCGTGGATCAGAGGAGATTCAATGAATGTCATTTACTGTGATTTTTACAAGACTTGTGACACTATCTGCTGCATATTTGTGTACCAAATAAAGATATTACAGCCTTGATGCACACATAAACTAGATGGGTAAAAAACTGATTGAACTGTTAGTGGGCCATACTCTACTAGGCACCAGTAACAAGTGAAGTATTGAATGGGTCTAATTTAACATCTCTCTTGATTATAATCATTATCTGGAAGAGGTGGCAGAGAGCAAGTTTGCCAAATTTGTGTAAGTTGAAACAAGAGAGGTTCAGGCTGGACATAAGGAGGATGGTTTTCTCCCTGTGGGGACTGGCAAGCAGTGGACCAGGTTGTGTTCTTGAAGGTTAGCAAGTCCAAACAGGGTAAAGCCCTGAGTAACCTGGTCTGATCCCAAAGCTGATTCTGCTTTGAGCAGGAGTTAGGAATGGAGACTTCTCAAGGTCCCTTCCAACCTGAAATATTCTATGATGCCATGATCATTTACAAACACTGAAATGGTATCTGGAGGAAACACCACAACATATCTCTTAATATTAGTAAGACACTTCACTTAGATTTTAATAGTCTTTAAAATACTATTTTAGCCTGATAGCTGGAGTATGTTGTTTAATATTGAACTAGTTCAATAAAAGTAGTTGGAGAAATCAGTGGATAAAGCATTCATTTCATTAGAAAATGGTCCAAGCCTGCTTCTAGAGGAAGATATGAGATAACTAACCAATAGAACACAGCATAATATATGCAAAGTTGATAAGGAAGCTCTGAGTAACACTAAATAACCCATAGCTTTCCTACGCAACTAAGTTACCAGCATCGTGTATTTTGAACTTCTATTAGCTTGGCTTCTGGGAACATGCTTCATATCAGCAATATTTCCCTTTTCCTCAAAAGGTTTTTATTTTGTGTGCTCTGCTGTTTTCTTTAGAGCAAAGAAAGCTTAACTGAGAGAACTGATGATACTGTGAGGAGCTGGTACAAAGGCACCCGACTTTCTTTTTTAAGAAGCTTATCCAGCTTTCAATAACTCACTCAGAATTCGGTCAATAAACACACTTCATACAAAACTGAGTTTTGCCCATATTATTTGAAATACTCTGTTGATTTCCCCCACACTGATAGTACCAATAATGCTTTTTACTGACTTATCTGCTACTTCTGCTGAGCACAGACTTTGAGAATATTGTATTTGTTCCTGTACAGTGATGGGTTGACACTGCATATGGCTTGAGTGAAACCTTTGGCAGTCTCTGCTCACCCTCTGAATGAAAGCTGAACTTAACTGTTTGCTGAAAGGACTTTCATTTAATGAACAGAAAAATAGGTACTCTGCAGAGTACCTACCTAAAATTCAAATGTGGTTCTGCTTTGTTATGTATTTGCATAAAACAAGCTATTTCATTGGAATGTTTCATATGCTATATTATTTCTTACTATATCACCACATGACTATAGTGTATATAGTTAAACTAAATAGTTAAACTGAATACTTCCACATTTTTATTAACTAATATAACTACTGCTCTACAAGTTGCTGAACAGTCTAGTCTAAAATGTCTCAATAAGATATATTTAATCTCTTTCTAATGTTTATATGCAAAATTAAGTTTAGGGTTCTTATTCAGTAGAATGTTACTTTGCACAACAATTCTATGCTATGGGCAATTTCTCAAAAAAATACACCTTGCCTTCCCTTGCCTTGCCTTGCCTTGCCTTGCCTTGCCTTGCCTTGCCTTCCCTTCCCTTCCCTTCTCTTTTCTCTTCTCTTTTCCCTTCTCTTTTCCCTTGTGTTTCATCTGAGTCTTTAGCACTCTAAAATAGGAATAACTTGATATACATTTGCAAAACCATATAATACTCTCAAATTTCCTAGGAGTGCTAAAGGAAACTGAAAATGTTACTCACAGATATTGGGTTCTTTAAGCTCTATGTGGTCATTTTAACTTTTTACCAGTGTCCAAATGTGTCCATTGATTCTGTTCCACCTTTTGACTTCTGAACTATATGAATTCCACATCAAACTTGTCTAGCGAAGCAGAGCCACTGCAAAGCCAGCAGGGCAAGGCCCAAAAGAGGGTGCACTTCTGAAGAAATAGCATTCATATGTTTGAAGACTTCCTCTATATCACAAAAAAGACTCTAAGAAATAAATCTGCAATTCAAAATAGTTGTTCTTAATATCTAGCTGTTTTTTATGTTGTGCACTGCTTTAATATCTTTCCATGGGCATCAAAAATTATTGTCTTTTTAAAAGAGAAAAAATAATTTTCTTACCCTTATTCTTGTGCAAATTGGGAATTTGATAACCCTATATTATATATGTGTATGTATATGTCTGTTTGTAGAATGTGCATTTTAATGGACAACTTGTAGTTGGGTTTGACACTAGATCCATTGACTTGAAGATCCTTTGCTGCTGATGGAGTTTTCAGGAACTATATTTTGCCTTTCAGCTACACCTGATGTGGTTAAAGAATAAGTAAAACTATGCTCTGCTCGGCATTAACTGGAGGGGAAAAAAAAGTCCATTTCCCTTTCTTTCTTTCTTCTGATAAAGAAACAAAAAAGGAAAAGGCATTTCTGATGATTCTATGGGAGTATATTTTTCAAAATTAACAGCAAATTTAGATAGCAAAGTTGCAAAATTAAGATGGCTTTTAAATTTTATTAAAAATATTTTTAATTTAAAACAGACATTCAAAAACACTTTGAAAATTACATAGATTAAACAACCAAAAAGGAAGAGGTCAGGTGGAATTCTCAGAGATAAAGAAAGGATTGCAAAAATAGCACCAGTTGCTTAGTGTCAGAGTTAATTGGAGATGTCCAGACTTTGAGGATTCAGTTATATTAATAGGAACCACCTCTTAATACAACTCAGATTTAGAGGCTTTAGCAGCTGTGAGATGTATTCTACACCATATTGAAAGCAGCATCTCTAAAACTGTCTTAAAGCACTTGATGAAATATCTTATGCCTTTCTTATATACAGTTAATATAAGATATTGCATTTATAAATGACAAGAAAGCTCATACTTTCATTCACGTAACTGAATGACAAATTTTAATGAGATTTTTGCAAGGCCATGGGCCTGTGAAAGAGGAGTGCAGATTTCTGGTGCTCCAGCTGAAGTTTTATAATAGCAGAGCAACAGCTTCCCCCACTGAGATGCTTTATAAGAAGTAGAAAATGAAAATATGGTGATATAACAGAAATCAAGCATCAATACTTTATGCGACTATGTGGCTGCTTTCATTCCAGGCATCCGCAATAAAGTTTTGGGCTTTCCTACATCCAGAAGAAATTTATTTATTTAATATTTTTTGTTATATTTAAAAATGCCAGGCCTGATTGAACAGTCAAATTAAGATCTTGCCTGAATTTTTTGAGACATCAGTGTAACATGCCAACAAAAGGGTGAATATGATATTTTGTCAACTGTAGTAAAAAATTAAGATGATCCAGAAGTAATTGAATTCAGTGTGAGATGATTCTACAACTATATTGCACGACTGGAGAGAAGAGATGATTTCTTCTTGCTATCTTCTCCTAAACAAACACTTCTAATGCTGATGTGACTCTTCTTATGGCAATATATCTGATGAAGATTAGATATAAGGAAGAAGTTTTTTACAGTAAGGATGGGGAAACTGGAACAGGGTGCTTGGAGAGGGGATAGATGTTCTGTTCCTGGGAACATTCAAAGCCAGGTCTGGGGGGGCTTGAAGTTGAAGATGTCTCTGCTTATTGCAGCAGGGGGTGGAATAGATGACTTTTAAATGTCCCATCCAACCAAAAATATTCTATGATTTTATACTTATTTTGGTAATGGCTGCTTTGAGGGCCCACTGGAACAGAAAAATAGGTGCACTGACAGACTTATTCCTACCAATTACTGGGTCATCACATATATGTAAAGTTAGACATGCACAGAAGTCTTTGCTCAATTTTTAATTTTTCCTTTTTAAAATTAATGTGAAATTAATATTTTAGGAAAATGCAGTCTCTTGGTGCTACAATGGAAGCTTCTTTTGAGAAGAAAGTGTCTTATTTCTACAGAAACAAAAAAAAATAAGGCCTCCCCAAGAGTAAAAGAGTTTTCATTCTCATTTTAAAATTATAATATATACCCAGAAGATTAGGAACATATTAGCATTCTCAAGCTATGACATTTTTCAAAATACAAAACATTTTACAATAAATTAATAATTAGCAAAGTAATTTATTCACTTATGTTTAAATTAATCACTTTACCTTTCATAAGCTCATTAGGCTTCAACTCTACATTAATCACAATTAGCATTTTGTATTTTTGTTTTGATTGCACAGATAACATTTTTAATCATAACTAAGCAATAATTAATTAACACTCATAAATTTTTAGATGTGCAAATGAAGTTGGGTGGTGGCAGATTCCTGTTGCGTTCATGTTTGGCTTTAAGCATGAGTGATTTTGTAGTATTATTCAATTTACACCTTTGTCTCTCTTTTGAATTTAGTGTTTCTAGGGCAAATTCCATATGTGCAGGAATGAGAATGGAAATAAGTAAGTCTAGCGAGCAGTTAAAAAAATGGAAAATAGAAATTTCTGTGAGGACTACAATGAGTTTAATCTTGAAGTTTCCCATTGAGAAGAATTCTTAAGTGACATTTTTATTTTAGAAAAAAAAAAAATCTGGAAACATGTCTCCGGTATTTATGCAGCATGCAAAATGGTTTTTGTTTGTTTTTCTTGCCCAATGAAGGACTAGAATATGTCCAGAAAGAGGAACATGGCATGAAATATAAGGTCACAGACACAAGACACAAACTGGTATTTTACAGATTTAAAAATATTAGCTTTGTTTCTGAACTAATAGGCTATTGCTGCCTTCTCTTTTGTTAGATCTGTGGGAAGAAACATTTACATATCAGAATTGTAAAAAAAATGCTATGATTTTTGTAATTATTAGATTATTCTGTCATTATTGGACTGAGCTATAATTTTTCTGAAATATAAACAGAGACAAAAATTTACAGGGAATTGCTTTAAAGTATTAGTTCTGAAGGGATTACGATTCAAAGAAACAAAAAAGATTTATTCTGCTTATTTTCTTTCCTACTTAATTTCTGTTCATCACTTTTAACATATTTTATGTCTCAGAAGGAGAACATATTGTCCAAAAACAGTTGAGTGGAGGAAAACCACAAAGACACCTTTTTCTGTGTTTGATTCAGCACAAACAGAATATAGATGAACTTTACCCTTGCTTGAACATCTCCAAGGATAATGCCTTAATCACGAAACACCTGAATTTTTGCAGTATCATAAGGGTGCTTTGATGGAGAAATGGAAAGAAAAAAAAAAGAAAAAAACCATGATTGGTTTCCTAGGACTAGAATGGTCTGAGATAAGAAATCTGCCTATCCTGGAGTGTAAACTTGACCACTTTCCTCATAATTTTGTATTTACTAGATGAAGATATATTTGACACCTTTATGAAACAATGTGCCTAACCACCAAAGATGAGACTCATCATCACATTGACATTTATGGTAACATATAGGAAAAAAAATGCTATCTTTAAGAAAACAGAAAATTACTATACCTGCCAAATTATTAAAATAACAAACCTCAGATTACTGATTTCTAATTCCAGTCCCTACAATCTAAAATATCACACTGTGAATTTAAGACTTATGAATTTAACTTTTCAGTCTTGATCCTAAACAGACCTGAAATATATTTCTTGGTATTTTATCTTTTCCCTGCTGTGAAAATCTATCTGAAGTTACCTCCAGAATCTTGAGGAAATGATGGGAAAAAAAGCAGAAATTTTTTTTTTGTTTGAATAAACAATCAAAGCAGAGAAAGATATTTAACAAATTATATCATCCTTCCTGATTAGGAAATTGTACTGGATATAAGCCCTCTCATTAAGTTTTTGGCAGTAGATTGGAAATGTTATGAAGATATTTTCCTCAGTAAATTTCTTAGTTCTGGTTGTGCTGAAAAACAAACTTAAAATTGGACAAGTATTGCCTCAGTCTGATGTGATCTGGATTAATTTCATGACTTCAATAATCACAATGAAATGTGTAAAATCAATAGCAAAATCTATTTCACTTATAAGTTTGTATTATAACTGTCATATACTTTGTTTTGTGTTTGGTTTTGCTGAGGAGGTTTTTAATAAAAAATTTAAAAGCCCCAGTCATATATGGAGAGCAGTGGTAAAGAACAATGTTTGCAAAGTAACTTGAAAAGAATGAGCAATTTTGGAAGAGGAAGAACAGTAAAAATGTTCAGCAATAAGAAAATCAACTTTGCTAGTTTATTGATAGGTATTTTTATTTGTGTTATCTTAAGTGGCAACTTCAGTTTTACATTAGAAAAATGCTAAAATAGTATTTAATGAACAACATACATATAAAATAAAAGCAACCTTAAGCTCCTTATTATGACAGTTCCCTATGAATCTCTACAGATGAAAATGAATGTAATTTGTAAAAATAAATGGTGAGTTTATGCTCATAAGTGAATTCTCTTCCAAAGTCCTAGAATTCTAGAAAAATGTCCCTTGTTAAAGAAAAAAAAAATTAAAGCTACTGTAAACTTGTTGCTGTCAGATTTGTTGTGGTTTGAACATGGTAGGCAGCTAAGCCCCAACCAGCCGCTCACTCACAGGATGGGGGAGAGAGTTGGAAGCATAAAAGTGTGAAGACTTGTGGGCTGAGATAATGACAGTTTAATAGGTAAAGCAAAAGGTATACACACAAACAAAGCAAAATAAGAAAATAATTCGCTGTTTCCTATTAGCAGGAAAAATATTTCCAATTATTCAGCCGTCTCCAGGAAAGCAGGACTTCATCACACCTGACGGTGACTTGGGAAGACAACTGCCATAACTCCCAGTGTTCCTCCCACTTCCACCTTTTCCCCCCAGCTCTATATGCTGAGCATGATGCCATATGATCTGGGATATTTCTTTGGTCAGTTGGGGTCAGATGTCCTGGTTGTGGGCACCCCCAGTGTCAGAGACAGATGGAGCCTTGATGCTGTGCAAGCACTGCTCAGTGATAGCTAAAACATCCTTGTCTATCAACACTTATTTCAGCACAAATCCAAAACACAGCCCCATTCAAGCCACTATGAAGAAAATTAACTCTACCCCAGTCTAAGCCAGAGTAAGTTTCCACAGTAAAAATATTATTTAAGATGCTATTTCTTTCACTACATCCATGATTATAACCTTAATACCATCATTACAAACATGAATAATCACACATATCAGTACACTCTGTACTAAGCTACTTAGAACCATAGTTATTTGCATATTGAGTCATATACGAGCAACAAAATATTCCAAAATTAGTCCTGTAACACTCTCATACCGTAAAAATGTTGTCAGATTTAATACATAATACAATCCAGCACAACATTATACTGAGTCAATGCATCAGTTTTTATCACAGATCTTTCTTTCCTTTATTTCCTCTTCTATCTATTTTATATGTAATGTTAGCATGGTAGAGATAAGTGGCATAATCTTATTTATACACATCACCAAAGCCTTGCCACTGATTTGTAGATTTTAAGGTAAGACCGTGGTCATTGAAGGTTGCTTAAAGAACATTTGTGTCCTGTTTTCCTTACATTCACTTGTATGTTTGATACTTTTTTCTGCTGTTCTTTACGTTGTTCACTTGGCTTTGAAATCATTTCAAAAAAAAAAAAAAGATAAAATGCTTTGCTAGAGGTGTCTCTTAAAGAAATCCATTTACTGCCAGGTGCAGTTGGAAGAAGCTAAGACACTTCAATGTGCTCTTTTTTGGCTTAGATTTCTAAGTGTATGAGAGAAAATAATAGTAATACAAAAGAAGAAAAAAAAATCCAATCCCTCTTCATACCTTGAAACACAAGACCAAACCCTCTATTCCATATGGTTAGGATTTCAAGTGGTTATAATATTTCCTTCTTGCTGTTCATAACAGCAAATGGCACAGTTATGTTCTGTGGAGTGCTTAGTGAAGAGAAAAATCTTGTGGAGACACAATGATTAGTATTCCTAATGTGACCGAGACTGTAAGAAGCACATTGTGCCAACAGAAGTAGTTTTAATATATAACTTTCACAATGATTTTTGTTACTGTCTTGGCAAAACACCACTCTGGGATCCCAGCCACAGAAAATCAAGATCATACTTATGCTGTGCCCACCCATAGCCTTACTGAAGTCACAGAAATTAACAGTCGTGCCCAGCACAACTTTGGCTGTTTCCCCTAGAATACAAGTGCCTTCTGCATGTCCTCGCTGAAACAGGACTCTTTGTATCCTTCCTAACATTAACCTGCCAAGACTGTATGGACTGCAATTGTGTAAGTTTGTGTAGATTGTGTAGGCCACAAGGGAAGACTGAAATGTTTTTATATGCACCAACAGCAAGCAAGAAAGAATAATGAGAACCACAGGAACTCTTAACATAATTACATAATGTCCAGCAGAGCCAGCAATATATGAAAACTAATTTCAGGAACAAAAGCTATAAACCTTAATATGATCTCACAAAAAACCTAGGAAACAAAGTAATTCCTCACTTCCATGATTTTCAATAGGGAAATAATACTTCAGAGCAATTAGGTTCTCAGATCTTTATCTAGAGCTTATTACTTGCAGTGTTTCGGTCCAGTCTCTGAAAATCAAACTTCTAAAGGCAAACTAGGTAATAGGTACGTGGGTTTTTTGACAGCTAAAGAGTATTCCTTCTAATTGACCATTGCCTCTCCTATCTCTGGAGACCTTTCTGCCTGGATGAGAGGGTTGGAGAGGAAAAGAAACCTTGTTGTTTAGGCTGCAGGTACATTATTTCTGTTTTCTCTTCTGCTGAGCAGCAACATGGTGCCTGTGTCTCTCCCTGTGCTATGTACATTTTGGGAGGATGAGAGGATAATGCAGGTGCAAAACCACCATGTGAGTTGCCAGAAAGGAATGAAGACAACTTTGGTGGCTTTAGGGTCCCATCCCAGTCCAATAAATGCAGCTACTTTTTTTACCTTTGCAAGGAACATAGATGTAGTGCCGGCACAGCCACCTGCACAGATCAGCACAGAGAGAGGATGGCCCCGCCCTGCACCTCTTTTCCAACTAATCACACTGGAAATTCACTGCTGACATGCATATACACCTTTACTCCCCAGATTCACCATACCCCACACATTCACTTATATCCCTTAAATATCTGCATTGTCAGCTCAGAACTCTATTATTTTGAGGTGCAGGTGTTCTCCTACTTATCAGATAAGCTACTTCAAAGCTAATGGATACACATATAACTCTCCCCATATGTCCTGAATACAGAGTAAGATCACACTAAAACGTATCCTGGGCTGCATCCAAAGCAGTGTGGGCAGCAGGGGAAGGAGGGGATTCTGCCCCTCTCCTCTGCTCTGCTGAGACCCCACCTGCAGTGCTGCCTCCAACTCTGGGGTCTCCAGCACAGGAAGGACATGGACCTGTTGGAGTGAGTCCAGAGGAAGCCACCAAGATGATCAGAGGGATGGGGCACCTCTGCTATGAGGAAAGGCTGAGAGAACTGGGATTGTTCAACCCAGAAAAGAGAAGGCTTTGGTGTGACCTAATTGCAGCCTTCCAGTATTGAAAGGAAATCTACAGAAAAGATGGAGAGAGACCATTTACAAGGGCCTGTAGTGACAGGACAAGGGAGAGTGGCTTCAAGCTGAAAGTGAAGACTTAAGTTTAGATTGGATATTAGGAAGAAATAAGGGTGGTGAGGGTGTGAGGCACTGGGACAGGTTGCCCAGAGAAGCTGTGGATGCCCCATTCCCAGAAGTATTTAAAGCCAGGTAGGATGCAGTTCTGAGAAACCTGGTCTGGTGGAAGATGTCCCTGTCCATGGGAGGGAGATTGGAAAAAAAGTGGTAATTAGAGTCCCTTCCAATCCAGACCATTCCATGATTCTACGATTTAGTAAGTGTTTAACAAGACAATGGGATAAGCAGTGATGATCAGCCACAGAGCTCAGCCAGAGAGATGTACTACCCAAAAGCTTGTTTACTTGCCCCGTCTCTGTCTGCCCCCCATTCTCTCCACTGCTGTGTCCTTTTCTGCCTCCTACCCACCTAAAATCCCTGGTTTTCTCAGACCTTGCCTTGTGCCAAATAGACCTCATGCCCCACTGGACCTGATTTTGCTCCAGCCATACCTCACTTGGTTACTTTTGAGACCACTACCTGGGCAATCTTGGACTGATATTAAAGTTCCTCTGGCAGAGCCAAGGGCAGCAACCCCTGAGTGGCCCCAGGATTGGTGTGGGATTGGACCCAGGGCTGGGGCCAGGGCCAGATATGGGCATAGGTTGCTGGAATTTTAAAAGAGCCTGTAAAGCTTTAAATTTTTGAGGTGAAGTGGTAATAAAACTATAACTTTCATTTGTTAGTTGGATTCATAGCACACACATACAGAAAAAACAGACTGAAAAAGTCATGTCATCAGGGAAAACAACAGAAACCTGATTTTGATAACAAAAGAATATATAATATAATCTCTCCTCATAAAGTTATCCCCTCTGGTCTTTGTGTTTGTGTAAGACTATAGAGGAATAATTCAAATAGCAGCGTGGTATGCACACACCTTAAAACATATTCAAATATTAAAATGATTCATAAATATGACTGCAAGAGAGGTCCAAGGTCTGGAAAATCCACCTGCTGCGAAAAATGAAAATAGATCAGTTTATTTAATTTCTGCAAGAGTACTGTATGAAACAACTCTTATGGTACTCTGAAACTCAATACATCAAGAACTATACAAATTTTTGGGAACAAAGAAAGATATTTACGAGGATACTAACACACACAGGCACACCAAAATTACAGAATCATTTAACTGAAAAAAAATAACATGAGTATATATTTAAAATTAATGTTAATATCAATTCTAAAAACTGATTTGTAAAAAGAGAGAAAGAAAGAATGAAAGAAAGAAAAAGAAAGAAGAGAAGAGAAGAGAAGAGAAGAGAAGAGAAGAGAAGAGAAGAGAAGAGAAGAGAAGAGAAGAAAAGAAAGAGAAAAGAGAAGAAAAGAAAAGAAAAGAAAGAAAAGAAAAGAAAAGAAAAGAAAAGAAAAGAAAAGAAAAGAAAAGAAAAGAAAAGAAAAGAAAAGAAAAGAAAAGAAAAGAAAAGAAAAGAAGAAAAGAAAAGAAAAGAAAAGAAAAGAAAAGAAAAGAAAAGAAAAGAAAAGAAAAGAAAAGAAAAGAAAAGAAAAGAAAAAAGAAAAGAAAAGAAAAGAAAAGAAAAGAAAAAAAGAAAAGAAAAGAAAAGAAAAGAAAAGGAAAGAAAAGAAAAGAAAGAAAAGAAGAAAGAAAGAAGCTCTAAAACTTGGATCCTATACTATCATGGCAATTATTCTGAAAACTTAGAGCTGGATAGGTTCCCTATCCCTTATAGCCTTTAAATTGAAGTTAATTTTACATTGTGAAATTCACATTCGAAATCATGAACAGTTGTGGTCAGTAATAATATATATAATGTCAACTGACACAATCACCAGTGATTTCTTCTTGATTTATAGATCTGTCCTAAAAAAAAGGTGGTGTGTTCTGCTCTCCCCACAATTCAGTGTCTCATCCGAATTTTCTCGTCATCTTGTTTGTTTATACTCATTTGGAATATTCCTTGGCTACTTGCAACTCTAAACCCAAGGCAAAACGTTATAAAGGTGAATAATATTAAGACTCTCCAGTTATGGGCTTATGAAATGGAAGTCAATAGCATTGTTACGTGTCACTGAGTGAGTCACTATAATGAGCATTATTGTCTGTATGATTTCCATCTGACTTCATGGGTAGTATTGATACGCAATTTTGGAATGGCTTTTTATTGTGCTGTTGTTGGCCTACAGAAAAATAAAGATGATCCTTCCACTTATAACACACTGGGTGGTTCAGTGGAAGCCTCAGGCAGTTGAAGCCTATCAGCTACAAAACTGTGTTACAACAGTAATCCTCTTTGTGTTGCATTTTGCTGTAGCACCATTTTTATAAATATCACAGCCAGCACTTTACCTTGCAGCTATGGAGCTTTGCAAGACTAAAAGCAAATGAAAAGGCCATCAAAACTTTCACCCTTATTTATTTATTTATTTATTTTTATTTATTCTGTCACAAGTTTTGTGCTGATGCTGGAGTTAGAGAAGAATAAAAAATAACTGAGTTGAGGTGTCTATAGTATACGTGGTTGTGTGCAGTTTTGTGTTCTGATTTGAATAGAAAATATACTTCCTAAATACTTTTTTTTGGAGGTAGATTATAGAAATACACTGTACACTGAGAAAAGGCACTCATTTAAATTCTATTTGATACAGTCAGTGGACCGTATGAGGCTCTGGTAGCCTCTCAGTAGCGTTTCTGCTTTGAGCCCCTGGTGAGCAGAACACTTCTCTAGAGAGCACATCAGGTTGGCACATGGTGCCTCTGTGCCTTTCAGGGGAGAGTTGCCTGCTAATATAACCCATCACCATTTCTTAGTTGCACTGTTGTTATACAGGGGGCAGATTGGGCTGCCCTGCTTGGCTCCAGGGTCTCTCCTGATGTGACAGGTCTTTCCTCTTCAGTCTGGAGAGCAGTGAAGTAGTTCTGAAAGAGCACCTCAGGCTTTGAGGGAAGTGCTATCCTCCTCCAGGTCATATCCATTAGAAGCTTCCATTTTTCTGCATTATTGACCCTTCTTCCTTCTGTGTGGGATGGTGGTGGAGTTCTTGGCTGTTTGGAAACAGCTATCCAACTCCTTATCCTCCCTGATATTATGCAGGCTTCTCATCACCTCCTTCAGCTCAACCATCTGCTGCAGGATGTCCTCCACGTGGACACACCTTTTTCAGGCAGGTCTACTGCCTGTTCCTGCCCCAGCAGAAAAGTCTACAGATTCCTTGCAGCCTGAAGCCTACTCTGCAGCCTCTCCCTTCAGTAGCCCAGTCTGGGTGGAGATATTGCCTACCACTGCTGCCCCACAGGAAGAACTGCAGCCTTTGCTGTCACACGAGAGCCCACCACTCTGCCTTGAGGGCTGGGTAGGGATAAGTGTCCTTGACCTGTGCAGATGGTCATAGAACGGTGCCTGGTTGCTGTGTTGTGTGTACTTCAGGTCTCTCCACTTGACCAGTGGAATTTTCCTCCTTCAAACAATGTTCTCCCACCCAAACTGCTGCTTAAACTGCTGTCCCACCCCCTGGACAACATGACATGCTTCGTTTATCCACCCTGTTGGCAGGACTCCTGGTCACCAGTGCTCCTTGGGGTTCTTTTGTGGCAGAGGAGATGGGCACCACCAATAGAACATGAGAAAGGACATTTTACTTCTCCATCCAGGGAAGACATAAAAGTCATGGCAGTCTGCAAGTGAAGGGCACGGAGCATCATGAGTCGAATTTCTAAAAGCAGGTCGAAAAAAAACCTGTCACTAACCTACAGTCAGCATATTTTTGGCCAGCTACCAGTAATTAGCTACTTAAACTCACTGCCAAGCATCACAAAGAAAACATAGGAAAAAAATCAGATTTTGGAGATGTCCCATTGTCTTCAACACACTTAATTAAAAATTGAGGAAGACATAACATGATATGTTCTGCCATATAAGACTGAAGTCAAAATGAAACTATGTAAACCAGTATGTGAACCACAGAGAATTAAACTGGAGAAACAATATTTAGCAGAGTTGTTTGCATAAAATATGTCTAAAAGTCATACAATTTTTTCAAATAGCATTACAAAAACATTAGGATCATTGTACAACTCAGAAACTGGAACAAATATTTAATATATCACCTTATACCATGATACTAAGGAAGAGAATTTACTTTCTTTGAAAGATACATTGATAAATGAAAGCATTTGACTTTTTTTCCCAGAGTTTACTTATTGATCAATTTTGTTTTGATGTGCTAATTTTGATCTTTTGGTAACTCACAAATAAAACTCTCAGACCTAATGAATAAGCAAACAGGTTTATTTACATAATCTCATATATGCCAAATTTAGCATAGAAACAAGAAATATATCATATGCTAAAATATTTCAGAACCTATAATCTAGTTTCTGTATCTGAGAACTTCCACGAGATTCAGCACCTGAGTCATATGCGTTAAAAAGAACAAGATATAGTGTATAATATTTTCAATGCATAAATTCATAGAATAATAGAATGCCTTGGGTTAGAAGGGACCTTAAAGTTCATCTTTAAGGGCAAGCAGGGACACCTAGACCAGGGTGTTCAGAGCTCCATCCAACCTGGTCTTGAACACTTCCATGGATGGGGCATCCACAGCTTCTCTGAGCAACCTGTGCCAGTGCCTCACTACCTGCTGAGTAAAAAACTTCTTCCTAACACTCAACCTCAATCTCTCCTCTTTTAGTCTAAAAGCATTCCCCCTTGTACTATCTGACTGTGTAAAAAGTTTCTCTCCTTGTTTTTTTTTTATAAACTTCCTTTCAATACTGGAAGGCTGCAATTCGGTCACCCCAAAGCCTTCTCTTTTCCAGGTTGAACAATCCCAATTCTCTCAGCCTTTCCTCATAGCAGAGGTGCTCTATCCCTCTGATCACCTTGGTGGCCTCCTCTGGACTCGCTCCAAGAGGTCCATGTCCTTGCTGTGCTGGGGACCCCAGAGCTGGAGGCAGCACTGCAGGTGGGGTCTCAGTAGAGCAGAGCAGAGGGGCAGAATCCCCTCCCTCACTCTGCCAGCCACTCCTATTATAATCATCTTAAGCATGAAGTGCTGCTTTTTACAGTGTTTTATTTTGAATATTTACAATTCTTATTTTTTCTAGATTGTTTGTTTCTACATCTTGATGATAAATGTGGCAGAAACAACAAATGCTGCCCTCCGCCCCAGTTGTTTGTCTAAGATAATGCTGATTATCTGGGCAAAAGGAGCTATAAACATAAAATCATTTCCTACGTCCCCTACAAGACAATAATGTCTTTTTCAGGGAATTTTTTTTCCAAGACTGAAGCAATACAAAAATAGATAAAAAAAAAATCCCTAAATTTTATATGGAGAAAAGGTACTGTTTTAAAGATGTCCAGATTACTTTTACATGCCTTCATCACCCTTACTTTAAAATGAAAGAAGCAGTGGGACACGACTTTCCCTTCATTATTTGCTGCATTCAAAGTCAGTAAGAGAATTAGTTTCCTAGTAGTAAAAGGAGAATTTCCAGTTGACTCAGTGTTCCCATACCAAAAACATCTGAAAAGCCATTTCCTGTACACAGTAAATGTTCACCCAAGCTTTTCAAAATTACCTTTTTAAATTTTTCACTGTCAGTCTCATCCAGTCATTAATCATTTTTGTTGTTCTTTTCTGAATTCACTCTAATGTTGTCAATGTTTCTTTCTGGTATTATGAACATCAGAAAAGAAGATGTTACTAGCAATATTCATTGAATCTTCACTGGAGCACAATAAAGGCCTGTGTGACACAGCAATACATCTTTCCTGTCTTTTTTTTTTTTAATTTTCTTTAACACAATTAATTTTTCCACCAAAATATTTTGTAAATAATGTCTTGATAATTATCTACTAAAAATTTAATATTTTAGACAGTCATTACTAATAGTATAATGTAGTGATGATGAACCTGTAACATTTGAATCAAAATCAGCAAATGAAACTACATTCAGGACCTTGTAAATAGTGAATCTACTTCCTTCATCCCCTTCCCAGCTATCATTTTCAGTGTTGCTGAAGAAGCTTTTACTCTTAGGAAAACTGCAATTAGCAAAAAATGTTGAAGAAGTGAATGAAATTTGATGGGATATAGAAATTAAAATGCTTTGTTAGCTTATTCTAAAGTGTGCCTTTCTTCTCAATGTAACCAAATCAATTCAGCATTAGTCAGTCTTTTCAGAGAACCAAGCAACTAATAGTGTAGACAAATACAAATGAAGTCCATGAAACCAAGAATGTGAGTAGAAGTGCTTTGAAATTCAGGAGGGTTCTTTTAAAATGGAACCACTGGAGGCAGTGCAGGAAATCTTTCTCCCAGGTTGAGACTTGCGCTTTTCATCAAGATGATTTTTCTTCTTTGTTATATTCAACTACTGATAATACACTTAATGATAGTCATGTAGAGGCAAGAGTATTATGCAGCTTTCACCAGACTTGTACTCTCATGGATGCATAAATAAACACAGTTCTCAATTTTTCATTAGTTGCACTTATTAAAAAATAAAAAAGGAAAGAAAATTACATATTTGGAATCAAATTTTCCATTTGGTAATGGAAAGTAGTGGTAATCTGTCAAGAGTTTAGATGTAGAGGTTATGGTGAGAATTTCAGAGCTTCATGAACTACATAATTTGAAAACCAGGTATTTATATCTCTAGGTAAGGAAAAAAAATCCTTTAAAGCACAGTATTTTCCAATGAACAGGAAGGAAAAAAGTTTACATTTTTACTTATTTGGTTAAGCATTTTAACATCTGCATTTCTTGTCAAACTTAGCAATTGTGCGGATTTTCATTATTGGCCTCCTTTTCCTTAGGTGTGTATCTTTCTTTCTAAGTACTCTGAGAGTCTTTTTCCCTCCAGACTCCCTGTTCTCTTTCCAAACTCACATAATACTTAATGACAATTATTAAAACAGTTTTAGGAATCTTGTCCTGTGTCACAAGTTTGTGTTGGGGATATCTAAAAGAAAGTATTCAGATGTCCCCATTGCATAGACTTCAACTGAAATTTAAGCCTGTATGTAGAGTTGGATATTACATATAATTATTTATTGGTCTGCTATTATTAACTCTAAAATAAAGTAAAATTACTCTAATTATCAATATCCTCCAAAAGTATGAATAATAGTATAAATAATCTTAATAATATATTCTTTCTGTAACAGTGCAATTACCTACAAGAGTCAGAGTTTAAAAAAGCGTTAAAGGATAATTTGAAGACTTTGTATTTGAAACCACATCCTCATTATTTTAATATTTTGGAGAAATAACTGACACAGTTTTATGAAAATGCTGGATACAAACTTCAAATGTTAAATTCTACTCTTTGCACTACAGAACTCATTGATTTCGAATGGAATTACCATTTTACTTTGAACATATAATGTTTCATTACTTGTACTGTGAAAAAGAAAAAAAGAAAGAAAAAAAAAAAATCCTAACCTGGGCACCCTCTGGGTATGGTGTGTCTTACCTGTGACTGAGGCAGTTAAATGCTGCTGCAATAAAAGTCACACTGTGCCCCAGGGAAAACCTGTCACTGAAAGCTTAGAAGAGTTCCGAGGTGAGGAACTGATGGTAAAATATAAGCCACAGCTCGTTAGATGAAGAGGAGATTCTTGTGTGCACACCCCTTGTGTAAGCAAGAAAGACTGTTAGAAAACTGGTGAAATAACCATCCAACTGCCCAACTGACCAACAGCAGAGATTGTGGGTTTCCATGCAAACAGAAGCAAGTGTTTTTGTGGACCTCCACGGCAAATGGCTTCCCATAAAATGGGCGGGACAAAATTAACTCCACTTGATTCAATCATAAAAAAAGAGTGATCAGATTGGGATTGTATATGCTAAATGTATTTTTGTTTGGAAAAGGGCAAAAGCAAGTCTAGCTTGACTAACCTTCCATGTTTCACTTTCCCTTACTTCTTGTCCTTAGGTTTTATCTTGCCTTTGATTATATTATTTGAAATAGCTCTATTAACAAATAGTTTAAGACTTTGTAGTCCATTTGGTTTTTGATTTAGAGGAACTGTCCTATCAATGTCATGTCTATAGATTATAAAGATTATGTAGATTATTTACCATAGTCTGTAATATCATAGCTATTCATATTTTAGATCAATGCAGAGGTTAAAATTTAGCTCTGTTTTTAAGTTCCTGCACCACATTCTGTGCATATATTCATATTTTATCTTGCATAATATATATATCTTTATTGTGCTTAAAGAACATATAAATTACTGATCAACTTTTATAAAGTTTGTAGATAGGATTTATTTCTGCATATATAGAATATTTATATATAAAAGATGCTGCTGATGCTTTACACATATGGTTTATGTGTTCGTCTTCAAATATAATGAAAGACTGTAAAGTTTAAGAAAATAAAAGAAAAACCACACATAATAGATTTAAAATATGGACCCCTAGGACATCTTATTTTCTTACATAAAGTGCTTGAGACTTGAAACTCTCAAAATTTTAACACAGTTTCAGGCCAACTGTAATTAAGGACTGATTTTATTAGAATGTTTTCCCTTTGTTTGGTTCTTCTCTTTAAACTATAATAATGTTACAGAATAAAGCACAGTCAAAAAATAGTGGATGCTGTGACTATTCATTGCTACAGGTCCCTACATCTTCTGGAAATCACTCCTTAAGCTTGGCAGTGCAACATTCCATGTCACTGAATAAGCCTTTAATTTAGTCTAAGCATCTTTATACAGGCAAATTTGGTGACATTTTTATTTCTGAGAGTCAAAATTTCCTGTTTTCCATCCCATAGATGAATCTAATATAATTTAACTCCATACAGAGAGAGCCTTTGTTTTGAAGGAGAATAATGAAATTAGAAAACCAGGAAGCTCATCTGAACAATTTCCAGTTTAAAAATCCAGCTACTAGTTGGGTAAGCAAACTAATCCAGAACTAGTTTGCAACATTCAGAGTTCTTATACTCATTGGATCAATATCATAAGACACAGTTTATATCAGCAAGAACAGCAGGACCAACAGGTAGTAAACCTTCTGAGATTGTTTGAATTCTGCACTAGAAAAAAATCCAAACTCTTCTCACCTCTCTGGTTACTGATCAATAAAAGTTAATGTCCTGGTGCTGCATTCACTGGAGTGCTTTGCAGAAAGATAGCTCTGTACAGTTTTTCAAGGACATTTCATGGCAACCTAACTACTTATATCCTATTTAATTTACCATGATTTGCTTGCCTTCACTCAGAGCCGAGAGTAGCACTTGCACTTACAGTGTTAGCAGTAAGAAAACCTCACTATACATATCACTCATAAAATAGCTCTGTGGAGAATGTTCAGTAAGAAGCTTGCTTGTTAACATTTGATAGCATAAAAACACATGCAGCACATATTGTGTTACAGCATGGAGAAGAATGTTTGCAGTCTTTTCTTTCCATTTTGTAAATTTTAGTGGGAAAGACCTGTGAAGGGTTTTGAGTGGGTTTTAATACTTCCTTGAAAACTTGATTACACAGGGCAAGTCTGAAGTTAGAAGTCCTGCAGCAGCTGAAGCTCTGAGGATTTTCAGTTCCTCTTCAGACTCATTGCTGGTTGTGAAAAGCACTTTGGCCCCTGGAAAGGTTATTTTTTTCATTACAATTGAGAGCTCCTTAGGAACATATTTGGGAATATCCTTCTTCATTATATTATCCCCACCTTCTAAATATGTTGGGTCTAGATTATACATGCTTTTATGGTGAAGATCAGGGCTTTGAGATTGTTTGAAGTCTTAAAGGAATATAAGCAAAATTTATGTCAAAAAGTATTTTAAACCAATACATATATTTTAATATCTACAAATACTGTATGTCAGTGTGATAAAATAGATTATGTTAACACTTCATCAGATATGATCAAGTTACACATACTTGTGACAACTGGTTTAAGTGATTGCTCCTGATTAAGAGCATATGGTTTCATGACTAGAGACTGTAGTAAACATTGCTGAAGTTAAACTGGAGTGTGACAAAGAGCAAGATTAGCAGTCAACTATTCTGGAACCTCAAGGTTTATTTTTTTTCCCAAAACTATTTTTCACTGTAGGTCTTTCAGAGCTTACGTTATCTGCTTCCTTCATGGGCAGATTCTCACTCTTTAATCTCTCTCCTCCCTGCCCTCGCCCACTGTCCCTCTCCTCTCACTCTTGGTGGCCAGACCACATTGTCCACAGGTTTTGTAGCTCTCCACCACTGAATGAAACAATGCATAATAGAAAATATATTGCCAGGTGTTCCTCCTCCTTATCTTTCTTATTATTTCATTTGGAAAGCAAAAAAAAACCTCACCAACAGAACATGACTTCTCTTAGAGGCAACAAGGCCTCTAAGACTTTAAGTACTTTCTTCACTGGGAATGTGCTTATCAAGGGCTTTCTAGCTTTTGACTTTTCTGAACGAGGGCCCATTGTTAATATCACAGTCACTTGATATTTTTTATAACTGAGAAATTAAAAATAGTACAAAAATGTCTTCACTTTGACCCAAAGTAAATTATAGGGATCATTCAAATATTTTACACTCTCTTTCCCATAAACTCACTAACTCAGCAGAGCAGTGGGGTTTTTTTTCTCTTTCGATAACTGAGCTCAACCATATGTTTTATAAAACCATGAACAGAATTCAGAACCTGATAGACCCAATTAAAAGTCCAGTGCAACAGCAGTGAGAACAATGCAAACAGCCAAGCTATGACAGATGAATTTTGAAAGAATGTGCATTTCCTAATCCTTGAGAGCCAGACATTAGTTAATAAATGTTAGTAGTTTTTTGTGATGTTTCAATTTCATTTTTGGAGCAGGCTGAAACCTCATTTTGTTGATTAAGATCTGATTCTTCATTTCCAGCCAAAGAGCGTAATATGCAGTACATCTCTTGTCATAACTGGTAGGAAGTGTCCATTTCTCATATTACAAAGTAATAACAAAAGTATACATACTGAGAGTATGGAAAAAACATAGCGCAGGTATTTGTAAGGAAATTACTAATGGACTGAACTAATAAATTAGCTTAATAAAAATGTCCTTGGACAGATTTCGCTGTTTATATCAAAAAAACCATGAGTTTTAAAATCCCTTCTCAACCACTTGTGCGTATTTCTAATATAATTTTTTTCAATACCTCTTGTTTGACTGAATGATACCATTCTTCTTGACAAAAAACCCCAATACAATTATGTATTATGGTGATTATAGCCCCTTGCAAACATTAAGAATAAACAGGATCTGTATTATATTCTATTATAATAATTCAGAAAGATGAAAACTGAAACCTTCCATTGTTTGTTGAGAACACATTAAAACACAGTTTCAATCCTTTCTAACTGGTGTCCATTTCAATGACTCCTTTATCTAATCCATTCCACGATAATGCAGTAGCAGCACTGTTTATACACTGACAAAACCCCTGAGGTTTTGCATTGAAATTTCTAGAATAAATAGACTGTCATTGGCTAGAACTAAAAACTATTATTTTCTCATGCACATGATTGTCAGTAACAAAATAATTACACAAACAAATAGATGTACTTCCTACAATGTGTAATTTTGTTTGGATTTTTTTGAACATAATATGTCACTTTTTAGACTACGTCCTTTCAATTCCATTGCAAGTGTTATTTATCAGTGCCATAAAGAAAAAGTCACCAACTCTTAAAACAATTAAGGTGGTAGCAGATTTAGAAATTTAACCAGTAGGATCCCCGTGTTCTATTACTACCACTTGATAGAAATGATACTAGAAGCATTATATATAATTTTAAGGAAAGTTAAAGTACCTTTTTTCCTCTGCATTTAACCCATGGTGCCTCCCAAACATTGTGCATGGTATTTATATGATAGTGAGCAGAGAAAAAGAGCAAGAGAGACAGAGCAGAAGGCAGAGTAAAATAAACACTCATGGGTATCATACAAACTCATACAAAGAATTTATGAGTTTACATTCTTAGCCTGTTTGCAAAAAAAAATAAAAGTAAATTAAAAAAATACACAGAGAAAACTGATGACTTTTCCTCCATATATATGTGTATTTCCACCATATTCCCTCTGGATTCTTCAGGATATTGGTGATGTTAGTTGTTTCACAGACAGTGACAGAATCCATTGTTTTCAAGCAAGATATTTAGGATATTCTACCAAAGTACTGCTTCAAAAAAAAAAGCACATCCGTTTAGCGAACATTTCAGTAGCTCAGAGCTATACTACAAAATTGAAAAAGAAATACAGATATTGTTTCTAATACAGCTCTGTGTAATTTTATCCAGCTAAATACTGGTTTTCCAAAGATTACAGGTTACTTTTTAATGTAGAAAAAAGGAACTTTATCCAAATCTTGTCTAACCCAGCAAATCAAATTTTACCATTTTTTGGCAGAATTGTTCTCTGTTCTGTTTGATGTTCATCTTCATGCTTGACCTTCAATATATTTTGAAACATCTGTAAAGCAGAGCAGGCTGCTGCCATAAACCAGTTTCATGACAACTTTCAGGCTGAGTTAATAACACTTGTATTAGTAATGTTCTCAAGTGCTAGAAGAAAAAAAAAAGCAAACAAAGCACCACCAAAACCTACAAACAAAACATTTAAAAGTACAGAAAAGATTGCTGGAACTTAGTGGTCACATCAGCCTTCTGCCTGTGCTGGGCTCCCACCACTTTTTGTTAATTTAGCCAGTGTTTCTAAGGACAGAAGAGTTTTATTGGTAAGGACCAAAGATTTTGAACAATAGGTTAGAGTACTTACTATAATTAAAGAGGAAGGACAAATTATAAGCTATGAAAAACAGAGAGGCTGAATGTGAACAGTATTTGACAGACAAGTTATAATCATTGTGTGTGTGACTTCAGTGCAATTGTGCAAGTGCTAAGAAGAATTAGTTCTGGCGTGTTTGAAATCACGAGAACATCTGCCACAAAGAAATGAACAAACGAAAAAAAAAAACCCAGACCTTCAAAGATGTCTTTTTTTAGCAAACTGTAGTTAAGCTACTGAATAGGACTTGATCGGTACATAGACTTTGTGCTACTTGCTGCAGATGTAAGCTTAATTCATAATTAAGCCTTTCGTAAATTTAGATTTATATATAACTAGTTTAGTCATTCTTGCTAATCTGTAGTAGGATTTTGGATTCAGGTGGCAAAATGGCACATCGTGCCAGCTTTGTCATCCTGTAGCTGTGCTCTTTTTCAGCATGACATATTTGCTTTTTGCGTGTATTAACACCAATCAGCCTCTTAAAATTTTAGTTTTAAATAACATTTGGTTGGTAAATATATTGGTTAAATATCTTCAGCTGAACCACCTGCAGCATTACTTCTTATGAACAGCGTGCAAGATCATAGAATCACAGAATGGCCTGGGTTGGAAGGGACCTTAAAGATCATTCAGTTCTAACACTCTGTCATGGACAGGTACACCTTCCACTAGACCAATTTGCTCAGAGCTCCCTCCAATCTGTCCTTGAACCCTTCCAGGGATGAGACACCCACAGCTTCTCTGAGCAACCTGTACCAGTGCCTCACCACACTCACAGTAATGAATTTTTTCCTAATATCTAATGTAAACCTATTTTATTTCAGTTTGAAGCCATTCCCCTTGTCCTGTCACTGCATGCTCTCGTAAATTCACTTTGCATATGTGGTATAGAAAGTTACCTTGGAAAGAAAATGTATTTAAGCATTCATTGTTATGACTTGGGAAACTGTAGCCATTTTGTGTTGCTGCATTCTTTAGTAAAAATATCAGAAATGGTTTTTCTTATTTCAGGTTTCTTATTTCAGGTTCCTTATTTCAGGTTTCTTATTTCAGGTTCCTTATTTCAGGTTCGTTATTTCAGGTTCCTTATTTCAGGTTTCTTATTTCAGGTTCCTTATTTCAGGTTCGTTATTTCAGGTTCCTTATTTCAGGTTCCTGATTAGTTTAAAAATCTGTTGTAGAAATATATATAGAGAGATAAAAGAAAAACAATGCAAACAAAAGGTGCAAATTTATCTATTTTCAAATAAAAAAATGTAAAATGCTACAGGCCTTCTACATGTGAGGTTGGAAAGTATTAAAGAGAACAAGCCTCAGCATAGACACTAAATGAATGCCCAGAGTTAACACCTTTGAATGGGAAACAAAACTCAAATAACTGAATTTTGGCATTCTGAGCAAACAGAAGGAAGCAAAAGGAGAACTGAGACACAATACTGCGAAGTTAATTTCTCTTTGGTTTTGTTGTTGGTTTGTTTGTGGAGTTTTTTTAAGGGAAAAGAGCATAGAACTGAGGATGGGAAAGAATTTAAAGCCACACTGACTTATGTTAGATATCTGTGAGAATTTGAACAGTTACACATAGGAATACAAACCTGGAAAAAATGAAGTGAAAATGTAGGAAAAGACAAAAATCTGCAACAAAATTTTACAAATGTCAGCATACCAGACCATTACAAACCCACTTTTAATAACTATCTTTTTTCAGAAATAGAAAACTCTGTTTATATAAGTAATCTAAATGTCAGTGATTTATATAGCAGTATATTATTAGACAAACAGGAGAAAAGAGGAATTGATAAGAAGTTGGAGAAGATGCCAGGAAAAAGTGCCAGCAAGCTGACAGGAGTACTGTGCTAAAAGTTGAAGATTATTAGTACAATTTCGGAAGAAGCTGCCCTGACATTTGATATTTTAATTAGTGTCCTTGACCAAAAAAAATGAGTATATGCCAAGTGTGTGCATGTATGTCTTGTGTGTTTATTAGTCTCTCCTACCCTCTGCTCAGAGTGGTAAAATGTGCTGATAGGAAGCAACGTCAACAGACTGCAGGATCAAAGGACAAGAAATTACTTGAATCTGTTACTCCAGGAACTTGAATCGTGGACTAGCATCAATAGAATAAAGTGTAAAGCACAAGAGTGTGTATTTATGTACTGGAACTAATAGCAAGGGGTTCTGATCTATGATGAGTAATCATCATGTAGAAATGATGGAAGAAGAACATTTAATATATTGCTTTATCCCAAAATGATTATAAAGTACCAGTGTATTACAGCAAAACATAGGTGAATTTAATCTCATAATGCATCAGAAGAGAATTTTCTTGTTTAAATCCTTGGATTGTGAAATAGCCAGTTTTGCTTAAATACATGGACTTCTGAGTCTGTGTTACGGTATGAAAACAGGTAGATAAATAATAATTTATTTTTTTTTTAAGAAAATATTGCTTTTTAACCAAAAAGAAAAAAATCAGGCTGTGTTATAAAATTTTCATTATGTATTGCACCACTTGGTGCCCATTGTAAATATTGATGTTGGATTTATTAATTACAAGGTGTTTACACTCTGTCTCCTGTTCAGCTGGGGAATTTGATGCTGTTATTTACTGCCATCAGTGTAGCTTCAAAAACAAAATTAGAAACCTAAGTGTGGGGACAGTTAAATAGAGTAGCAACAAAGTCATTTCCTTTCTATAGAGAGGACTAATCTAGAGAGATCTAGATCTTCTACTTCATTTTGCATTAGGCTCTCCCAAAAACCTTTCTCTCAAAAATTGAAAAAGAATGTTTTTTCTTTGAAAATCTACTTGGAAGAGGATCTGGACTGGTTGTTTCATTCTCTAGACATCAAACGGTTCATTTTGTACTTATTTCTTTTGTAAAGGAAATAAATGCAAATTAAAAATGTGTGCAAATAAAAAATGTGTACAAATAAATAATTCCTTGCAAAATGAAGCTGTTTAAAACTATTTTCTAGTACTATTATGTACTTTTACTGTGTTTTTCTAAGATATTGAACTCAAGAATTTAAGAAGAAAGAACATCAAAGTAGCTTTTGACAAAATGTGGGTTGAATAAAAATCCTCTTACAGGTTCTCCAACTTTTAATTACCTGAGAAATTTTAGACAGGTCCTGTGCTCAGAAATCTACTGCTACATTTACCACCTTTGATGATGCCATTTTTGGATATTTAACAACATCAGTCCTGTGGTAGAAATTTTTCCTTTCTGTGGCTTATCACTGGAGTAATTCTCTAGATTTTCTGATATTCCACTCGTGGGTTGAGATAAAGTTCAACAGGGAATTCAAAACAGCCTCCACAAGCAATGCAAGACAAGGGATTTATTCACTTCTGCCCATGGGCAGGCGGATGTTCAGCCATCTCCAGGACAGCAGGGCTCCATCATGGAGGGGTGACTTGGGAAGAAATAACACCATCAGGCTGAATGTTCCCCCTTACTTCTTCTTCCCACAGCTCTATACACTAAACATGACACCATGTGGTGGGGATCATCCCTTTGGTCAGTGGGATCAGCTGTCCTGGCTCTGTCCCCTCCTAACGCCTTGTACCCTCTGTCCCACTCACTGGTGGGGTGAGATGAGGGGCAGTAACAAAAACATCCCTGTGTTATCAGCACTGTTTTCAGCACAGATCCAAGGTACAAACCCACACCAGCTACTATGATGAAAATTGACTCTATCCCAGATGAAGGCAGCACACAAAAAGACAAGATTTTTTCTTTTAAGTTTCTAAACTGTGATAAATGAAGAGGAAGCAACAGGGTGAGATCAAAGAGAACCTAAGACAAGAAAATAGACATTTATTTTTTCTTTTTTCTTTTTTTTTTTAACAACCACCTTTAGAATTCTATCCTGTTTCACACACATGGTACACTCTATTGGTCATTTTTATATTCTATGTTAGGTAGATGAAACAATATAGAGCTCATCTGCAATCCTTGAATGAAACAGCTGCTTTGAAAGCTTTTAGAACAGACTAAAGTGACATGATGTCTGCAGTTCAGTTGCTACATCAAATAATTACTTATCTAGTTAAAAATGTAGGGTTTTAATTAATTTTTTCCAACCTTTTAGTAATTTGGATCTCAGTCAATGAAATATCTGCGCTAGACCAAAGTATTTACAACTTTAATTGATTTGAGTGGGAACCTGAGGATCATAGTTCATTTTGATGTCCTGTTAGTCACAGTAAACATGGTGGACTGCTTAAATAATTTCACCTATTACATTGTAGTAAAGCAGGCAATCATATTTTTGTATGGAAATGGCATAAAACAGCATAATGTCGGTTTTCTTTCTGTGATTAGTTGACCACCTTTCAACACAAAGTCCTTTGGTTTTGTAGTCTAACTTCCAATCACATCATGCAACACCAAGTAAACTGTCTTTCAGAAATCTGCAGTTTACTAGGTTTCCACGGTAACCAAGTTATTATCTCCTAAAATAATGTATGAGTTTTGTTTTAAAAGATCTAATTTCCATAAAGTTATTTTCATTACCCTTAAAGTTACAATCTTTTAATACTTTACCAATTATGTTCCTTATCAACTTTGTCCAAAATTTCTGTTGTGCTAACTAGCTTAAATGTTGCCTAACTCATCTCACATTTATTTTAAAATATGAGGATTAACTTCTGCACTGTTGGAGTCTTTCCAACGGTTTTTTAACACATCTAGAGATGCAATCTGTGTCACAGAGTTAGTCTGGGCCAGTTTTAAAAATCATTTCAGGTCAAGATGGGGGCACTTCTTTAATTTCATCATTAAGTTACTGTTTAATATGTTTATAGATTGTTACAAATGAATTTGCTTTCATAATAAAACACTAAACTCTGTCATTAAACAAATCTCTCTTTCAGGCTAATTGGATGGAAGGAGTGCTAAGTTGCAATATATTTTGCAATAGTTAGAAACAGTGTTAACAGCAGATTGTAAAGCCACAGCTCGGGATATGAGTGATAATGTTAAATTTCGCGAAAGAAAGGTTTTATTTCCAGGTGAATTCAAGCATGACATTTTTGTCATTTGTAGCTGTCCGTCGGTCTGAGTAAAAGACAGAGATTTTGGAGAATGTATGGGAATACACTGGAAAACAAATGAAATTTCTGATCAGATAACAGCCATTTACCATTTGTTTTTATTACATTTAGAGAAATATTCAGTGTAAGGTCAAGAACTGTAGAGTGAGGGCAAAATCTCAATCTTATCTTCAAGCAGGGGAAAAAAAATAGGAAAAGAAATAAAAAAGTCAAACTTTTCGTCATTAAAAGGAATTTGTTTGATTGTTTCCAATTTTCTGTATTGGTACTGATGTTTGTCTACCTTAACTAAAACCAGCCCTAAATCATAGCTATAATATTTTTAAACCACTTTGAAATAATTTTTATTATGCTGATACACCTCTATCCTAAACCTGCCAGCTACATATAAATACGTAGGAATATTTGATATTAGAAATTTCAGCCGAGGTTTTATGTACTAACATTATTTTTTGATTATTTTTCTCTCAACCAGAAGTAATCATCATATATATATATGTAGACACACACATATATATGTGTGTGTCTATGTATGTATTTAAGTTGTTAATTTTTTCAAAGCAAGTAGAAAGTAATTGGCATCTACATAATTACTTTGTCCTGAGACTATTGTAATTGGGAAGGAGGAAATATCACAAATTTAGTAACAGCATTTTGTGCCACATACTGTAAATACAGTCCATTGGTTTTCATAGTTTGTCATATTTACTTCATTATCAAACTCAGAACTTAAGCTGTTTACAGAAGTAGGAAAAAGATAGTGAAAAATTATATGAAATGTGAAGTCTTATCTGTTATATTATTATAGTTGTTTGCTTCTGTAACCAGTCTATATCAGTAGTTCAGTTAGAAAACATTAACATTGCTTAAATATATATGCCTTGTTTAGTTCAGGTTTATTTTGTCCTTCTTTCTATGACACTATTTAGTATCTCCAGGATTTAAGACCTCTTTTTTATGTCACTGAATATGTACAGTGTCCCAGTCAGAACATTTTGTGACTTGTATATCTGCCCATAACAAATTAACTGTTTTATTTTATCTGATCTAATGTAATTTTTAGAATACTTTTAATAGAACACATAACAAAGATAAATGACGGTAAATGCAGGGGAAAAAAAGAAGAGAAGGAAAAAGCCCCCTCCCCTCTAAAATTATTCATACTAGATAAGAAAGTGAAATAGATAATCTATATACCTCCCTCTCAGTGGCTCTGCTACTCAGATGTTGTGTACCAATGATCCTTCACTGAAAATGCTTCAGTATCTGGTCTAAAAGTAGAGAAAACCTTCCATTTTTTTTTAATTCTTTTCCCTTGGTCACTGATTAGTAAGATTTATAAGCATAAGCTGGGGGTATATTACAGAAAAACTTAAAGAGTTGGCCACCTGTATTATAGGGCTCTGATTCCAAGCGAATGAATATGACTTCCATCACTGAATACTTTCTGCCTTATGAGCACTATGTTAAAATTCATATCACTTTGGACTTCCAGTGGGAAAACTGTCATAGGTAACGCTAGTGTGGACTATATATTGATGGATTTTACAGCTTTGTCACATTAGCAATATTTCTGTGAGCATTTATCTTGCTGACAGTGACTTTGACAGTAGGAGACCCACTGTACAGAAACATTACACTTTCATTAAAATATCAAGCTGGTTTTCCTACCTGGTGGTCTGGAAAAGCTGTGCTTGTCTGCCTTGTAAATTAAGACTCTGGAGAGAAAGTAACCTTGAGACTTCTTTGCCTTGCAGGCCCTCTGTTACTGCCTAGTGATGAGAAGAGTCATTTTTCTTAGTGCAGATGAGTGGTAGCTTCTTTTACTCTTTGACTTTGAAATCTCTGCTTCAGATTAAGTGAAATGTTAGGAGGAAAGGGATTCACACCAAAAAGCATCGATACAGCATCTCTATGTTGTAGTGATGGTCCTTTCACAATAGAACAAACAATCACACCCACTCTGCTAAGTTAGAGTTTTAGGAGAACACTGTAGACTATGATAAAAATCATAAGAGGCCTTGAAGTTATTTGCTATGTTTTGCCCTCTCCTTGATGCAAATACTAGAGAATATTGCCAGTACATTTCAATCACACATTTACTTATTTTTATTCCCCAGGAAAAATCTGTGACTTACTCATTTTCACCTGCCAAAATAGAAAAAAAGATGTTGGCAATCTAAAACTGTATGAATCCAGCGTCTCATTTTCCTTTCAACCTAATTAGTAAAAAGATAAATCTTTCAATGGTTGAAGAAAAAATTCCTAGCATAGCATACACTTTTTCAAAATAGAGCTAAAGGATTATTCTTTTCAAAAATACATTTTACAGGTAGCAGGTTGTGAAAGTTCCTGTAATTTATCAGATTATTGTAATCAGGATTTTTAAAGAAAAACTCTTGTGAAATTAACTCTAAGGACTTCCAGATGATGCTATGTAATAAAATAGACATTGTGCACATTTTTCTGAGATGTCGCAGTTCATTCTACTACATTGGTTCATTGTTATAGAAAATTATCCTTATCTGTTCAAATGAGCATGAAAATTTTATTTTTTTGATTGGGCTTTGCAACTATTTCTTCCATTAAGACATGTGACTGTGAAAGCATTAGTCAGTTTTGCATCTACTGATTTCTTTCAGAAATTCATATGCATTCAGGATATGACTGATCTGAATCCTTCTCATTTTCTTTTGTTACATAAGCCATAAACATCAGTTTGAGCAGTGAAAATCCTTTCCTTTGTACTGGCTGCTACAGTTGGATGTTAACCAAAAAATCTACAAAATAATTTTTAAAAGAAAAAAAAATTGTGATAAGGTGAAGAATAAAAGAAAAAAAGACACATTAAAAGAATCCATAAAGTTTTGCCCAGCTGTCATCAAAGACATTTACTCAGAGACAGACATGACATGAAACTGAAACTCAGAACAAATTAGACAAATCTCTCCAGTTATAGAATAAAAAAGTCTTCTTGAGAAAGAAGAAACAAAGTATAGCAGATGTCTATGAATCAAGGAGTTATTAGCCAAAGAGAGGAATTAAAATGATTAGTCTGTTGTCACTAGGAGGATACAATTTGATACAATCTACTGCAGTCCATAGAAAGAGTGTAGATGATGGAACAAAAGACAAAGGAAAAAAAAAAGAGAATAAGCCATAATTAGCAGTTTATTGTTCTGCTCCATTGTAACATCTTTCAAATTAAGTCAGTGTTTGAAATATGCAAATTACTAAAATCAAAGATGTTTACTTGGCAGAAAGAGGGTTTCAGAACTAAAGAAAGTATATTACAGTCTCGTAATTTATATGCTATTCTACTATGTTGCAGAAATCTAAGTGCAAGAGAAATTGTTTAAAAATTATATAAAATCATTGTGTTATGTGTTTATTAGTCAGGTGTAATGAATTGCTTTTTTGTTCTTTCTTTCATAATTACCATGGTGGTCAGGGAAAGCACATAGTGACTAACTCCTTTCGTTTACCCTTTAAACAATTACTTTATTTTCCAAAGACATTTTACAGAAGCATTAAATGCATTTGTCACAGGACCTTGAAAAAATAGTTAAGAAAACTAGGAATAGGCTTTTTGTTTAGTATTAATATGTTTGAAAAATTTTGCAGTTTTCTTATAATTCCTATTATCAGGAGGATTACAGAATATTTTTAATCGTAACTAAGAAATCAAACAACTTTTCAAAACATGAAGGATTATATTTAAACACAGGTACCACAAATATTTATTCTTTCTATAATAATTTTAATGTGATATAAAAAACTAAGTACTGGGTAATTTTTCTATGTACTCAACCTACGGCAAAATTCCTGCCTACTGCAACAAGTAAAGAATTGACCTCTGACTCTATTTGTAAAAGACTTTTGATATTCAACTGCAAAATGTTTTTCAAGCTTTCCAAAGTCATTTTCCATGGCATAAAGATAAAATGACTATATCATTACAGTTAAATCCTTCTAATAATCTAGAATCAAACTATTATCTTAAATTTTCTATTCAATATGAATATGTTCTTCAACACGAAGGGTTCCTACAAAAAAAGCAAACTAATGCAGATACTTAACTACTATTTAGAAATACTCTAGTAAGTGGTCAAAATCTGTAATGAACTAGTTAAAGCAAGGAGATGGAAGGAAGACTGAGATATGTCACCCTCAATCTTTTTCTAAAAAAATCCCTTTCTTTGATCATACAAATTCTTCTTCACTCTAAAGATAGCTTACTGTAATACCCCGAGAGGACCTCAAGAAAAAAATTCTGTTAAATCCTCCAGATGCAAATGACTTTCATGCTCGCTTTTCAAACAAAGACAAAAACATTATTCAATACATTGCACGTGGCAATGCCTCCTCTTTGGAGGAGTGATAAACTACCTGGCAGACAGCTGAGACCCTGAGTGTACCCAGTTAACCGAACGCTGATGTTTCCATCACGCTGAGTGGAGCTGCACAGGCCAAGAGGCTCTTGCTGTCTGTCTCTATAGTTCACATGACTGGGATGGGGATGTGCCTCAAGTGACTCTGACTCATGATTCATGAACTGCTTACATTCTTATGTAATCAGTCAGAAATAAGACTTATTTCAGCAGACCTTCTTCCAGCAGACATACCCAGTAAATCACAATAAAGAGTCATATTCATTTGCCTCATTTTATTCATGCAATTTCTACCTTGAATATAGCCTTGGATAAGGATCTATGTATGTAAATATGTGGAAAATATATTTTTAAAATTAATTATTAATAATTTTAACAAATTTTCGTTTTAACATTCATAGATATATTTTTTTTCTGTGCAATGAATTGTTTCAAAACCTGAAAATAAAGAAACACTATAAATGTAAGAACTCTGTAAGCTTTAGGTGTTTTCGAGTGCTATCTTTGGTTACTGTTTCACTATTAATACCATTGTGATATGAAGATTTTGCTTTTTGCTTCCTGAAATAAGCCTTTGCTGGCAGCAAGACTTGCTCACCAATAAGCACAGACTCCCATCACACTTCACTGCAGTACTGTAGTTTCTGGGGTGCTTAGACTTCACTAAAAGCTGGTAAGGGGTTCAGCATACAGGGCTTTTAGAAGAGTGCTTTGAATTCAGACTCTAGAAAAGATTTGCTGAGGGAGGAAGCCCAGAACACATAACAACAAATATTCAGTGTTTGGGAATATAGTCTAGGATTTATCCAAGGGACTTGTTCAGATGATTTCTTCATCTGAACAAATTGTAAAATCATAGAATATCCTAAGTTGGAAGGATCATTGAAGTCTAACTCCTGGTCCTGTACAAGATACCCTGATAATCCCATCGTATGCTTGAGAGCGTTGTCCAAAAGCTTCTTTGAACTCTGTCAGGTTTGGTGCTCTGACCACTTCCCCAGACAGCCTGTTCAGTGCCCAACCACCCTCCAGGTAAAAGAGATTTTTCTAATATGCAACCTAAACCTCCCCTGACACAGCTTCATGCCATTCCCTTGGGTCCTGTCACTGGTCACCAAAGAGAAGAGATCAGTGCCAGCCCCTCCTATTCCCTTCATGAGGAAGCTGTAACTGCAACGAGATCTCCTCTCAGTCTCCTCTTTTCCAGGCTGGACAAACAAAGTGATCTCAGCCATTGCTTGGATGGCTTCCCCTTTAGACCCTTCACCACCTCCATAGTCCTCCTCTGGACACTCTCTAGTAAATCCCTTGAGACTCACTTAATGGAGAAAGGCAAGCACGTCTGAAGTATTGGGCAGATGTTTTCTGCTGAATGATTTGCAATCTCCAACCCTCTCTGTCTCTCTGTACTCTCTGCCAAGAAGCTGAAGGAATCCAGATCAGCTGCAGAGATTTGAAGTTAGGTGAGGTAACTTCAGCTGATCACATTACCCAGATTCCAAACACTTCTTGACAAAATCTCTCATCCACCTAAAGGAGTCATTCAAATGCACTCTTTGCAAACATACACTGCTGTATTTCAGGAAGCCAGTAAGCAAAGATTTAGACAGTCTTTCCAATGAAATAAAATCTCCTTACTCCTCAGAGAAAGAGATGTACAACGACACTTGTGTGGCATATCCTTTAAATAGTAATTAAGTGCAAAATTAAAATTATATCCTTAGTAAGATGGATCGCTGGGGAAGTTGAACTGTTGCCTTTCCTGTAAATCACACTCATTACAATTACAGTCCAAAACTCGCTTGGGATTTTAAACCACTGGTATTTAAAAACAATTATGTTAATTTAGGTATGCAAATCAGTGTAATTACTGTTGCTTCCTATAGGTTTCCACATAATCAATGTGTGCTGTATCTTCTTGATGAGGTCAAGATTAGAATTTCCATTTTAATTTAGAGTTTTGTGTCTTTTAGAATGGTTTAAATCTTTCACTGAACTGCTGTTATTTTCTTGTAGTTCATATACTGTAACTGTCAGAGTACATGTGACTTTGCTCAATTATTGGAGTAAATTTATATATAATTAAAATTTCTTCAAAGATAAATTGATTATTGATTTACCTTCTTTTCTTCCATAATTTTTTTTTAAATAATTTTAAAATCATTTAATAATTTTCTAATAATTTCTCAGCAATGATCCTTCACCAGCATCTGATGACCAGTTCCAAAGGAAATAGGGGGGATAAAGGACTAAACAGAAAGACTTTGCAATACAGAAAGCTGAATGTTGAACAGTGAGGCCTATGACCTGTGACAAACCAGATAGTGGAAAGAAGCAGAAGAGATGAAAGGAGTGGGAGGAAAGGGAACAATGATACTAGAGAATCAATAGGAAGCACTGATGGGTGGATGGACATAAAGAGGGACTAGAACGTAAAATGAGCATTTGATAAATGAAGAGTAGAGACAAAAAATCAAAGGGGAAGTGGACATGGCTCAAGATGAGCAGGAACTGGGGTAGAATATTGTTTAGAAGAGAAAACAGTGGCCGTGAATTAGGGTAATAAAAGTAAAAAAAAAAAACCACTTAGGAAAACTTATTCTTATACTTTTTTTTTTTAATCAAAGTCTGAAGTCCATAAGGTTGGACAGAATATTAATTTGTCAAGGACTGTCCCTACAAGATAAAATCATGAAGTGTAGCACTTTTGAATCCTGTGTTGAGCACAATTTCACACTGATTTGCTTTTGTACCTAAAACACCTGTCAATCCCACAACAATTTTCCTTTGTTCTATATTCAACTCTTCTCCCATATATTTATAGAGAAAAATCATATCCTTTGCGAGATTGCAGTGTGCTCACCTAAACGAGTCAAGCATTTCCAATCATTTCTCATAAAAAGACTTCTCATTCCCTTAATCATTCTCTGTGCCTCTTCTGTTTCAAATTTATCTACCCTGAACATAGGAAGACTAAACTGAATCTTGTATTATGCACAAAAACTTGGTAGCTCATTGAAAAAAAGTATGTGTACGTTATATCTGTACACACATTTGTTTGTATATATATAGAATCAACATCTATATACTCTGGCACCACATCTGTCTTATTCCCAGATGCAATATATCCTGCCAGTGTGCACTATGATACAGTTTTACTACAGCAATCCTTGTATACTGCAGTAAGTTTGATAAGAAATGATTGTGAGGTGAAGATGTGTGTGCTGATGTAATTGATAAATATTGCACTGTATGAGTGACAGTCACACTGCCTTAATTTCAATTCTCATTGTTTAGTTGCTGAGTATCTCTTCATTCCAAGAGTATGTGTTTTTAAATGTATATTTTGTATATATAACGTCAGGCCTGCTATTTTTATTCCTCTCCTAACTCTCTAATAATAACATTGGAATGAAAATCTAAAACTAAGATACGTTGGCCTATGTTTTTGAAAGGACAAGAGGACACAGCCTCATAGACATCAGGAAGAATTTCTTCATGGAAAGGGTTGTCAGGCATTGGAATGGGCTTTCCAGGGAAGTGGTAGATTCACCATCCCTGGAGGTGTTGAAGAAATGACTGGATGTGGCCTCAGCGTTATGGTCTGGCTGACCAGGTGGGGATTGGTCAAATGTTGGATTTGATGACCTTGGAAGTCATTTCCAACCTTAATGATTCTATGATTCTATGTTGTGGATGCAAAAAGGTAAGCTTAAAAAAATTATAAGGAACCAAATCCTTTGTTTATTTAGGTACAAGAGTGCATGGAGAAAACAAGATCTGTTAAAAGTATTTTTAAATCTGCTTTCGTGGCCATGCTCAACACCACGTTAATGATTTTGCATTCACATATAATATTAGTGGAAAGGAAACTAGAATCTTGAGAAAAAAATTTTACATTAGTATTCCAGTTAGATAGCATAGTCTGTTTACAAAATATCCAATATGCATTGAATTCTACATAGTAAACATGCTTTGAAATGGAGTTTCTGCATATTTCCTGGTTTACAAGCAAAACTTAGAATATTAAATCTGTAGTCAAAGATATCAGGTGTTGTTACACAGAGATATCAGAGAAAAGCACCTGCAAACTTAGAGATTTTGGGCAATCTATGCAAACACATTGACTAAGTTATGTAGTTTGTGCCTACAAATATAAACTCGGTTTCTGTGCCCTTCTCACTGAGCATTTATGACATACTTCCTAATAAGCTCCACACTCATTTTATAACCTATAGTCCTTTATAATGCAACCAATTTATTAACAGTGCCATTAAAATCATGTTTCAAAATGTCATATTCCCCCTTCAGAATCATGTATGTATGAAATTCAGAATAATTTCTGGTACTCATGATGTGAAATCTAATTTTAACAAACTGTTGTTAAAGAGAACTTGCATTTTTGTGTGATTTTAAGTCTTCACTTGTTAAAAGAGATATTTAAGTCTTCTCTTGTTAAAGAGAACTTGCATTTTTGTGTGATTTTAAGTCTTCATACAAGCATCTTTATTTAGACCTTGAACTAGACACTACCTTCTTTGAAGAAATTCAAGACCAATAGATAATGTGTAACTACCACATATTAAAGATGTCAATCAGAAAGTTTACTTTATTCATAACACTGATAAAACTTTCATTCTGTGAATCTCACAGACCCATTAATTTAATCAAATCACTGTAAGTTATCCCTGAAGAATTCCAGTTTAATATGTAGCTTTTTCCCCCCTGTGTAGCCACTTCATTTTAGCCCACATTAATTCTTTGATTATTTGATACTTTTAACAGAATAAACAAGCTAAGGAGATCAGTATAGCTCTATGCAAAGGTGGTAAGACTAGAACTGACCAAAGCTGAATGTAATTCTAGCTTTCCTATTGAAAAGCGGAATATTCTAAAATTGGAAATAATATTTAAAAATGCGTGTAATTGTTTTGCAAAGGCATTTTCTGGATCTTGCAAGGCTTTACAGGGTCTTGTAAAGGTTTGAACCAAGATTTGATGCCCTGTCCATGGAAATGTTCAAGACCAGGATGGATGGGGCTCTGAGCAACCTGATCTGATGGAAAGTGTCCCTGTCCACGGCAGGGACGTTGGAATGAAATTGTTTTTGAGGTCCTTTCCAACCCAAACTGTTCTGTGATTCTATGATTTAAATATATTTACGTTAGATGTATTCAGTATATACAAGAAAAATAATGTTGACTTGATTACAGGCTTAAAAACTTTGACGTAAAATAAAGAGAGAATGTTAAAGTATTTTTAGCCTGGAGGAGAAGAGCATTGTAACAACTAGTGACTATTCACTATCAAAACTGGACAGTTACTCTGTCACAGAAATATCAGGTTTATGTGCTGTTTAACTTATGTTGTTGAAATAAAAATACTGAAAATTTCTCAGGATTGTAAATCAAAAGATAGAAAGTTAAAATATCTTTAGGTTACTTAACAAGTACAATCAGATCATATGTTAAAATGTAATGACTTTGAATAATCCTTACAGCAGAAAAATGATGAAATACAATTGACTGCTATGAACTGTGCTTTATTATTATACAATATTGAAAATAAATTTGATGCATTGCATTAACTACCCTCCCTTTTAATATTTAAATATTATTAATCAGAAGCAGAGAGTCTCATAGGGGAAAGCAAGTTTGGGACCAGTGCTTTGATTTCAGAAATGGATATCTTAAGATGTACATAGAGACACTTTTCATTCTGATATTTTACTTTAAACTGGATGAAGAAAAGTGGAGTCACACCAGTATAATAGCAACAGGCTAATAGTGAAAATGGTGCTTCTTTGACATTAATTTGATATCTAGAAGATTCAGATTCAGTGATGTTTTCTTAGGAATATAAATTAGAAAAATAAGTATTAAACTTACAAATAAAAATAGAACTGTAATTGACAATGTGTTTTTTCTCTTCGTGAAGCATGAGATAAAACTACTATATATTAGGTTATGGCAAAAATACATTAACCTTAGCAGTTATAATGAAGTTCTTTTTCTGGGAGAAGTAGTTAACAGGGGTCAGATTCAGTTATTCCAAATGCACGTTGTACTTCTCCACATTTATACATTTTTATAGTGAACAAGAAATAGGTATTTATGCAAATTTCTCTGACAAAAAAAGATATTATGCAAATACAGTAGAACAGCTGCAGCAAATTGCAGTAAGACAGAGTGGAGATTATCTTTTACTTCTCCTGTTTGTTTTTTTGGGGGTTTTTTAATGGGTTGAATGTTAAATCTTGAACTCAGAAAAGGAAGGATCAAGCAAGTTAGAAAAAAGAAACTGCAGTGATGAGAGAGTTCTATTCCACAGAGAAATTGCTGGAAAAGAAAGCACTTCAGAACAGTGCCACCTGATCCTGTTCTAACACAAGTTTTCTATTGGAAGCTGTTGGCATAGCTGGATGGAGCTGAGCTGCAGGGTACACAGTTTGCACTGTGGGTAAGTGAGAGAGGGACTCATAAAGTTAACTTATTTAATTTAGAAAAGAATTGCAAATAAACCTGCACCGTTTTTCAGTAAAGATTTCATAAAAATTCCAAACTCTTTGCCATTGTGTGCATTCTCAGAAGACTTATAACCAAGAGCTTTAAGAGCCTCTTGATACTCATTGGAGGAGTAGACTGCAATAGGTTCAAAAACACCCTGTCTGGTGGGTCAAAGCATACCTAATATTGATTTATAAAACTGTAAAAGCTCCACAGGAGCAAATAGTGTGAGTTTAAAGAAGTTCCACATGGATTAACCTAATGAACCTAGAGTAGTAAATATCAGACTTTTTTTGAAAAACTAATTTTTGTTTTTAGGGAGTAAAGTCCTCAGTGGGTTTAAATTATTGATTTATGTTTTCATAGGTCTTTAGAAGAGTTTTCCAAGCAGTGCAAAATTTCACACAGCACACCACAGGGGTCTCATCTTTAGGTATTCATGCAGGTAAAACTCCTAGAGTCTTCAGTGACCTTGGAGAAAGTTTGATGTAAGAACTACGATAACTAGAAACACAAAAGCAGATAAAGACAATTTACTACCTTGAACTCTCATTTTAAGTATGTGAAATACAACCAATTTCCCTTAGACTTCCATAATTTGTAATCATATTGAGAGTAGAATTCATCCCTCCTGTGTTTTAGAAGTGTTGGGTGTTGGCATTACAATTATAGTGATGTCTTGCTAGTATTCAGAAAAGCTAAGGGAAACACAGTGAGAGGAAACTATATTTTTAAGATAAACCTTTACCATCTCCCACTCTAGTAAATGTAAATAAAGGTAGAGTCAGTTCAAAATTTCAACTGAGAATTAAAATGTATCTGGTTTTTTATATGGTGTGTATGACTTTTCTAATCAGTTAGTCACTGTAGAACTAAAACACAAAACGAACCAGAATTAATCCAAGGGGTTTTATCACAAAAAACCAGAAAATATGTCTTGAATGGATTGACTTACAACCATAAATTACTTTTAGTAATGTTGTCTCTGCACAGTTTTAGCATTATGATCCATCTCCAGGAATCTGAAAAAGTTGTGCTTTGTCATGTACTATTATCAAAAGATATCTGGGTCAAAAGCATAAACCATAAAATAATTTGGATTTCTGCTTCCAGAGTCAGTGGCTCTCTGTGCTGTAGTTGTAGAAAAGCAGAGGCTGAGGACAAGGGATCATAACACGCACTGCAATTGTACACCTTTTGTAGTGTTTTCACCCAAAGTGAAAGTATTGTTAGTGAATTCCCATGGAGTGAAGCACTTCCTTTATGACTGCTGAGGTTTTCCAGTGGTCTCTGACCTGGAAATGCATTTAGCCATCTTGCTAAATTCTACTCAGTTTTGGGGATTATTTTGTCATAAATTTGTCATGGTTCATATTTTACTGTTACTTGTTACTATTAACTACAAAGAGAAGACCAAAAGAATGTTATTTTGTAGTTTTCTCCAAAAATCCCCAGCAAAACAAAGAAAAAATCAGTTACTGACTCTGGTCACAAAATTCCATGGGAAAAAAAAAAAGCCCTATATATAACATAGATATTGTCCTAGACTGACTCCTACACAGAAGGCAGATATCACAATGTAGAGACCCATATGTCTTTTATACCTAGGGCAAATTCCTGGCTCTGTTTAAGTCAATGGTGAAGCCAATATGGATTTTAGCAGGGCACAGAATTGCACAATTTTTCTTTAATTTTTAATAATGATATTAATAAATTTCAGTCATGTACTGACTTCCAAATATGTGGTACTTAAAACCAGAGTACAGAGGATAAGGAAAAAACAAGATTTTAATGAAATATTAGTAGCTAAAACTGCAAACCATAACTGATATCCTTATTAAATTTTTTCTGACAGCAAACACCCAGAGTGCTGACGCACAAGAAGAGGTTGCTCAGAGAAGCTGCGGATGCCCCATCCCTGGAAGTGTTTTTGACTTTGAGCAACCTGGTTTAGTGGAAGGTGTCTCTGCTCATTGCAGGGAGATTGAAACTAGAGGATCTTTAAGGTCACTTCCAACTCAAGTCATTCTATGATTCTATGAAACACAGCCATAGCCTGTTGATCAAGTCTGACAAGGCAACACGTTACAGATTATGAGTGTCCATTTGTTACTATATTCTAAAATTTTGAATTTAGTATGCATTTTTCAACAGAAGCCATGACTCTTAGAATGTAAAAACATCTCTATTGCCTTTGTCTGTGTGATCAAGGAGAAGTGTGAATGGAATAACTTACTTGTGGTATAATTTGTCAGTTTTTAGCATCTGTTCTATGAGAAAAGCTTCCATTTTGTTAATCCTTGGTATTGTGTATGTTTATCTTTGTGATTTTCATGATGTTGGCAAGAAAATCTTGCTATATAAAATGTAGTGATATGATATATTAGCAGGACTGTGAACCAATTCAGGAAGCAACTGAGAGACTTAATGAGGTAAAACCAGACATCTAGTTCCTCAGGATATTTAGAAACATGGTGGTATCATTAAAGGAAACACCTAAGAATCTCAGTAGAAAAGGAAACAAAACACAACTGAAAACCAATATAATAAGCTATCTACATGGCTAATAAAAATTAGACTAAACAGAATTATTTTTCTCTCACATAAAATGTTCAGTAAGTAGCATAATCAATCACATCTCACAACAAGTCTAGAGACAAATAGGAATCTGAAAGGTTTGGATGTCACAAGTATGCAGTATTTATAATCTGAACAGAGTCAGTGGTTACAGATGATCCTTAGTTATTGTGATTCTCAAATATTGGAAAGCATAATCCCACCCAAGCACCTTTACAGGTCATAATTATGGAAATAAGGAGATAAAAAACACCAACCAACCAACCAACCAAAAAAATAAACCCAAAAGCTTAAATGAAATGTGACTTATGTATGTGATTTATGTACAACCAAAGCAAATACTCTGTCCCCAAGGTGAAGAGCTCCAGTGTGAAGAGAACTGCTTTAGTGTGTTTCTCAAGGGGGTTTCCTGAGCTTGGGAAACCTCAGGGGAATCCAAGAGAGCCTCCAGAAGCCTTGTATGATGGTGGTTCAGGAGATACAGCAACTTTAAGGACTTAAAGAATGCAGTTGCCTGTCTCAAAACACTGTCAGGGTTGCTGTAGGAACTTGCTATAAGATAAGCCACCACATCAGGAATGTGAGATAAGTACAGAAGAAAGCAATTTGCAACAGGTAGGTGCTAATTCCAGGACTGTTGGAGCTGAGATTTGGGTAGCATCCTGCTTATTGCATCTGGACGAAAATTCCCACTGTGGCAAACTGTGGGAAAGAAAGCAACTTCCCAAGTTATGGGAATGACATCTCTGCCCCATGGATACCAGGAACTTGGACTATATAAAGGTGATACCCCAGAAGAACAACTCAGGAACCACCACGACCAGGAAGACCAGGGTGAAGAATGACCAGTGGGACACCACAGGCTCCAGAGGTGGTGACTGTCTTCTGCTTAATCTGTCTCTCTCTCACTCTCTTTCTCTCCCCCTCCCTTCTCATTTCTATTTCTTTCTATCTGTCTGCCTCACATTTAACTGTTAAATAACACCTGTGCTATTGATTTTGGCATCTGGTCTCGTTTGCACCATAATTCGGGCAGAGGCATCTTTTAATAATCAGATCTTAACAGTGGCCAAGCTCCCACAACATGTATAAAACTTACCTCTGCTTTGTGACAGGTAAGTTGAATATCAGGGAGTGAGAGAGAGCAGGGGGAGGAACTGCTGGAACTGCAGCTCGCCTTCCCTGCCACTGGCCCAACAGGCAAACAGGACACATGATACGAAGGATTCTCCATCCTCTCCACATGAGCAACGGAGCTGGTGAAGGGTCTGGAGCACAAGTCTGATGAGGAGCAATTGAGCGAGCTGGGGCTGTTCAGCCTGGAGAAAAGAAGTCTCAGGAGGGACATTCTGACTCTCTACAACTACCTGAAAGGAGGTTGTAGCCAGGTGGGGGTTGGCCTCTTCTCCCAAGTAACAAATAACATGACAAGAGGAAATGACCTCAAGTTGCACCAGGGGAGGTTTAGATTGAATATTAGGAATAATTTTTGCATGAAAGGGTTGTCAAAGGCTGAAAAATTTGCTTAGGGATTTTGTATGTCTATTAAGAAATAAAACACATCTACATATAGCCTGCTTAATTAGTATGTTATTCTCCCGATGGATTAATTAGAATATAAGCCAGGGAAACACAGTAATGGAGTATTTCCAAAGGGAGAAATTTCAATGCATCCTCTTTTAAAAAGTCGTATTGGCAAATGAGGAAAGGAGAACAAACTCATCAGTGAACATACATTGGAAGATTGGGTTTGTATTTACCTTGTGTATTTGCTTTTGTTTACCACAATTGAAATTAATTGCTTTCCTTCTGCTGTAGTTGACCTGCATTCTTCTTCCTCTGAGAGCAGGGAACACTTTCATTTGTTTATTCCTGTAGTCTTTTTATCTAAAAGGGACAGTGCCCCAAGAGATTTACTCTTTTCTTCGTTTGAATTGGAAAGAAAGAAAAAAACCTGTAGATGGCAATCTTTATAATTTCTTTTTCTCTTAAGTGTCCTTTCCTTTGCTATCTTGTATATCCAGTATATTTATTCCATATTATCGAGATTCAGTATTCCTTAATATAAAATATCTTCTCATGCACTACTATACTTCAGTTTAATTAAACTACTCTACTAGAAATCCATTCCAGCAGCAGTAGGAAGTCACATTAGCTCACTGGTTATCTCTGTTTTCATTGCATCCATGATTCCTGAAAAAAAAATCTGAAGAGTGGCTTCCCAAAGGTCAGTTCTGAGGAAGAGTTGGATCTCCATGCTCTTGACCTAAATTGTAGGCAAAGTCTAGTTGACATACGTGTGCATTGTCAAACATCACTGGATCCTGATCCTTTCTTCCAAACCCAGTTTCAACCAAACCTCTGGATTCACAAAAACTCAGAGCAGTGACTTTTCTGATTGCCATCTTATCCTTGGACAATATCATTGCCAATCTTCATCCAAATTCTGTACAAATACTGTCTCCATCTGCAGAAAACATGTTTCCTGCATGAGTTGTAGGGTAACTACCCCTCTGTCTTTGATGCTGCTTCAGTCTAACAGATTTGTAGACCAGTTTTTCTAACACTGTAGTAATCTGGTGATCTCAGCTTTAATTACAAAGGGACCGTAAATGACAGTTTTTTAAAATGTTTACACTGACACTGATCCTTAGCTGGTAGCAGCTTAAATTTTCTGGAGGAATGTTTTGGATTTCCTTTGAAGACCCTTAAGTGGAAATACACCGTAATTACTAAATGCAGATGTTTATGCTCACTCCACTTTACTGGTGAAACTGCACTGCTGCCAGCAGGCTGCTCATGTAACCATTTTCTTCCAAAAGTTCTGCTCTTAGCTTCCCACTTGAAGTTATTGCTGACTCAGGTATCTCTGAATGGCAGCTAACTTCTGCCATTTAATTTTATTTCACCTTTTACTTCCTTTTGTGAACCCCAGTTTGAGAAATACTACAATAAAGCTTTAACAAGTACTATAACTACAGCATGTGCCTCAACACAGGGCTGTGTTAATCTCTTGAGATTAAAGTGAAAATGAAAATCATCCAAAAATATGAAGTATAAAAGAAAAATAGAAAAAACATGTAAGTGTGAACAGAATAGACAAGTGTCAAAGGGAAGAGAAAGAGCATTGCTCCTAGGAAACCTACCTAAATTTATAGAAAGGAGATAATGAAATAGCAATAATATTAAGCTGTCCTGTTCAGATATTTATTCAGATGAAAAGAATGATATCTACATAATTCAATAATCAAATGACAAGAGACAAAAGTCATGAATTAGAAAGACGGGACGTAACTTTGAAATTGATTTTTAATAGATTAGAGGCTTGTAAAACCCTGAGAATTCAATAAAACTAGAATCTACGTAACTTTTGAAAGACTTAAAAGATAGCTGTGGGAAGGAGAAATATCCTTAATATTCAGTTTAACAAGTTACTTTGTACGCGGTAATTAGCCTACACCAGGGTCACATAGTCCTTTTTTAGCAACATCTTATCCGTGAGAAAGACCAGATAGAATGATATACAATAGTTAGTACTATTATTTGCTTACAGGAGAAACAAAGTTTGTCTTAAATTTATGAAGGTAACCTTCTAAAATGCTACAAAACTTTGAAACCATAACTAAACCAGTAGGCATTAAGGGGGGCAAGGGTGGAAGGAGGACAACAACAGAGGGGAAGCAAAACAATAAAAAAAGCAAGCGTGGGAAACGGGCTTGCAGTGGAAAACAAAGATTCACTCAAAGTTGGCCAAAGCAGAATTCACTGACAACTGATGTAAAAACCAAACATTGGCAGCAACTTGAGCTGAGGAGTCTTGCTCCAAGGTGTGTATTCACAAAGTCAGAATTAATCAAGTTATCATTAGCTATGTTGATACTTAAGTTGATACAAATTTTTAAATAAAAATCTCCTTGCTGTTTATGTTATTTATTATTCATTTCTTTAGTTAAAAAAATTTATGTTCATTTTCTGTCACTTCTAATTTCCTTCTTTGGCATCATTCATTTAAGTAGACTGTGATTAGAAAAGCTTACAGATTTTCTTGTATAAGAGTTCTTATTTGCTTGTTTTATTTTTAATTAGCTCAACATTCAGTACATTGTTTAAGTTGTCTGCAACATTAGTTTTATTACGTCAACATTACTATTACAGGGGTAGTACTCTTAAGGATATAGTTTATGAGGAAATGTAATTAATAAGATTAGCAATTTTACTTTGTTCAACATACTAAATGTTCAACTAATTATATTTAAATCACTTTACAAACCTTGTCTTTCAACATTTGCACATCTATGGAGTACTTAGGAAACAATGTTAAGGGGGAAAAAAGTGATAATCACTATTTAGGTTACAAGTTAAGTGGGCATTGATAGCCAGAACTACTTACCAGAACTACATGTCAAGGTTTGTATTTGCATTTCTACTAGAGATTTTTAATAGAGCTCAAATTTTTAATATATATATATATTTATATATTTAAAATCTTAATAAAACTAACAAGTTGGGGTGCCAAAACCAAAGTTAACAAAGCATTCCATAGCTATACCTACTGTATAAATTTAGAGGGTGACACTCCAACCTGGAACATTAGTGATTATCAATCAGTTTCTAACATGTCAGTTGAAATGTTATCTTTCTAATTAAATATTGGTAATAGGATAATTTTTAAATACCCAGCTCTTACATAATGTCTTCCAAAATTTCTGCCTTTCACTGGTGCTCCTCTGTCTTGAACAAACTAGAAACAAGAGAAAACTAAGGCTGTATGGATTGATCAGTGCCCAGGTTGTGAATAAAAATGGATACTTAGCTAAAAAATTAATGTGTTCCCTTTTTTAAGTAGGCAGGTAATTGTTTCTACAGGAAATGCTTTTAAAAGCAGAAAGATTTCTGTTGGGGAAAGACTCATCTGGATGGAGATAACAATGGGTAAGGAACCAAGTGTCTATTTTGAGCAATGAACAATTGATTTTTATACACCATCAAAAGGACATGTAATTTTTTTTGCAGAAGACATCATCAGAATAATTTTAAAGATGAACATATACTGGAACTTAGAGGTCTGTTTGATGAAATAATAGCTATTTTGATTTCCACTATGCCTCATTTAACTATTGGAGTACTTTGAGGGCAGTTTTACTGTAGTCACTAAACAATGTACTATAAAACATATATTGTACACAGATTTTTCTGACAGCATTTGATAGAGTTTCACATTTGAAGCTAAGGTATAAACTACAGACTTCTGGAAAACACACGTTTTCTGTTGTAGCGACAGCAACCGATAACTAAACAAGTCTCTCCAGCTTTTTGACTGCTGTTAAATAGTCACAAAACATAACACAGAGGGCCTTCAGAGAGGTGAGTGTAGCACCAGAAAAAAATAAGAGGACAGGTATTCCTAGGTTTTCTTTTCTAAAAAAATTAAGGATATTATCATTGACATCTGTTTGTATAGATCTGGAAATTAAGTGTTGGCATTATTATAACTGGGTATAAAAACCCTTATTTGATTAAATTTTATAGTATTATGCTAACAAAGTCTTGATGAATATATATTTAAACATCTATACACATATATATATATGCATATATGCATACATATACTCTATATTTAACTGTTACCTTTATCAGATTCAGCTTTAAATCAAATACAGCTATTTTTCTTCCCTATCTGTGCAAGATACAGGCATGTCTTACACAATTGTGAGCAGTTTTCTATGGTACCCAAGCTAGGGAAGAAAATATTTATTACTAAGATTATGTAAATTATCACATAAAGTGCTAGGAGCACACAAAACAGCACAGATTTTCCACATATAAATTAGAAATAGGTCTTAGAGAGAGAAAACACTACCCAAAAATCTTCAGTACGTCTTTTTCACAACACGATATAAAAACTTTGAGCAATATCTTGCTAAGTTGAAATATCTGCATATAGATGAATTTGGCAGAGTTCCTTGGGAAGAAAAGGGAAGATAGATGTTTTCATGGAGAAAAAGAAACCTGCTGATTTCCTGGGTAATTAGAATGTGAACGTGACAGTCTTCACGAAGCAGCATCTGTCACCAAGGCAATCTGATATTAAATGGAGGGAATGAAACAGTCAGCAGCTCCTGATCGATATTCGGTCCACTTAGGATGAAAGGCGCCTGGAATACTTCTGGTGGAGCGCTTCATAGCTTGATCATGACATATTTTCCCTTGTGGTGTCACATTAGAATCTCTAACATGCATTATCCTTGGCATGGAAGCTTACATAGGTCTTCATTAGCATCAGTTTCTCGGGCTTCAGATCCTTTGCACTTCAGCAAGACCATCCCTGTTGAATAAAGTTAATCTCTTTCTAAAAGGAGATAATAGGCAGAGCAACAATTATAGAAGAAAATATAATATTAACAGTGCATAATATCTATAAAATTAAAGATTTAATGACATAGTTAGCTACTGTTTGTTTTCATAAATAAAAATAGTCAAAGGAAGACCTCTCTCAAACCAATTACATGTATTGACATGTGTCCAAACATATTCAAGGAATGGAAGGAGCAAGGGGACAGGAGTGAAATGAGAGGAGAAAGTGGAAATTGTGAAACCTGATAGAGGAGCTTTAGCTTCCTTCACTTTCCCTCACCTTCCTCCTCTGTTTTCCAACCTCTGTTTGAGAATAAGATTCAAATGGATTTAAGCATGTTTGTTATCAGAAATTCTTCCACACAATTTAAGGGTCTTTGCTGTACTGTGATAGGCAGGGTGTTTACTTCACCATGTCCTCCAAACAAATAAAAGTCAAGTCTACTTCCTCAGGGATACAATCTGAAAGAGAAGCTCGGGAATGAGAATTCTTTATCTGTTGTATATAATGATTCCCCAGAAAATAATGACTCAGGGAAATATAAATACTAATAACATTATTGATACAATCATCTATGAATAGTCAATGAGCCCACAGCTCTCAGGACGCAATGGGTAAAGTCTATAAAATCTCCTTCCTTCCAAATAAGATTTCCATTGTAAATTTATAACACATAAACTGATGTTCAGAGATCTGTTTTTCAGGTCCTGTACAAGCTTTTCCAGTGCTCAACTCTGTAGTCTTTAAATATATTTATATATTTCTTCCTCCATAATTTATTTTATTTCATCAACACCTATTTAGCAAAACCTGTCTTGATTGATACCTGTAAATTCTACAACAAGAATAGTAAGTAACAGTAACAAGTATCATGGCAAATTTCTACTAATCCCTTTCTCTCATGGTTCACCCATTAGCTTATCTAAAACCTTCTGCAAGAAATTATTTCAATATTTCTTTACTCCATATGCTACTGCAGTATTAAATGGAGACTATGTATGTGTTATTAATAAAAAATAAATTAAAAAAACCCTCAGATTTTTCAGTTTTCTGTGGAAAGTCAGTTCTATAGCAGACAGCTGACATAGCAGAGGATTGATGCAGAACCTGCAAACCCCCTCCGTGTATGCATTGTCCATCTGTCTGTGTGCATGCACATCCTTCAAATATTTTCTATTTTGTTCCATATAAGAGCGGTAATTCAAATGTTTAAGCTCCACACTGTTGGCTGATAACTTTGCAGTTGTGTGGGGGTTTGCTACAAGATGTTTCTATGTCTGACTTATCCTGTGTGTCTAAAAAAAGCTTTGAGCTCAGGATATACTGAGCAGTTCGACTGAGTGGACTCTCACACAAACACAGATGGTAATACTTGGCTTCCCAGAAAAATTGTCCCCCTAAGGGGCAATTAACAAATGCAGAAAATCCAAGAGTCTGAACATGCACCAAAACTATTTATTATTAGGGAACTTTGTGCTTATTCATAAGCATCACTAGCTCTGCCAAATGCCAATTATTCAGGCTAAATCTCATTCCAAATAAATGTGGCTTTTTTATATGAAAAATATTAGTACAGCCAGAAAGTGTGTGTGTTAAGATCTTCCAAACAACAAGGGACATCCTTAATGAGACTTTTTTAGCGAGAAAGCTAAGTACTGGAAAATGGATTTTAAAATTGTTATAAGATGCCGTTTTCAAAGTAAAATAATCGAAATGTATCTCATGAAAAGTAAAAACAAATCCAAAAGGGCACATCATCAACTGTTGCATGATTTAAATTCTGTTTTTTACCAAGCTCAGCTAATTCTAGTGTCAGAGTTACATGAGGAGCTCTTTTGTTTTGTTTTAGTTTTATGGATATTTAAAATAGCAAAACATTATAATTATGCCTTGCATAAGATGTTGCTTGTATATAAATCACCTGTGTGTTTTACTGTAACTGTGTTCTACTGATTTAATGTTATAAATTTTATTAGCATTAATGGATTCAAAAAGCCACAAAAAGATGCAACTGACCTGTATAGAAACATTCAGAAAAACACAGGCTTTGATATACATCTTTGTTAAAACCTGCAGGCACATATGAATATCCCAGAGATCATTGATTTTCTTGGAAAACATGCAGAATTCACATATTCAGACCTGCTTAGGAGGTGGTGTTGAAGGGTCTTAAAGGCAGTAGCAGAAAGTGGTGGCATTTTTCACGAGGGTTGGTGCTTTCAGGGGAATCAAATGCTGCTCTTTGTCTCTGAATTTGTCTCTGCTGCCGTGGTGCACCATGAGGGATGAGCTGAGAGAGCCCCTGGGGCACCTGAAGACAAGAGGCTAATTTCAAAATGCACAGAGTAGCAGAAGCAACTCCAGCTCTAGCACGTGAACTGCTGAGCTCACTAGGACTTCACAACTTGAAATAGCAATGAATTAGAGAAAATTCTAATTGTCTTCACCTGGGAGAGCAAAAGTCTGTCCTAAACTGTCTGGGCATCAGATGTGGAAATGGATAGAACACTAACCTCTATATTTTTTTCCCAGCAGTTCAGTTCTGAAAGCTTTCAGCTGAAATGTCACTGAAATCTGACATCAATTTATAAATTGTGAAAGTAAACGAGTTTTCTTTGGCTACCTCTCATTAAAAATCATTAAGACTGTGAATTACCTGTGTGTTCATGCTCAAAAAAAAAATCTTTCTTCTGAAAAGTAACCATACCTAAATGTGGTATCTGTTTTTACATCTAAAAGCCTTAACTGTATTTAATGTTTGTTTTGAAAGTAGAATATTTTTAAATTGCACACAAAGAAAATATTTCATGCAGGTTCAATAAAACAAGACTGATTTTTATCTTTAGTTCTACAAAATTATTTTCTCCCAAGCAAATAAGACTTTGTTAAAGAATGATTCTCCACTTTTCAAAAAAAAAAAAAGAAACCTGTTCTTACCAGAAATGTTGACACAGCTAATTGTGCTTGGGATATCGAATACTGGAGACTGATTTCATTCACTATTATGGGAACTGGAATGATGAGAACTGTCAAATCTTTTTCAGCCTGAGCCCAGATCCATTTGATCTTTATCCATTTGATCATTTTTTTCTCTCCATCAAGAGATTTCAGCAACAATTTTTAGTCAAGTAGTGCTGAAATCAAAAATGTTTTTAACGTGTTTATGTTAATGCCATAGTTACACAAAATTCTTGGCAAAAAAATGGTTTACAAGAGAAATAATAAAATAGTGAACAAATTCACACATACAGAGGGTTGAAAATATATCAGTTGTTTCCATACAAGGGAAAAATGTTAACCTGGTTTTCTGTAAAATTTCAGTTTTCATGGAAAAATGTGTCACAAACACCAGGACCTCTATTAGCCTTTTCAACTGCAGTAAGTAGGTACATCATACAAATTCAGACAGGTATAAATTTTAATTTCTACATTTGGGAAAGAGAATGTTACCTTTTTATATATATTTGTTTTTTTAGCTCCTGATACTTACAGTTTCTGCTTGAGAAGATTATCTTCTATGATTTCTTACTGAAGTCTAATGAATCAGGCGTGATGTTTATTTTCCATGACTTAGCTTTCTGTTTAAAATATGGGATAAACATACAGGTCAAAGTAAGTGTCTCAGAAGTAAGAATATTTTTTCCCTTTTCTATTTTTTTCTTTTTTTTTTTTTTTACAAATTACTTCAAAATCAAAATAAACACTCACTTAAACCACCACCAAACAAAACCCAGGATAGCAAAATTGGTTACAATGATATATCCACCTCATGTATTCTGGAGGACTATTAAAATCACAGAAGAATTTTTTTTAATAATTTTTCCAAGTCAAACTCACATAATGTTTCAGTAAAGGACACAAGTTTGTAATTAACTATACTATTCACTTAGATATTATTGCATCACCTAAGATACCAAACTTAGTAATAGTCTTAAAAATTTCCATTGTAGAATATGAATTAGAATTTCAAGATTCTACAAAACTTTTTCATTCCATATTTCTATATTTTTCTTCTTTTTCCCGTTTTTTTTAAATTATTTTTTAAATTTTTTTTTCCCCAAACTCAGATTTTTTTAAGAAACCAGACATGGCAGAGACTAAAGTGAGTGAGAGTACTATTACTAATACAAAGTATCAGCTCTACTCACTGTATTTGGTGCCTATTACTAATTACAATAAAAATTGAGCAAAATATACAAGCTGCTGTTTTCTATCAATTACTTCAAAAAATGACCTATCATCAGTACATGGGAACATCTCCATACACTGTTGCTCAGCTGGGTTTCTATGCCACCGTCTTTTTATGCTCTGAGGAAATTGCTAGATAAGGTATAAACTAAAAAGCTATTTAAAACCCAAATGCTAGTTGCAAATAGCCTAGTTGTAATCCTATAAACCACATTTATTATGTATTAACAAATAGAAAAATTGCAATATTTGCTTTGATAGTGTGAACCTCTGAAAGTTTCAAAAAATGTTTTGACAAATTTATAAAAATATGTCACCAAAAAAAAAAACACATGCAGATAAAGAGAATAATTTTATATGGAAGTCACTGTTGGGTAATTTCACACACATTTTATGTGTTTCCTTGGGTAGACTGTGTATCCGTGGTTCCTATAACATCTGGGCACACATTGAAGAGATCTTAAAGAAAACAATCAAAAAAAACCCCCCAACACACAAAAAAAGGGAGAGCCTGTAGATTCAAGCTTTCAAAGAGTCAAAATTTTTAATCACCTCTCAGAACAGCAGAAGAAAATTCAATTCTATTTTGAGTCTTCTGTAACTCAGTCTGAAGATTTAAGGAGTTAGCAGATACATCCCAGGGAAATTTTTTGTAAGAGAAGATAGGAAAAGATGCTGTCTCCAAGGTGATTTGAATTAAATCTCTGTGTTTTGTGTAGTGTGTTCTGACTTTTAACAAGATGAAACAACTTTTATAATATTAATATATCACCTGTATGAACTGCTGCCTCTGAGCAGCAAAGGCAAGAAAATCGCATGATGTTGTACAGTCAAGATTTCACAGGAAAAAGACTTATTGTCTTCATGTTGGTGGCTCTAACACAAGGAGTGTTCCATCAATAATTATGTTAAAGCAGTTTAAAAAAGTTAATTGTGGAATCTTTTGTAAAGGGTAATACCTGAGAAATGGGATCTCTCCAGCAGGGTGGTCAACTGCTGTGCAGATCCTGACATGAGTCTGTTGAATGTCTGCAACTGCATATAAATGTCCATATCAGGTGAGATTATCCAAACTTTCTGCTAGATTTTTGCAGTCCAGCTTCTGTATGGTCCCACATGATCACTCTAACACATGCATGACTGTTAACATAAATTGTCTTAAGACATGTACAAAAAACCTTTCAGCTATCCTAACTGTGTAGAAAAGACTATTCTTTATGATCATTTCTGCATCTGTGAGAACAGTTTCCTTAGACTTTTTCGAATCACCTACGTTCAGTTTGATCAGTTTCTAACTTAAATTCTGTAATATTTTTTTTTCTGTTTGTGTAGGTTTTTTTTTTTTAAAAAAGCAGGGAAAGCTACTTGCAACACTTTTGTGTTTGGTGTAAACAGAGAGATTCACAATTACTCACAATTTCTTGAGCACCAAAGAGACTCATCCAGACAATTTCTTTAGTTTTAAGTAGCAATACACTCTCTTGAATATTACACAAAATCAAAGCAAGAATCATAAGTTACTTGGAGGGGAGGATAACTTATTTTTCTTCTTACTCATATTAATAATAACTCTTATGAGTTAGGTCACATTCCTGTAAATGTCATCATTATTTCCCTCTCATTCATTATGAATAACATCGGCTGCTTCAAAACTCAGAAAGACCTCAGTGATTTTAAGAATATAAATGATTAAAGAAATATTCAGGTCAGTATAAGTTATATATACCATTATCTTTGATTTTTAAGATCATTTGTAATTTTCTAACCTTAGAGCTTCATTTGGTTGAGGGTGCTGTAAGTATGTTTCAAGTGTAAAGTATAGACAGGAGACTGAAACTCTTTCTTAGTTTGTTGGAAAGTAACAACACAATTGTATAAATTTGTATGAAATCAAGCTATACAAATCTGAATTAAAATAATCTTTAATAGTTGAATTGAGAAAGATACGTGGTCTCCAAGATATCAACTGATTAAATGTTATTGTAACAGTACTTAACAAAAAATGTATTCTTTCATCCTCTTGACTTGCTGTGTCTTGTCTTTTTAAAGAAAAAAAAGAGTCAACCAAACACACAGTCTTTCCTCTCATTAAAAGCTTTCTGCAACATTTTATTTATTTAATACAACAGGTTTTCCAAATTTGTATGGAAATCATATCTTACACCAAAGTAGAGAAATTTTCTGGAAAGTATATTGGCTTTCTTAGAAGCTGATCTTTCCTTCAAAAAACAAACAATTTCTTCGTATTATTATGATTTTCTCAACAAAATAGAGTACATACTTTAATAATTTCAATTCAGTCACATTTGAAATGCTTTAATTGATGCTTTTCAGAGAACTTTTAATAGCTCAACAGTTCAACAGGTGTTCTCTCAGATTCAAGATATTTATTCCATGTCTCACTACTTCAAAAAGAAGCTAGAGCTTTGATAATTGCCCCACATGAAAGACCAGTCCTTTATTTAATACTCTGTGCAGGTATGTTTTTCTTCCAGAAATTCTTCCTGTAAGCAACAGGAAACATTTTAATGATGTATTTATAAGAAACCACGCTCTTGATTTGTAGGAATGTCATGAATCTGTAACTGATTTTAAATGAAGGTACAATACATCTTCTGTAATTCAAATAGTGGTTTTATAGTCTTTTAGTATTTGAGGATTTTTTTCCAAATGTCACAGTAGACTAAATTTTCCATTTTTTTTTCTCAAGTACTAAAAATGTTAATATACCTTAAGTGAGTTAGTGACTCATTTAAGATAACATTTTATACATCTGAAAAAACAGAGGTACCTCCCTAGAGTTAGAAAAATGTTTATGAGGATTAAGTAGCTACTGTTTCATAAATACCTATGGATTTAGGTACCTAGATGCATTGCATTGGGTATTTTCCCTCAGATTTAACTGGACAACTATTTGGTTCCAAAGAATTTTTCTACTGAGTACAGTTTAAGAACTTTATAGAACAGTTGGTATTATCATTCAGCAATTGTATTTAAAAAAGCAGTGTGATGTTTTAATGGAAAATGTAATGCTAGCAGATGCTTAAATGTATGACATATTACAGTTTTCAAATTGTGTCAGTAATATGTATTGAACATTGTTCCTTAAACTAAAGGATCAGTCAACATGTTTAAAGATGGTTTTCAGATCATGACTCTTCTTTTGATAGAGAGGTGGGTAGGATACAGCAGCTTATTCAAAGGATCTTTTTTGTCCATGACATAAAAAGAATGAGCATTGTGTCCTATGCTTACACATGTTTTCCCACATTTTTTAAACATTAGATTTACTTTGCATGAAAATTCCAATTATATTAACTATGAGTATTATCTCAGACACCTGGAGGAAGCAGAAGACTTGGAACATAGGATGTTCAGGGATGTCACTAAGGTGGATACCACGGGGCAAACAGGGAGGGTTACCAGACCCTGAAGGAAGGTAAGGGATGTGAGAATAATGGTGGACATCAGAACAATTTATCCAACCTACCATTTATTCCTCAAAAGTCTTGGAAAAATGCAAAAGGTTATCAGGCTTGGTAATATTCAAATTTCAGGTTTTCTGCTGATCATATCTAATCCGACTGGAGCCTCTTTGCTGTGCTCTCAGTCTTCATGAGCAAGATGGGTTTATGGTTCAGTGCTGTTGCACCTTCCACCACACCAGCAAGTGGTGATTATAAGCAAAGCAGTATGAAAACAATTAGAAATACTAAGGACACCCTGGAAGATATTGATATGAAATTCAAGTCTCAAATATAGATGTCAAACGTCTCTGTAACTGAAAGCTGCATAAAGTAATTCTGTTATGAAAAAAATATTTTTTGAAAAAACTTAAATTACACATATGCATTCCTGTACATGTACACACACAGAGATAAAAGAAAGGTTTTCATAGAATCACAGAATCACAGAATGACCTAGCCTGGAAGGACGTTTAAAGATCATCTAGTTTCAACCCCTCTGCCATGGACAGGGACAGCTTCCACCAGACCAGGTTGCTAAAAACCCCATCCAACCTGGCCTTGAACACTTCCAGGGGTAGAGTATCCATAACTTCTTTGGGAAACCTGTTCCAGTGCCTCATGATTCTCACAGTAAGGAATTTCTTCCCAATATCCAATCTAAACCTACTCTCTTTCAGTTTAAAGCCATTCCCCCTTGTCCTGTCACTACATGCTCTCGTAAATAGTCTCTCTCCATCTTTCCTGTAGGCTTCCTACAAGTACTGGAAGGCTGTAATTAGGCCACCACAAAGCTTTCTCTTTTCCAGGTTGAGCAATCCCAATTCTCTCAGCCTTTCCTCATAGCAGAGGTGCTCCATCCCTCTAATCAACTTGGTGCCTTCTCTGGACTCACTCCAACAGGTCCATGTCCTTCCTGTGCTGGGGACCCCAGAGCTGGAGGCAGCACTGCAGGTGGGGTCTCACCAGAGCAGAGTAGAGGGGCAGAATCCCCTCCCTCCCTTGCTGCCCACACTGCTTTGGATGCAGCCCAGGACACGGGGGGTTTCTGGGCACCCAGCACAGGTGGCTGGGACATGTCCAGCCTCTCATCCACCAGCACCCCAGTTTTGTCTTTTTACTGACACTTAGCCATAACTTAACACCTTGGCATTTACTCAGTGCTAAATGCTTCCCCCTCATTAAATGTTACATTTTTAACACCTTAAGAAGGTGTTAGGGCTTAAGAAGGGGCTTAGGTTCTCTGTCTCATCCCATCTCTATCTTTTGTGTTTAGACACGATGGTATGTTCGAGGTTCATTTCATCTTGTGTGTAGGTATAGAAAATCATAGGGATTTCTGGGTACATGTCGATGTTTAAAACTTGGTCAGCTCTGCATAAAAGGAAAAACCCCCACCCTCCTTACCTACCTAAATAGGATAAGTGTTTCTGTAGTTGTTTTTATGAATCCATAATTTATTAGCAAGGACTTTTCATAATATAATATCATGATTCATAATTCAATTGATTAAACTTTATTAGTTCTTCTGTTTATTTTCCATTTAATCTATAATGTTTGAAATATGTCCAAATCAATAACTTCTGCAAATATTAAAAAAAAAAAAATTAGTGTACAAGTGCTTGTCATCATGGATAATAAAAAGTATTTGTTGTGCAAGTTGGATAGGCCGCTGTAAGGATGGAATTAGATTTAAGACTGGAAACTTTATCCTCTAAATAGAACAACTGAAAGAGCAGAACTGTGAAAGAAAGTTTAGGTGAAACAGTCCAGTTAAAACTGAAATGTAGAAAAAGAAACCAATGAAGAATATACTGTTTTGTATCCAAACAAAAAGGTAACAACTATTCTCAAAATGATAAAAAATTTGAAAAAGATTATTTTTCAGGTCAAAGGGATTAGATGAGAAGAATTCTTGAATATGTAAATGAGTAAACAGAACATCAGGAATCATTTAAAATAAGAGTTTTGCTACAGCTTGTGTTGATATGTGGACTGTGAATACAACTGTTATTTCATAAAGATACCTTAAAATAGTTGAGTATTATCCTCTAGGAAAGAGCAAAGGTGTATAAGTAGAATCATTGTTACAGCATGTATCTGTAGATTTCTCATAATGAAATTTTTCAGGACAATTTAGGTACATTTATTCATCATCTAAATACCAAATATATAATTCTTTTTTACAGCACATGTCAGAATGAATTGGTGAAAAAGAATTTTCCCATAAAGAAGTGATTCTCAACACAAATACTATAATGACAATCAGGCTAAAAATTGCAGATCCAAAGACATACATTACTTGATGTTATTATTGTTTGTTTAGTTAAAAATTAGCTGCAGGCCACAGAAGTTTATTCTGGTGTTTCAAGTTTATTAATGTGGTTCAATTATTCCCTGAAAAATTGATTTTGAGCTCCTTCTTGCAATTACAAAACATTAAGTTCATTGTCTTTTTTTCCTGTCACCACAAGAGGACCTGAATTATTGAAGAACTGAAGTCTGAGTCAGCTATTATTAAATATGCACAAATACAGCATAAACAAACAAACAAACAAAAATCAATAGCATTAGTTACTGCATACGCACTCTTAAAAATTTTCCCATCAACTTTTCCTATCTTCTGATGTTCTTCAGATTCCTGCTTTGCATAAGAGTTTCCATGGAGAATTATGCCTTTGTTATTCAGCACATTTCCAATTATAACACCTTGAAAATAAAAGAACTGCAGATTGCACAGTGTAAGAGTTGACAGGAGGGCTGACATTAAACACCCGTGATAGAGACTTCGAAGCAACAAAGTGCATTAAAATACATACAAAGAAATAATCCATTAAAAAGCTACAGTACATTTTCAAAATATTTCGAAGAGTGCAGTACGAGTCTCTAAACGAGGTACCAAAATATAATAATTAAGTAATAGTCCCCTATGGAGCCAAAAAAAACAATATAACAAGAAAAGGATTCATATAATTTACCTGCAAAATCGTTAATCACCACTGCCATTTTAACTTGTGGTTATGTTTAAAATTCAGCCATCAGTGTAAATGTTAAGATAGATTTTATCTTTATTTTAAACACAGCGTTCTGTAGGGCTCCTCGAACACAGAAGAACATGCCCCAAATTTTCTTCTAACAACTGACATTTGTTTAGTTCCAGTTTGATATTTGTAATCCAGAGCTAGTTCTTCTAGTGCTCTAAGACAGATATATACTCATTTTTTCACAGGCCATTTAATATTTTACTGTGTTCCTCAATATCTTTTCACAAAGATCAGCTGCTGCTCTACATGACAGGCAGGCTGATTGGGACTGAAATAATTTGGAAAGGCTGTACTGAGATGTCAGCTGAATTAGTATATATCTACAAAGAGATCAATAGGGAGGTGATAATATTTGTCCCCTTTCTCTGCACTTGCTGATGCTTCTTTTCTAGTATCACAGTCACTAAGCTCCTCTTACACATTTACCCTCTCCTGGGAAAATATCTACACTGTCATCTTCAATTAGGACTTAATACTTCACTTGAACTCGGACTACCTTATACCACTTGATTCTGCAAATAATCCCCAGCTGGATCCTCGCTGTCAGTAACATCAATGTGTGGACTTTTAATTTCCCCAGGTCTTTCTGTACAAACTCTTTGCTCCATATAGGGCTGAATCCAATGATGCAGTGGTCCGTTTTCACTTCTTTTTATTTTTTTCTCAAAATATTTTCTCAAAAATTTTTTTGATATAACATCTACCATAGTTTCCCAGATTAGGAAGTGTGCTGTGATAAAAAAACCAAAGGTTTAAGGGGACACAATTTCGAATTCAAACAAATACTTCCCTATTTAAATCAGCACTAGTAATGTTGCCACATCCACTGAGAAATAGATCGTGATTTGTCTGCTTTAATAATGTAATGATATTATAGATTATTCAAATATCCCTCTCTCCCACTCCCTTTCCACAGATTTTTTCTTCCTGGACTGAAGACTCCTCCTTACTTACCTCATTGTGCACATATTCCATACCTGTTCATCCTTCTTGCTCTTGCCTGAACCTTTCCAGGTGTATTATATTCAGGAAATAAAACTTCCAATAGTATGCAATATGTAATTAGCATGCAATATGTAATAAGCAAATCAGAGATTCCTGGGCAGTAAGAGGGAAAGCATATACTTACACTATTAATACCTTCCCGATGTTCAGTACATCAGGTGTTTCTTGAACTAAAATCACAAAGTAAAATATTTCTTTATTACTTGTTTTACACCAAGAAGAATGAAGAAAAGATTGTCAGCACTAAATGACTATGAGAACTAATGATATAATGTTTAAGATATCTTCTGTCCCAGAACAGCTATTCCTCTGTGGTAAATTTGAATTTATTACAAAAATACTCATAGATATTGCTGACCATGCTTAACATATTGCCTCTAGCATTTCTTTGAGATCATTTCTGAAAAGTCTAATTTTTTTACTGAAGTTCAGTTCATATATTTGTCAATTAACAACTCTAATAAATTTTATTATGAAAAATTATCTACAGTCTCCTCTAAATATGGAGAATTTCAATGGATTTCTTCTTTTCTTTCACATTTTCTAGTTCTATTGACAGAAAACCTCAGATATGTCGTTCCAATGCCAAAGAGAACAAAGGAACTGTTTACGGGAGTATTATCTTTCAACTGAAAAATAAGTAAAATTGAATTTGCTTTGGAAGTTTTGTTCAATCTGCATGTCAATGCTGTTTTATTTTTTTCATCAGTGAACAGAACGAATTCATTGCAGAAACAGATAATCAAATCAATAAAAATAATCACTATGTAAGAAAAGTTGCTGTTTAAAATAGGATAGTTAAATAACAGCTTCTGATCTGTAGAGATTAAAATTTCTTTTGTTTACATGTTCATTGTTAAAGTGCAGTCTGTAATCATCACAACAGTGCAGAAATATAACTTCTTTGGCATCTAGTCATTAGCACTGGCAAGCACTAATTGGATATTAAGCCAATGTTCATGACAGTGGAACTGCTACAAATTTACTGAACAGATAGGCACAAGCATTTAAGAATTCAATGTGCTACACTGTCTTAAAGTAGTAATTTATTCCTCCTTTTCCAATTTTCCTAATAACTGTTATAAATCAAAACAGAATCCAGATCAAAAAACCAAACCAAAACAAAATCAAGTAAGAAGCTCGTGGTCTCGATTTAATTTGTAGTGGAGTTAAAACAATATCAGCTAAATAAACCCTGCTAAATTAAATGTGATTTTTGGTAATGACCTGAAAGGAACTTTCAGAACTCTTAAAGGAAAAACAGTAAAAATTAATAAAAATCATAGAATTCTGCTGTTACAACCTATTTTCTAACTCCACAAGTACATTTAATATCTGTTCAAGGAATTTAAGTCTTCTCTTGCTATTTGCTCTAACTCTTAGAGTGACTAGATTTTCCTTGTTTCTCAGTTTCATTCAGGAGGCAAGTACGTATAAAAAGGTCAACAGATATGTTAACTAGTCCCCTCTACACATCATCTTTCTAACTCTTCTGTTGCTGAGTTCTATCTCAGGCTGTGATAGTAGTGTCCTTGTAATCAAGGAGATTTTCTTGACTAAGAAACTGCAGTTTCACTAATCCTCCTTTTTGAGTGGAGAATTATTTTATCAAAGAGGTTAACAAAAAAACTGACATTATCATCACAGTTTCAGAGGTTGAAAAAATGAGGTGGAGACTGATTAGTGGTCTGACTAAAAATCATAATAAAATATGACAGAACTCAGGGTGTAATTTATTATGCAGTCATGCACAATAACCACAATAAAAAATACCGTTCTGGCTACAGGATTGAACTTCTTTCAGTTAGCTTTTTAATTAAAAAAAAAAAACCACAAAGGAGAACAGAGGAAACAGAAGAACCAAGAACAAAATATGTATGAGTTTTGGGAAAGAAAAATTGTGCAGGAAATTGTGATTCATAGAGAATCATAGCATCACAGAATGGTTTGGGTTGGAAGGAACCTTAAAGATCATCCAGTTCCATCTACCTTGTTGCCCTTGATGTCCCTGTCTATGTTTAATTTTATCTTTTCTAACCTGATCACTACTTCTTAGACAATCTGTCTGTATTCCACCCAGGTTACCAGTCCTTGCTTCCACCCTTTTTAGGCTTCCTTTTTGTGTCTGAGTTTTTCCAGGAACTCCTTATTCACCCACACAGGTCTTTGCCCAACCTCCTCTTTGCAAGAATGCATCATTTCAGAACTAGTAGGAAGTGATCTTTCAATATTAGCCAATTTTCTTGAAACCCTCTCTCCCCCAGAGCTTTTTCCTCTGATCCCTGAAGAAGCAAAAGTCCTCTCTCTAGAGTTTTCAATTTTTTCTCTAAATTATTAATAATGCTTTTATATTTTTTTATATTCTTCCTAAAAGTTAATTATCTCTCAAAACAGATAAAGTAGCCTTTACTTATATGCTACTAGAGATTTTCAGTATTTATTTTTTATATGAAGTTCAATATATTTTCTCTCTTCAACAGAAAGTCCTATAGTTTTACATCCAGAAGCTCTCCATAGAGATCTAAGATTCCAGGATTTTTGATTACACTGTGCAGACTACTTCAGAGCACAATGATAAAATTTAACAGGGGAATTTTGTAAATATTTCAGAACAGATGCTGAAGAGCCAGCTCATTTTACACATGTTAAACACTACAAAAGCCCATTTTTACAATGTGAAAATGTTACAATGGCCTATTTCAAATTGAATAAAACTATTCAAATAAACCTTTCATCCATGAGATTGTGTATGGCAAGAATTCATTTCATATAATGTACATTAATCTTGCATTCAAAACTCTCTCTCCTGTCTGGATCATTTATTTTAAAGATAGAAGTCTGAACATTTCCTTCTCCAGGGATTTTTTTTCCCCTTTTATACTACTTGGATTACAATTCTAAGTAACCTTTGACTGCCAGTCTACAGAGATGAAGGTTAATTTTGAAAGATATAGTGTTATTTTAAATAAACTTTTTCTATATTCTTCAAACATATTCTTCTAGGAGAGATTGGCCTTGCAGATAACAGCCATAATTTTATTTTCTAAAATCCTTGTCTTATAATTAGGGATAAATAAATAAAGGTAGGCTACTCCAATGAACCAGCAATTTGCCTGCTGTAGTTACAGCTGTCTGGGATTCATATTTGTCTGATCTATTCCCACAGGTGGTTTGTCACTGCTTGAGCAGAAACTGGCTCAGAGTAATAAACATGTAGCTGGAATGCTGGTAGGAATTAGGCAAATTCTAATTCAAATCGTCTGGGAGGAAAATTTGTAAAGTCAAAGCATGGGGTAAGAGTAATTCATTTGAACTGCAGAAAACAGCAGAGGAAATTCTTGAAATAGAAGGACTGAGATTTTTCACTGGTACTGTTTTTGATTTTTGTTTTTATTTTTAACGAAAATAAACAATCCATATAAGGAACAGAGGATTAGACAATCTTTAGAAATGCATTATAAAACATCTCAGCATCCAATTCCAGTCAAAATTTTATTTTCTCTTTTTTAATTTGTATCTTAATGTAGTAATTAAATTTGTGTGTGTATTAGTGTACATATTTTGTATCCATTCATCCATTGTTCAAGTCCATTCATAGTGGAATCAGTGGGTTCCTGTAATGCTTAAAACCAGAGTAAAAAAGATATTTACATTTTGTACTTGTTGACAGGTCTACAATAATCTGGTATACTTATTTCCTGTACAGTTGTAGGGTTATGTTCAGGGAGAGTGTGCTTGAGGCTCCCTCAGGATCCTTGAGAGAGAGTCTGAAATAAAGAGGAAGACTTAATACCTTATCATGGAATTAACTTTAGTTTGTCTCTTCTTGCTGGTAGAAGTAGAGATTCTCCCAGGAGACAAATTACAACTACTCTGCAGGGTTCAATGTGATTTTCACTGAACCTATGCATCAGTCTTTAACCAAGTGCTCAGAAATGGTTAAGAAACAAGAGGAATATAAAGGAATTATTCCTGTGGGATACTCTATACCTTTCTACAATTGGTTACCTGTCAGCCAAGTAAGGCAGATTCATGTCCAAACCCTTATGTTCAATAACTAGTAACAAAATTATTTCCTTTAAAAATTTACATTCTCTTTCCAATAAGTTTATTTAATTGGACACAATTAACTGAGAAATATTTCACTGCAAAGAAATTTTTACATTATAAGTAGAGAAAAATCCTTTTCCTGTTCACATGCTTCCAGACATTCAAAGAGAGCTGCCTTCAGTCAATATTCCACGTATTCTCACTGCAGTGGTAATAAATCACTCAGGATTAGAATAAGTAGTCTTCTCAGAAAAGCATCTTTTGAAGCAACCAGGAGCAAAAGTATACGATATTCACAAACTGTGCTCTGCCGAGCAGGTGCATATATGAGATTTGAAGACACAAGGAAATGCCCGAGGAAGCATTTTTCGTGGGACTAGACACTTTTGAGAGTATTAATATGCAGCCAGAGAAATGCTGCCAAACTAGTGTTCATTTGGTTTTGGGGCAGTGCATTTTGTGCTCTGAGCCTGAGAGGCAAAGCTTGATGCCGAGTCATGAGTGGACAGTGCAGCTCTCAGGAGGCAAAAGAGTTCGTGAGAAGCAGCAGAAGCTCCTGGAGTCTGGGAGGCTGTGCTGGATTTGGCTGAGGTGAAGTTAATTTTTTTCACAGTAGCTGGTGTGAGGCTGTGTTTTGGATTTGTCCTGAAAACAGCATGGATAACAAAGGTATGTAGTTGCTGTCGCAGAGCAGTGTTTGCACAGAGTCAAGGCCTTTTCTGCCCCTCATCTCACCCCACCAGTGAGTGGGCTGGGGGTGCACAAGGAGCTGGGAGGGGACACAGCTGGGACAGCTGATCCCAACTGACCAAAGGGATATTCCATACCGTATGACATCATGCTCAGCATATAAATTTGGGGGAAGAAGAAGGAAGGTGGGATGTTCAGAGTGGTGACGCTTGTCTTCCCAAGTCACCATCATGTGTCATGGGGCTCTGTTCTCCGGGGGATGGCTGAACACCTGCCTGCCCATGGGAAGTGGTGAATGAATTCACTGTTTTGCTTTGCTTGTGAGCACAGCTTTTGCTTTTCCTATTAAACTGTCTCTATCTCAACCCACGAGTTTTCTCACTTTTACTCTTCTGATCCTCTCCCCCATCCCGCTGGAAAAGGATGAGTGAGTGAGGTTGTGTGGTTCTTAGTTCCTAGCTGAGGTTTAACCATGACAGAGGCTCAGGGTTAAAAAAAAGAATCACATTCATTTTTAGAAGAAAGGCATTAACTAAACTGTCTTCCTGTTTTTCATTTAGTTCCACGCAAGGAAATGAATGTTCCAGGGCTTTCTGCAGCAAGGAATGAGCAAAAAGTAGCAGTGAAACTTTTCAAGGAGAAGTAGAGGTATTGCTGCAAAATAAATTAAAATATTGATGTAGCGTGGAAGTGACAGAGAAAGGGAAGAAATACCCAAGACAGTAGTTACAGCTTTACAGTGATATACTGCATTTTGGTAAGACTTCACTGAGCTATCGTTAAGACAGATGTCAAGCATTAGATTGGGCTTTCCAGTCCAATTTGCAGCAGTATAAACCCATGACAGGTTCATGTTCTCACTGAATATCTGAGTGCATAGAAGATGAAGCTACAATACAGCTGGATTCCTTCTTATCCTAGAGAAAAAAAACCCAAGCATATACTTTGTATATACTCAGATGTGACATTTTCCTCCCACTAGAATCAACACATTTTATGTAGTCTTTTCTGTCACCTTGGGTGCTCTCTCTGTTATGTAAGCTACCTCTATTTTTTTTTAGTTCCACTGTACTCTGCCATATGCAGCTTTTCTTTTAAATTGTTCCTTTAATCTTACTGTGAGAGATGCACATCAAAACTAGAGTTGTAAAACTGACTAAGCAAGAACAATAGAAATGCTTGTGTTCAATTAAGATGCAGATTCCAGATTGCTGCATTGCTTGAAAACTGATGTTTCTCTCTTATGTTACTGCTTCTTATTGAAGGGGAAAAATACTATCTTAATTACATTTACAGAACATCTAATTTTAAAAAAGAACAAGCACTTACTGAGGAACAAAATTTAAATGATTTAAAGTTTTTACTCAGTATAAATGCTAGATAGGATTTTCCCCCTCACATGAGACCTCTTAGCAATTTAAGAAGGACACTCTCTTTAACGCTGAAGGCAGAAATACTTGAAGAAGCTCAGAAATTTGAAAATACGATCAGCAGAGGTGTTTGGGGTTAAAGGTGAGATCAAATGCATCAAGTACAGTTATTTAGTCACTGGCTGAGAAGGAGATTCAAGAGTATCTCTTTATCATTCCAGAAAACAAGATACTTGAAACCCTTCAAACTCAAGAAAATATTTTGTACTGAAGATGGGAAAAACACAGAGATTTGGCTCTTAAGTGGTTGCATCAAAATTATGCAATAGGTGAAGAGTTCAGTCATTTATTTTGTGTGAGACAAAACTTGCACTTCTTCCTTTTTATTCATGCCAATATGTAAGATGAATTATCAGATAGGAGATGAGAGGTTGATAACAAATTTTGTGAGCCTCTTCAGGGATAACTTGTGACTTAATCTATTTGATCACATTAGATTTAAGATCACAGATCATAGAAAACTGAATTTGCTGGGACAGATATTTGTATTCAGGATCTTCCTTCCATAATCAGTTTAATGCTGTTTGAACAAGATACCTTTTCTCAGTAACAGAATTCAACCCTTACAACCTTCATGCATCTGTGCACTGATGTGTAGGTTTTGGCATCATCTGCTGTTCCTTCCCCAAAGGCAGAATGAAGTTAAATTGTTTGAGGGGATTTCATTTTTCCCGCAAAGATTATCCCTAAAAAGAATAACTCAATTTCAGTAAATTATTAATTGGTGAACTAGAATGCTAAACAAATACAAACAGGATTGTTATATATATGCATGAATGTTGTGTGCATATACAAACACTACAGGAAAAGTATTAATTTACAATAATATTAATTTGGTACTGAAAGTACAAATGTATTATTAGACTTCTATACTAAATCCCTTCTGTACATATGAGCAAAGGAATTATAACATTGCAGACTCTTCTTTCTTTGCCACTTTATCAGATCTTTAACTTCACAGAGAAGTGAATGAAAATGCATATCAATTAGCTAAGTCTGTCCTGTGTGTTGAGTACCATGTCCAGCTCTAGAGTCTTCAGCACAGAAGAGTCATGGGTCACAGTTAGAGTGGGTCCAGAGGAGGAGCACACACATGATCAGAGGGATAGAACACTCCTCGTGTCAGGAAGCGCTGAGACAGTTGAGATTGTTCAGCCTGCCAAAGAGAAGGTTCCCAGGAGACCCTCCTGCAGCCTTTCAGTACCTGAGGGGGGCCAGAAGGAAAGATGGGGTCTTTATAACTGGGTCTGTCATGACAGCACAGGAGGTAATGACTTCAAACTAGAAGGGGGTAGGTTTATATTAGATTGGAAGAAGAAATTTGTCAGTGTGAAAATAGTGAGGCACTGGAACAGGTTTCCTGGTAAAGCTGCGAATCCTCATCCAGGGAAGTGTTCAAGGCCACACTGGATGGGGCTTTGAGTAATCTGGTCTGTTGGAAGGTGTCCCTGCCCATGGCAGTGAGATTGGAACTAGATGATCTTTAGGTCCCTTCCAATGCAAACTATTCTGTGATTTTGTGATTCTATGATACAGAAGTTACTGCACAATTCCTTAGCTAAATTTAACCAGAATACCTACAACATCCTATAGAGTAAGATTGTAGCTTCTTTTAAAAGTGTTTTACACAAAAGGAAGGTTGAATACACACAATGAACTGCTAGTCAAAAGATAAAGTGTGACATAACCATGTCTTCCTATGTAAAGAACGGAAAACTTGGGTGTCAGAAACTCTCTGGCCTTTGTTCCTGCTGCTGCTACACTGACAGCTGGAAGGTGTTATCACACAAACTCTGCTTAATCTCTTTAGTTGCTGGAAAGTGAGAGCTGTTACACTTCGAGGATGACGAGCAGGCATCCCTACTGCCATGATACAGAGAATTTCTGACAGGGTGGAATAAATGTGAAACAGGCAGAAGTTTACCTGTTGAACAGCAAGAGAAAAATATACACAAGTAAGAATATTTTAAAAGCTTGATACGAATGCACCTCCTTGCCATGAAGCAAAGGCTCACCTTCTTCATTTTCCAGCATAGTCAATTGACTGTAATAATATGGGCACTTTGCAACTTTGCCACAAAATGAGAGTACTCTAATAAATGCAAGAGGCTGTTTATCCTGTCTCATAAACATCAGAATTATCATTAACCATAAGTAAAGCAAATTAAATCAGATTTTAAAAAATGAGCCAGATTTAACTTGGAAACTTTACAGAACAAAAATTACGTTATACAAACAATGTATATGGTTCTTAATTTGGAGAAAATGGCTGGAAATCTTAATTAGAAGCAGAGATACTTTTGCTAATTATATTTTACAGAAGGAAAATATCTATGTCTTAAATCAATAGAATCACAGAAGGGGAAAGGGAACTCAAAATTCTGAAATTAAATAAAAATTTTGTTCAGATTAACTTAAATGTATAAAATTGAACCTAGAAAAAGGTGCTTATAATGAATACTGAATATAAGAATGAAATATTTTCACCTTGCTTTCCTTTCTATTTTTGCTCTGTGACATGTCTAATATACAATTAATTTAATTAATTAAATCTATTTGGAAAATAACACAGGATTATTGACATTTTTCTATAAACAATATTTGATTATGCTAGCACATTAAGTCTAGTATAATATTGCTAGTGCAACTACATTATATAATCTATTATGTATGAACTATAATAATCTTGCCTTATTTAAAGAAAATAAATGAAAATCTGGCATACTTAAGTGAAGTGTGCAGATGTTGAACTTTTTGATTGTTTATGATAAGTATCTGAATAATAAACCTCCTACCTATGCCTTCTCCAAACTGTGTCCATCAATTTTTCAGTTGGAATTTTTCCAATTGCAGGAGTAAAGTGTTTTGTGAAAGAATTCTTTAATCAGAGGAGTTTAGACATCATTTCAAATGCATCTACATATCACATTAATCAGATATGTAGGTGAACTCAGGCACCACCAATCCTATTTTTGATTACAGAATCACAGAGCACACCCATAAGGATCATAAAATCCAGCTGCCTGCTGGACTACCTACAACTAAATTACGTGACTAAGAGCAGACACTCCTCGAACTCTGACAGGCTTCACTTGCTGCCTCTAAAATTGAGCCCTGGGGAACCCCAATAAGTGACTGGCTGCCAGCGTGATGTAAGCCCATCAAAATATATATTTTGACTTCCAGAAGTTAAGGAAAAGGCTAAAAATGAAGGCAAAAGGATTGACTCCTCATAACATGTACCATAAGGTTTATGCTGCCTTGAATGGTTGAATTCAATGAAGTTATTTCAGTCATGGTAACATAAGGTCTTAGTGAGGCCCAAAGAGCTCTTCATCCTTATTTCTCGATTTCTTATTTGCCATTTTTTGTCCAGGAGAATCTTCTATACAGATCAAATGTCAGATCCTATTTATCAATTCTTTAATATTTCTGAAGAATTTGTATGACCATGAAATATAGATTTTTGCCTATCTAAAGAATTTTAGAAAAGAAGAAAAACGTATCCATTTTAGAACAACTAGGCTTTGAATGTATGTCTATGCATACATACGACAAATTTCCATGAGTCAAAATGTCATTTACTTCTGATGGTGCCTAACTAATAAAAATAGTATCACTTCTGCATTGATTAACACAAAGTATTGCCACAGTGACACTGAACAGTCTAAGATCACAGAATGACAGAATGAGATGTGTTGGAAGGGATCCCAAAGGGTCAACTGATCCAATCATCAATCATCCAGTCATCCAATCATGCACAGAATTGTGTCCACACAGTTCTGGAATGTCTCCGGAGACAGAGATTCCACAACGTCTCTGAGAGATCTCTTCCAGTGCTTGGTCACTGCACAGTAAAGTTCTTCCTCATGTTCAGGTGGAAATTCCTGGGCATCAGTTTCTGCCCATTGCCTCTTGTCTTGTTGCTTGACACCACTGAGAAGAGCCTGGTTCCATCCCCTTGGCACCCTCCCTTCAGACAATGACCGGGTCCCCTCTCAGTCATCTCTTCATCATCCAACAGAAATGCTTTATCAAAATCAGTCTGAACTAATCCCAGGAGCCAGAGGGTATCATATGTATCTTCCTCCCTGCTAGAAATCTAAGCATCTACACCCTAAGATTAAACAGAAATTCTGGGTTTCCACTTCTGTCTTCCAATACAGCATGAAGAGGAGCAGGGATAGGAGAGAAGAGTCCAGCCAGCATTTCATGGATATCTTCACCAATTACAAATGTACTCAGCTTGTGAACCGGTAATAAAGAATCATATTTAAGCATATGTGCATAAATGCATACATGGAGAGAGAGAGAGAGAATATCTCTTCATCACAGTATGTACTAGAGTTGAAATGACCCATATATGCCAGTGGATGAATTTATATCAACTTTGACATAAAAGAATGCATATTAATTTACCTGAACTGTGCATGTACATACAAACATCATGACATATGTTCAAATTATCTAATGCCTTGGACAACTGGTTTTGGCTTGTGAACTGTGCTTAAAATGGTATTTTAGGAAAAAGGTATCATTAGATCTAGAAATCAGACCTGGGTGTTGAAATACTTTGATAGGCTAAAGGAATTACCAAGATCTTCTTTAAATGTACTGAAGCCTAAGTCATTTCAAGACTTACAAAAACAGTGTTAACTTGTGTCACTGAAAACTTTGGCCATCAGGTGTGGTAAAGACATACAGAATTAAAAGATTTATGCTCTAACATCCCCTCCCCTCTGTCTGTAAGTTGTTATGCTGATGTTGCATTATGATGCTTTATACTAACAGCATGAATAATTGTTTGAATAAGAAATTATTTTAAAGCTTAGTATTGTCAACAACTGATTATAAGCCAATCTTAATTACACTCCTTCAGCCCAAATATAATATTTGGATTAGTAAAATAGAAGGATACATTGTTTGCCTTGAAGATCTAGGAATGGCAGCAATGTCATTTAAGGTAAATTCATTTTCCAAAAATCTTCCAAATTTCATCTCAGCCTCTCTGAGACAGCAGTGTAACCCCTTTGTCATCCTCTCAGCTGCCTTCAGAAAAAAACTCACTTGCAACTGCAATGCACTGATGGCTGTGCACAGTAATCTGCTGCTCAGAAGAAAGCTGAAGACTGTGTGCCTTGAGCCTGGACTTCAGGCAATAAAAAGCCTAAGATCTTGCTGTCAGTTGTAGTTAATATCCCAGGTTGTATACTTTATTCTTCTTAACTTTCTTTTCTTTTATACATGAGAAATTAGCTTATAAATAGATGCAGAGGAAGCAAAGTTATCTGCAAAATCAGGTTGAATTGATAAAGAGTTTTCATCCAAAAGAGAAGAAAGAAGGTCAAATTTTGAGAAGATAATATTTTTTGGTTTCATCAAAACAGTTTTTTTTTTTCAGCTCAAACAAATTTTTTTTCCTCTCGCAAGAGTTTTTGTCCCTAACATTAAACTGAAAAAAATGTATTGCTTTTCCACTTTTAATGTTAGGAATATCTGTATAGGTAGCAGCTGAAAGAATGACAATACAGGTAAAAGAATGACATTATACCCCACTTTATGATCTTAGTAGGCTCCATAGTATGTCAGCCAAACAGTTAATATTTTCTGTAATTTAAGCAATAATTTTATGACACAAAGTGTCAAGGGCACACAGATATTATTGTTTTCTGGTAAACTTTATGGGCATATCAAAGGCAAAACCAAGCAATAGGACAAAAGACAACGGACAGAAACTGATGCACAAGTTCCATCTGAATATGAGGAAGAACTTCTTTACTGTGGGCATGACTATGCACTGAAAAAATAGATAGTTCCTGTTCATAGCAACACATTTTAAAATATTCTACAGAATAAATTTACTGCTAGAGAACGCATTCTTCAGCAAAAGGGAAAGGAGGGGCTCAGAGTGACATCTTGAATGTGAGCATCTTGGAGGCAGAACCACACCAAGGTTATTTAAATTTGAGGTAGTGCAGAAAACCCCTGTAACACCCTGAGCAGACTAGACAAAGCAAGCTGACCCATGAGAGCTAAAACACTTTTACCAAGGTGGTATTTTGTTACTCTCAGTGGTGTATTGGAAACGGGCAGGTGAGGGTTTGCAGCACACCAGAATAGTGGTTGCCTATGGATGCATAAAACTGTGTCCAGGAATCTGAGCACACAGACAAATCTTTATCACCGCTGTGGTAAAGAGCAAAAAAGAGAGAGCATAGACTTCCACATGAAGCAAGAATCCTAATCCCCCAATACAAAAGTTACAGGACTGCTTCTCTGAGCAACTAGACCCAAAGCAAACATTTTGAACAAGTCATTGCTAATTACTATGATATTTTCTCCAGAGTGACATTTAAGCAATAGGACAAGAACGACAAATATAATTCCAATGTGGTCTTAGAAAAGTAAGATTTTCCTTGGAGCAAAAAGTTCAAGGCAAGATTTGCATGAGAAGTGGGTGTTAGCTGTCAGAAACAAGTAATGGGGATGGCAAGACATATACAAGCCCAGAAGGGAATCTCCTGCACTCTCACTTTTTGTTTGCTAATGTAAAACCATAATGCTTCTCTGAAAAACTTTTATTCCATTAGTTTTAATGTGTTAAATGCATCAAAAACTTTCTTTTTAATGAAAAAAGGTCTACTCTTTGATTCTTTCTGAACTTAGTCTTCTAAGATACTGTACTCTGGAAAACACTTGAAAATCCATTTCTGAATATGTCTGTGTGGTCTGGACTCAGCAACATTTTTATCCAGACTTGCTCTATGCATTCAGTTCTTGATGTGGATGGTGGTTCCCTGATCAATACTCGATATAAATGAAGATTATACAAAAAAGGAAGACGAATATTTATTTGTTTCTTCAACACATTATACAAAGTACTTCTAAAAACTAAAAATCAGGAGCTGTTAATACACCATGTTGTGACAGGGGCTATTACAAAGAACACCACTTCAAAGTGACTCCCAAAGGTTGTTGTATGACACATACCATCTGTTGGTTCTTGTCTAGCTGGGGTTTTTTGTCTGATTTAATTACAGCAGAATAAGGTTTTTCTCTGTGAGATTGAACAGGTAGAATTTCTACAGGAAATTTCTACTTTTCCTGAAGATTAAGAGAAACACAAGGAACAGACTAAGCCTTACCACTGTTTTTAACAATGTGGCATATATGAAAGTGAAAACAAAAACCAATGCCACATAAGGAGAAAAATATCCAGACAGTTGCTTTCTTTTTTCCTTCTTCTTTTCCCTCTTGTTACTTCTACTGAAAAATGATGAAAGGAATTAAAAACCCAGCAGAGTAAGAAATATCCATCTTGAAATATCCTCATGACACCTGAATCTCTCAGTAGCCTGAGTAGATACAATTCTCTGTGTCCAGTTCACAACAGCAAGTCATACTGTGAAGGTGCTTCACATTTTCTTTAGGGATATTCCTGGGATAGTATGTCTCATTCATCTGCAAAGGGGGACATATCTTTGTACATACTTTTATGTTTGTGCAGACACATCACTGTGCTTTTGTGTCAGGCTGGTAGCAAGCAAAGAACACCTTTATAACACGTGCAAGGAAAACATCGGTGATACAGTGATTCCCTGAGTCTGGGGAAGGAGGAGCACAGCACACACAGAATTTTGAATGAATGGTTTTGCTGGATTGCAAGTTGTGCATTGGTGAAATGCAGGGCCTTCCTTCCTGAAAGTCAGAAGCAAGTGCAAAAACAACAGGTAACAGTTTATTGTAAGAAACCTTATAATCTCAGTAATAAGTTGTACACCTGTCCAACCACAAATATCTGTTGCAATAAAATATAGCAAAGCTTTTTTTTTTTCCCCAACAGAGGAAAAAAATTCCAACTTCTTTGCAGAAAGGAAAGTAATCTCTCTGCCAACTGGTTGATTTATACAACTTTCCCATGTTATTTATTAGTGCAATGTAGTGCCAGAATTGGCAGGTTTCTTGCTGCTTTCAAGCTTGCAGAGAACCTTGCCAAGGCAGCCTGACAGTTTCTTCAAGTAAGTAATATTATATGCCTTTTTATTCCAAACTTCAATAATGTTTTTAAGGTCATTACATTATTTTCAAAAAATTCTAATAATATATGTAGATATTTCTATACTTTCACTGTAAAGCTATCAACCATAAGTTTTATAATAATTATTGTCATATATATTCTTTATTGCCAGAGCAGGAAATCCAAAGGTTAGGAATTCAACTCTGGTTAATATTCCCTACATATTTTTTTCTAGACCTACATTAAAATTCATAAAAACAATGTGTAACAAAACTGCCTTTGTCACTCAACTCCCAGTTTAAACATTTTCTGGGATTATTAGACTGTTGTAGTATTTCCGGAAGATGCAGGAGCACTTCAAACGTGTCCATAGTTTAGTGAGTAAAATATTTAGAAGGAAAAGGAGAAATAAAACTATTTTATTTATCTCAATTTATGTGTAGTATCAACCATTTCTGCAGGACCTATATCTTGAAAAATTTACTGTTAAAAAAATTTGTTCTATTACAATACTCTAGGACATGCAACATAATGAGCAGAATTTTTTTCTGTGGTCTTTTAAACTGTTTACTTTCTCTGTCTTTCTTCACTAGAGAAATTCTATTAGTAGTCAAGAGGATTTTTCAACTTGGATGCTCTGAGCTGCAACACACTTTGCATGTCTCAGGAACTACAAAGCATTTCCTTCTGTGAAAGTAGCTGGCTTTCTATATACAATATTATCAAGTATATTTTACAGGAATCTATCAGAGGTTATGCTGCTTTTTTTTCTAGCTCTGAGCTCAGAAAAGATACCATGGGTTTTTCAAAGTAAAATTCTTATCAAGGAAAAGAGAATTTCCATGTCAGAGTGCTGTTAAGAGGCTGTTGAGATTTGAACAGTAAGTGAAAAGACCTCAATGGCTGAAACAGTAGTTTAGTTCCAGAATTCAGACAGGCAGTAAGATATTGTAGCAACACCAGTCTACCATTCAGTCAATGAATGCTTAGGTGGCAAATCCTCTTAAATGGATTGAAAAGGAGGAAATCAATTCCAATTCCCAGGATATCAAATATTTGTGTGTGAATATTTGTAAAGAATTGAAAGGATAGTGCTAGTTTTCATGTCAAGTCCACTTTGGTACTCAGTGTATTTGAAAAACTAGTTTTATCCATAATAGCAGATCAAGATTTCCCCAGTAGTAATACAAACTATTTAATTATTGCTTACACCCACTTGCAAAATTGCCTATGGATTGAGAGAAGCACAGATTCCAAAATCCTAATGCAGTAAACAAAGTTTGTCAGAGAAAGACCTTTAGCCATCGAAGGACCTATGGAGGAAACAAAACTTGCTGAAGTAACAATTTTATTAAACCGTTTATAATATGTCTCTTCATAGTTGGTTGGAAGACAAATGCACATTCAAAATGTGATGAATTTTAGTACAATGTAAGCCATTTTTTAACCACTGCTCTGACAAAATAGTATGTACACAGACAATGTATATTATGCATCTGCTGCAGCTGACAGAAAAACAAAAGACAGTTCATGAATATGTACCACTGGGAAATTTGATTTTTATTCTATTTTGGAATCAGAGGCTTGCTGATTCCTTGCCTTCTAAAGATTATTTTTACGGTGTGAGTTTTCATCAGGTTCTTAAACCTAGCTTAACCCTACTATTCTTAAGAAGCTTGCCAGAACTGTGCTGCATTTAAAGACCTATCTTCAATTATCTCATTTTGAAAAACAGTGAGAGCACCTTAAAATAATGTACTAATATGTCTAACCTGAACCATAGTTCCTTGCAATGTTTCTTGGTATCAGAGACACATAGACTTTTTTACATCTAGTTTTTTAGAGAATAGTATCAACCAGTTACAAAGACTTGGTCTTCTTTAGCTATAAAGAAGTCCTGAGGTTACAAACTGAAAATATACAAACAAGGACCTGTAAGTCTGAAGGCAGGTTAACTTTTTTTTATGCTCACAGGAGGGTAATTCTGTCCTTTTTAGCTAGTTCATATTGGTAAAATACCTGAATTCTTGTGATACCTGTAACACAGGGATATAGGCTGCAATTCTTGTGCAACATAAAGTAGCCAGAAGCCATCAGCTCTGCCAAAGAGAACTGTCCTTACTCATGCAGATAGCCTCTATTCAGTTAGGGAATGCCAAAGGGAAGGTGACAAAGACGCAAAATAAACTCAGGAAGAAATTATATTTCACAGGGTTCACGATATTTCAAATTATTTTAGTAAGGGTATGTTCATAAGCAGAATGAGTCAAGATAATTCTGATGCAATATCTTTCCTCTTTAAAAAGTCCATTTGGTGGAATCAAAATATATGTTATTAAAAAATAAACCAGAATTTTTTTAGTTTGACTTTATTGTTTCTAAAACACTGAGAGTAGTAGTGTAGCAAAAATATTGGAACAGTGAAATGAGGAAAAAATGACAGAATCTTAGACGTTATGAAAAGCTAAGAATTATACAGGTTTATTTCATGAGAAGGTTGTTTGTTATGAGCTTTAATTTATGTTTGAAAAAAACTCTTCAAACTTTTGTGTATCTGCTTTAGCAGGGATTCTTGTGCCTGAATACTAACCTAAAACCATGTATATATGACAGTTTATTTTCAAGATTCACTTTATAATTTGTGTTGAGAATCATTCAGTGTATTTAACTGGAGAAAAAGATGATGCCTCTGTGCTGTTAGTAAAAATCAATCAGCCAATCAAACCTTAGAACCAAAGCATAACCTTGCTTGTGCACTAAAGCAGATCACATGCATATTGTAGTCTGGTTTAGGAACAAAATAGAAGAGAATTTTAAAATACAGGTATGCACGTGGTATAATTATGTACATGAATACATTACCTATTGCAAAGCATACCTTCAAAAGCAAAAGCACAGGCTTTTCCCTGGTAAAAAGAGGTCTTCAGCAACAGGAATTGTCATGTGCAGGAAATGAAAGGGAGAGAAGATTTTTAGGAATTGTTTTCTGAAGATCATGGAGCTGTGTTCGGTTGGGTGGTTTTTGTAGCAGAGGGGCTGCAGGGGTTGCTTCTGTGTGCTCCTACACACTTCCCTGATATCTGACAGAGCCAACACCAGCCATCTCCAAGACAGACCCACCATTGGCCAAGGTCAAGTCTGTCAGTGACAGTGGTAGTGCTGTGAGGATAACACATTAAAGAGGGTGGAAAAATCCTGCACAACAAACTGTGGGACAGAGAGCAGTGAAAATATGGGAGAGGGACAGCCCTGCAGACAAGGTCAGTGAAGAAGGAGGGGCAGGAGGTGGTCCAGGTGCTGGAGCAGAGATTCCCCTGCAGCCTGTGATGCAGCTCATGGTGAGGCAAATGGGCCCCTGCAGCACATGGAGGTCCATGGTGGAGCAAAGATCATAGAATCATAGAATCAACTGGGTTGGAAAAGATCTCTGAGATCATCAAGTCCAACCCTTGATCCAACACCGCCATGGTTATCAGACCATGGCACTAAGTGCCACATCCAGTCTCATCTTAAAAACCTCCAGGGAAGGTGAATCCACCACTTCCCAGGGCAGCCCATTCCAATGTCTGATTACCCTCTTTGTAAAAAATTTCTTTATAATAGCAAACCCTGGAAGACCTTAAGACCATGCCCTCTTGTCCTATTGCTGGTTGCCTGGGAGAAGAGACTGAAGCCCACCTGCCTACAACCTCCTTTCAGGCAGTTGTAGAGAGTGATGAGGTCTCCCCTGAGCCTTCTCTTCTCCAGGCTGAACAGCCCCAGCTCTCTCAGCCTCTCCTCATAGGACTTGTGCTCGAGTTCCTTCACCAGCCTCTGTGCTCTTCTCCGGACCTGCTCCAACACCTCAATATCCTTCATGCAGCCCCTTGAGGACCCCATGCCAGAGCAGGTGGATGCACCAGAAGGAGGTTGTGACCCTATGGAAAACCCATGCTGGAGCAGGCAGAGGACCCACAGAGAGAGAGAGGAGCCCATTCTGGAACAGGGTTGCTGGCCAAACTTGTGAAGCCATGGAAGAGATCCCCGTTGGAGCAGCTCATGAAGAACTGTAGCCCATGGGAAGGACTCATGTTGCAGCCAGTGGAGAGCTGTCTCCTGTGAGAGGGACCCCAAACTGGAGCAAGGGAAGAGTGCGAGGAGTCCTTTCCCCTCAGGAGGAAGGAGCCTCAGAGACAGTGTGTGAGGAACTGACCACAACTGACCTCATTTCTCATCTGCCACTAGTGGGGAAGAGGTAGAGAAAATCAGGAGTGAAACTGAGCCTGGGAAGAAAGGGGGGGAGGAGTTATTTTAAGATTAATTTTTACTTCACATTATCCTACCCTGATTTGATTGGTAATAAATTCAATTAACTTCCTAAAGTTGAGTCGGTTTTTCCCATGACAGTGATCATTGGTGAGTGATGTCTCACTGTCCTTACTATTACATTTTTTTTTCCCCTGTTCAGTTGACTAGGAGAGTGATAGAACATTTTTCATGGGCATCTAACATCCAGCCAGGGTCAACCCACCTGAGAGCCTTTCATCAGTTAGCCTTGTGGATAATAACATTAACACTGTCTCTCCACTTCTTCACTGGAAAAAAATAAATGTTGATTCTGAAAGAAAATTTTTTACAGTAAATGAAAAAAATATATGTGGGCTCACCTTCCAACAAATCTTCCAATTATCATAATTTGTTGTGTCAGTTCTATTGTTCTCTGTTTTCTTTTAAAAGACAAAGTGAGTTTTTTCTCCTCTTATGGATCAGAGACATCTGATAAAAATTGTGATTTAGTCACAATTAGAAGTAGAAAAAAAATCAATTGTTTTCCAGCAATGTAATCAAACAGAAACATTTTTCTTGTGTTTGTGCCAGGAACACATTATTGCTGAGACTTGAACGCCAGTTCCAATTTATCACCTCTAAACATATGTTAATAACCAAGAAATAAAGTTTCAGCTCTACTGTTATTCACAGAATCACATAATGTTTTGAGTTGGAAGGGACCATTAAAGTTCACACAGTCCAACCCCTCTGCCATGGCCAAAGACACCTTTCACTAGATCAGATTGCTTAAAGCCCCACCTGATCTAACATTTCAAATGACGGGGCATCCACATCTTCTCTGGCCACCCTGTTCCAGCATCTCACCACCTTCACTACAAAAAATGTTTCATGTGTCCAGTCTAAGTATATTGTCTTTCAGTTTAAAACAATTGCTCCTTGTCCTGTCACTACATGCCATGGTAAAAAGTTTCTCTCCAACTTTCTTAGAAGTCCTCTTTACATATTGAAAGGACAAAATCGGATCTCATTAAAACCTTCTCTCCTCCAAGCTGAGCCATCCCAACCCTCTCAACCTGGCTTCATAGGAGGGGTGTTCCAGATCCCTGATTATTTTTTCTGGCCCTCTTTGGACCTGTTCTGAAGTCTGTGTCTTTCTGGGGAATCCTGAGCAGGAGAAAGCACTGCAGGTTGGATTCTTACCGGAGCAGAGCAGAGGGGCAGAATCCCCTCCCTCCCCTGCTGCCCACACTGCTTTGGGTGCAGTCCAGGACATGGGGGGTTTCTGGACTGCAAACTCACAATACTGGTTCATGTCCAGCTGTTCATCAACCAGTAGCATCCACCCTTCTCCACAGGGCTGCTCTCAATTAATTCATCCACCAGCCTATACTGATATTGCCCCAGCTCAGGTGCAGCCTTCTCCGTGTTGGTTGTCACCAGTTCTCCTGTCAGGCCAAGGACATTTTCTTTTGTCTTCCTTTTCTGGACAATGTACCTGTAAAGGTTGTTCTTATGCATTGCACCCCTTGCCAAATTCAGCTCCAACTGTGTCTTAGCTTTTGTGATTCAGTCCCTATACATCTAGACAACATCCCTATATTCTTCCTAGGAGACTATTCATGCTTTCACTGACTGTGTATTTCTTTCTTACACTTTTGTTTGGTCAGGAGGTCCTTACTGAACCATAATGGTCTCATGTCACCTATGTCTGGTTTCTAATGCATAGGAATCAAGACCTCTTTCACTCTAAGAAAAAATTGCTTAAGGAGTTGTCATCTCCTTTGTTTCTGAAGGCAGTTTCCCAGGGGGGCCCATCTACCAATTTCTTAAATAACTGAAAATTTTTTCTCTTAAAATTCAGTGTCCTGATTCTACTCCTCATTGTAAATTCCACCAAGATATGATCACTGCAGTCCAGACTATCACCTATCTTTACATCTCGAATTAGTTCATCCATGTTGGCAAGCAACAGGTCTGGTAACACTTCTCTTCTGGTTGCACTGTCTATCACCTGGATTAAGAAATTATTCTCTATGCAAGGAGGATATCCTTGGAATAACAGTCTCCTGTTGCTGATAGCTTGGTGTGATGCTTTTCCAGCAGATGTCAGGGGGATTGAAGTCCCTCAGCAGGAGCAGAGACTGTGAGTGGGATGCTTCCTGTAGCTGAAATAAAAATGCTTCAAAAGGCTCCCCTTGGTTGGGCTGCCTGTAGTAAAGACCAAACATGAATCGTTCACGTTGGCTTGGCCCCTAATTTTTACCTATAAGCTCTCAACCCATTCATCAGTGTTTTTTCAAAGACAGCTCTGTGCAGATAATCCAAATTTTTAGACAGTGGGCAACTCCCACCCTCCACCTCTTCTTCCTGCCTGTGCCTTCTGAACAGTTTAATGCCATCAGTGCCAGTGCTCCAGTTGAGTGATTCATACCACTGGGTTTCAGTAATAGCAATTAGATCATAGCTTTCCAGCTGCACAGTGGCTTTCAGCTCCTTCTGCTTGCTACCTATGCTCTGTGTAATGTTATAGAGGCACATCAACTGGGCTATTGATCACACTATAAAACATATAAAAGAGCTCTTGGTCATGAAAAAGATGATATGGGCAAGATAGGGGTGGAAGAAATATTTTAGAGTCCTGTAAATAATGGTAACCATTAAAAATTTCATAACATAGAGTATTGACACTATATTATATAAATTCTTTAACATCTTTACCTGAAGAATATTTGATTTCATTAACAAACTGTGAGATCTTGGTAATTCTTTTAGTATTTTCCCATTTATTCTTCTTTAATGGAAGGAGAAAATGAAAAAGGAAAAAATAACCACCAAGCTTCAGTTGAATGTTTGGGTACTTTTCAGCAGGCATTCCTGTAGTGCCCTCTTGTGTTAACTGAGCTGTGGGCTCTTGAAAACATCTTTGATAGTAATGCAAAGTAATAGAAATTGCCAGACTTGTTCAGAGCTGCCAAAAATTTGTCAGGTGCTCAGAATCCCAAAATGACAAGTACCAGCTGCTTCAGAACACAAAAAAAACCTCAGATGGCTTCTGTATCAGAAGGTTCCTCTTAAAATTTGTCAAGGTTAATTCCTGTTAAGAAAATGTACACACATTTACTTCAAGGTAAGTCACCATCTTATTTAACCAAAAATTCTGTTACTGGCCACAAACATTTTGAATTTTTTTAACATCTGAAGTTCTGTAACTTCAGGAGTATATTCTGTCTCTGAGTCTACCTGTTCATTTCTAAATTTTTAATTTATTATTTTTTAGTTTCACTGATGTTTCTGTTGTTTTCCTCGCAAAAGGAGAAAGAAGGTTTGTAGAGTTTAACTTCTTATGCAACTAAGCATTTTATTGAAGTGCTTTCTGACCCTTTTTGGATCTGTGTTGGCTTTTATCCTCATGTGGTGTGCTGATTTTTCTTAAATAAGGTGATAGGAGGATCTGACAGCGTTCCATGTGAACACACTAGTAGGTAGTGTCTTCACCTATAGGTACTACTAAGTATTTGAAATTTCATTTTTTAAACAGAATAATATTGCTCAGTTTTCCAGTTGCTTTCTGATCACAGGTGACATGGATATTTCTGTCAAGATAAGGATAAGGAAATAGCCATGGTACCTCTGTGTTCAGATTTAACTTGAAACTTGATAACTTTAGTTCAAACTCATCTAAAAAAAGTTGCTGGAGCCAGGTGAAATTTTGAACAGAAAGTGAGTTATCTGTTCTATGCATCTTGATGGATCCCTATAGAAAGCAGCATTTTCATTATTTTAATTTTTTAAATTACTCATATTCAGCAGGTATCTATGGTTATTTCTGTTTGGGCAAAATATCTTCCATCAACCGCAGTATTCAAATTCAGTAGACCGTGGATGATCTGGCATTGCAATAGACACATCAAGTTCATTACATTTCTTGTATTGTTCAGCTTATCTTCTTATTACCCAAGACATGCAACTTTTATAGAGCTTCTTCATGAGGTCCAATCAAATTGTTCTTCTGAATTTCTACTGCTCCCTCTCGACTCCCACCTATCGATCCCTCCATTCCTTTATTAGATGTAACATTAAGTAAAGACGATTAGGCTGGAAGAGTTTATATTGATTTATGCTTTTGAACTAGAAAACCAGAGTTAATGACCATTCCACTGTATCTATCTGAACACCCAGTGAACCGGTTGCCATTTAAGCTGTGCTCACCCTTTTTGTAGTCTTCTGTATTACCAGAATATTTTTTCTTGATTTAACAATGTTGTATGTGCAGGTTTTGTGTTTATTATGTGCTTTTGTATTTGAGGAAATACAAAAGACAGGAAATCCAGCCTAGTCTTACTCTATCAAGCCTAGCCTACCCAGACCAAAGCCTAAAAATTGAATCAGTGATTGAGTTTAGATGTTTGAGGCAAGTCCATAAAATCCACATATGTTTCTGGATTACTGTTTTCTGAATATTAAAAGCATATCTCATTACTATTAAATTGTGATATTGATGTGTATTCTGAGTCTTATTGTAACATAGGAATTTACCAAATACTTTTCAGCATAACTACATCAGATATTCCATTTACTTCAATAGATAATGCAGGACAAGGTCATGAAGGATTTCATTCTATACCTTTCAGTTCACTTTATATCTGTCATCAGTTGATTAGTAAGCAGTTAGACTGTTGGGATCACCAGAGTAATTTGGGGATACAAATGTTACCTTCTGTTTTGTCTCACTCCCCTTGAAAACATTATGTATATTATATTTATTATATTTATTTTAGTTTAGCTCTATTTCTGATGTTTTCTATGTGTTTTTTCTTAATGTGTAGAGTAGTCAATCAGCTATTTTTGGAAACTTATGTTTCTTTTTCTTCTCTCCTTTTTCCTTTTTAAGCTAATGTTAACAGTATATAATAAAAGAAATTAAAAAAATATAGTTACTGTACTATTAACCATGAAAAACAGGTTGAAATATGAAATCAGTCATATTTCTTCAGATTCACATCACAATTTCCACAATACCCATATAAAAAATAAGTATGCCTTTCTTCTTAAAAGATTTTATTTAGTCAGTGTTTTTTGGGTTTTGTGTAAACAATGGATAGTTGAAATTTCAGTCAGTCACTCTGCTGATGCTGGAGTTAAAGGATGAAATTTCGGGTTAAATGAATTTACCCATTGAAAGAGAAATTGGAAGGAAATTCAGAAAAGCATGAGAAACCCATCCAATTTCATCTAATAAATTACCATTGAAATTATAATGAAAAATTAAACACTCTGCTCTTCCCTTACACCAGACCATCAACTATTTTTTCTACTACAAGTAATAATAATTAAAGTCTTACTCGTATACACTCTTATTTGATCATCATACGAAAGCTACTTTTTCCTTTCACATAAATATACATATTAGTATATGTAATTAAGTATAATAATATGAGCTATTAATGAGCTAAATGCATTATGCAACGCTTTAATATGTCTGCAGAAAAATTAATTAAATCAAAGAAATAAAATAATTAGGCTTTTAATTACACTCATTGCATATAATTTCATCTGTTGAAGCAAGTTAAACTGTACTGAGGAAAACAGGTCTGAAGACTTGACCAGGCCATGGTATCTTTCCCTGAGGTGACCTAATATATGAGGGATTAAATGGAAAAGCATTTGTTGTTTGCTGCCATCATCAACCTTTCAATTGGGACACAGGGTATCATGTTGACACTTGATAAGAACAAGATGAGGCACTCTACATGATGAACTAAGTGTCCCTGAGTTAATTTGCTTCTTATGTCTCCTTTAAATCACAAATGTAAACATCATGTTGCCTTTACCATGATCTCTGACATGAAATATGAATTTACCACACAATCTAATTTCTCAAGAAAGAGGAAACAGTTCTGATTCTGTATATAACTACACATAGCACCAATGAATAGTGGTATTTCTTCATCAAAAAAAAAAAAATCTTACTTTTCTTTGTGACCAAATTTTATTACTGCTACTCACTATTTCTTGTGATTCTTCATTTGGTACTGCTTTGTGTTGCTTTTAAACTAGATGTGAGGTAAAATCAAAAGGGCGTCCAATGTTTTTCACAATAAGGCAACTTCTCCCTTGCACATGAATGTGCAATTACCAGTGTGGATTCAGAAGTGTGGTTTCTAACATCCCAGAAGAGTGCAGAAGAATCTCTTTTCTTATTCTTTTGGCCAGGCATACAACACAGGTCAAAAGCTGCCACTTATTGTGTCAAGTAATGTGACTGGCAATAAAAGTGTCCCACACCTTACATTAAAATTGATTGATAAAGATTACCTGATGTCATTTTCCTTTCCCTTTTCCATTTTTTCTTTTCATTTCCTTTTTTTTCTTTTCTTTTTCCTGTCATCTCTTCTCTCTTCTTCTCACTTCTCCTCCTTATTTTTTCTATTTCTTCATTTTATATTTATTTATTTTTATTTTTTTTAATCATTCAACCATCTGTTCCCCTTCCAAAAAAAAGGAAATAAGAAGGAATTTTCTGCAAAATTATTCCTTTTCAATTCTCAGACTAAAAACTCTCCATTGTCATTTAGCTACAGTAAGGAAGATGAGGCTGAATGCCTTGGGGACTTTTCTCTGCAAGGAAAGCATTTGGAGAGGCAAAGCACTTTAACACTGAAGTGATAAGCAGTGGAAATGGCTGGGAGCAATAATACAGGTTGTATTGCTGCAATAAGATCTTAATAGGCAGGGCAGGACGTCTTTGCAGCATGTCATTTTGGAAAGGTCTTCATAAGGAAAGAGGTTTAGTGCTTGGCTAAATGCAGATATATGTGGAAGGTGAAGAAATGCGACCCAAATCAGATGTATTACAACTTTCTGTACCATGTCACAAGAGCAGTAAAATATCTTTGCATGTAAATGCTTTGGAGATTACTTATTTTATGTAAAAATCCAACCACCTTTACTGTAATAGACCTACTACAGAGAAATCCAAATAGCTGGGCAGAGTAGGAATTGGATTAACTTGTCAGGTTTTTCGTTTCAAAGTACCAGTGCAGTTCAGATAAAGACAGACACAAAATTATAAATGGTACCATGGTTATGAAAGCAGAATAATCTCATACATGAAATAGAGTCTCTGGATGACATAAGAAATTAAGTACTGTTCTCTCCTTGATGGACATGACACCAAAGTGACACACGTGTGTAATTAAACAACTGCACTAGATTTATAAATAATTTGGACAGGAGGGGAAAACATTTAGTAGCTGCTGTGAAAAGTGTGTTTGGATTTGGGGCTTTTTTAAGCAGAATTTCTTACTAGCTAAGAATATTAGATTATGTCATATTTACCAAAGGAATAATGAGCCATTCAGCAAAAAACACTCCAGACTATCAAGATGGTTTATCACTGGTTTCCATGAACTTCAGTGAAATTATTGTAGACTGAGAAAAGAATAATGAAGTTTTGCATCTGAAAACCTGTATCCTTGTAGGGATGGAGAGGTTCTTGGCCCTGTGGTGTTTCTAATTAAGAGCAATGTTTTATCTCAGGAAATTATTTTGCAAAGACAAGCAAATGAATATGAACATAACACTACTAACTCAACCAAAACTTTACTTGCTTCTTTTTTTTTCCAGTGGAAGTCTTGGATTTTCTGGAAGGGGATTATATCCAACGTTCTGTCATGGTGCTATCCTTATTCCTCACACATAATACTTTCTTAATGATTGAAAATATAGGTTGATCATCTCTTATTCTGTTCATTCTCATCGTTTGTCGCATTTTCTGTACTAAAATTATGTTATTGACTCGATTTGTGATGCAAGGAACCGTTTCCAATATATTGATATCGCACCCTAACACTGATGTTTTATTCTGATACTAAAACCTTATGTAGTACTCTGGCAACTTTTGACAAACATCATAAATATACTATGTTGCCAATGCAATTCATTAAGGTCCAGTCAAGCTACTGACAAGTTAGATGAGATAGAAATGAATATTTCTTCTTTCTTTATTCTCTCCATTAATCACAAAGCTATCTGGCTGGAAATTTGAGGACAAAGTTATAATTTTTAAATGCCAATTTACAGGTTGAAAACTGATGAATGAGATATGTGGAATTTTAAAATCTGAGTAAAAAATAATTTAATAAATCTGCATTAGAAATAATCAGGTGGTAGAAAATATTTCATCCAGAGAAATTCAGCCTTGCTATGAGAGGATGTTTCCACCTTCTCAAAAGATGATGACTTCTTTACAAAACAATAAAAAAGCAGCTTCAAGATGTAGACAATAGAAGAATTTTTATAGCCTGATTAGGGAAACTGTCTATTTGGAGCCCAGAGAGCTGATCAGGAAGACTTATTATGACTGGCATATGCAAAGATGGATAAGACACACAAAGTATTGGGTGCTTTACAGAGCACCATGAGGTGCTCTGTTCTTTCAGGACCCCTGATAACAAGAGTCTCAGACAGGAAAAATCCAGACTGCTCTTGGAAAGCCAAGTATGAAAAATGAGAGAAGTGTGTCTCAGACATGTCACTGACAAAGGGTTACTGGAAAATTAATTTACCAACCAAAATAATCAGCACATTTTAGTTTGACACATATAATCAAAAAATGGTTTGGGTTGGAAGTGACCTTAAAGATCATCTTGTTCCACCCCTCTCCCATGGGCAGGGACACATTTCACTAGACCAGGTTGCTCAGAGCCCCTTCCAGTCTGGCCTTGAACAGTTCCAGGGGTGGGGCATCCACCATTTCTCTGAGCATCCTGTTCAAGTGACTCACTACCCTCACAGGGAAAAAATTCTTACTAATCCCTAATCTAACCCTACCCTCTTTCAGTGTGAAGCCATTCCCCTTGTACCATCTCTATGTGCTCTTCTCAAAAGTCCCTCCCCAGCTCTTTTGTAGCCCTCTTTAGCTCCTGGAAGGTGCTATAAGGTCTCCACAGAGCCTTCTCTTCTCCAAGCTGAACAACCACAACTCTCTTTGACCTTTCTCTCTAGGAGAGGTGCTCCAGCCCTCTGATCATCTTCATGGCCCTCCTCTGGACTCGCTCCAACAGATCCATGTCCTTGTGTTGGGGTCCAAGAGCTGAAGCCCCACTCCAGGTGGGGCTCGCTTTTCTTGGATGCTTTATCATAATAATGGGTATAAAATAACCCATCTGACAGTCACTGTAGTGACTGTTGATCTAAAGTACTTCTTTAGCAGTTATGTCATTTAACTTCACTATTTCTTTTACCTCTCTAAAGTGTAATTCATATAAGACACACTGAGAAGAGGAGTGGTGCTCTAAATCACAATGAGAAAACATAAACAGGGAATTTTTGTTTATTTTTCATAATATCCCTAACACTTTGGGGCATAAAGAATTTAGAATTAGAAAAGAAAGTCTTTTTTTGCATGCACAATTAAAACCTTTCAGAGAACTTTCTCATCTTACAAGAATACATGTGTTCAAAATATTTATAAAAAGAAACACATAGTAAACGGAACAACCTAGAGAGTTCTCTACAGGATGACTGCTGGAAATCTGAATGAAAACATGTATCTTTCCAGATTGTATGCTGCTTTTCCCAAGCTCCAAGCCATACTACAGTGTTAAAAATAGGGCCTGAGAGTTAATATGTTAGTAAGGTCTAGGTTGCTGGAGAGGAATTTGATCAGTTGCCACAGGACAAGCTACAGCACTTTGATCTGCACTTCTGTCCAGGTTAATCCACCTGAACCAGGTGAATTTAGAAAAATAGAGTGATGAGTGAAAGAAAATTTCTTCGCATTTTATGCAAAGCATATTCGAATCTGTTAGAGCCTTTCTATTGACTTCAGTAGACTGCAATGTTTCGAAAAAGAAATATCCTAGAAACAATACTTTAGGCATTCAAAGTCACTGCAGACCTCCTAGTCCTTTCTTCAGCACATCAAAGTTTTAGGAAATCCTTGGCAAAGAGTTCAAAAATTACTCAATATTTTAAGACATGTATTCTTATGCTTTATGGAAAATAAAACACATGCAGAGAACACAGTTTTTGCCCTGTTTGCCTGGCATTCTTTTATCATTGCACAGAATTTTCTGATGTCTTCAGTATGAAAGATGTTCTCTGCAATATCATCACATTTGATGGAGTAACTTCCACCACTTATCAAGGAAGGACATGTCATTGGAAGGACCTATCATTGGAAGGACCTTCTAATAAGCATGATGAGCAACCATGCTGTCCTCTTCCTGTTCATTTTCACCCTCCCCTCCCTAATTATGAAGTGGAATAGCATCCATGTCCTCTATTTATTAAGCTTTTAAATTCTCTGCTCTTTAGTTCTATGACGTTGACATAAATGACATTGGGTACAGTCTCATCCTCTCCCCACATGATCACTAAAATTATGTAAGCTTTTTTTACAAATACTTAGAATTCCCATATCTTGTTATCTCATTAAATATGAAGCAACCAGCAACCTGTAGATGCTTCCGGGTAAGCACTTCTTTGACATTAAATATTTATTTAGTATCGCTGCCATAGCCTCACTTTTCATGAACTGTCTTTTCCTTCAACATTCTCTAGTCATAATGGACAAAATGTTCTCATTGAGATCAGAGAAAATGTGGAAAGGTTATCAAAACATTTACTTGGTCTTTAACAAAATCAAGTTCTTGTCAAAATGACTACTTATAGGAAAAGAAAGCCATGAAGATGTCCTGGGATTTAAGCAGCAAGTCAGAACTAGGCAAGGGAAAGTGTTCATAGGCCTAAATCACCACACTGAAGACCATAATCAACAGTTCCCTTCTCTAGCACAATAAACTTCTATTACAGGATATTAAAATAGGCTCTATAATAAGTGAAATATATAAGTTTAAAAATAAATGCTGTTCATGCAGGGTTTTTCTTATACTATTTGAATGTGGACTACATAGAACCTTTTGAAAAGAAGTAAAAGCTGGATAAATATAAAACCTTCTTTCCGTGCTTTAATCGCAGCCAATACATAAAGGATGAGCAGCTACACACTTGGTTCCCTACGATACATCTTAATTTTCTGTTGAGAAATTTTTTTCATGATGAAATATTTCATTCATGGAATTTCCTTCATGAGAAATTCTAGAGCTAGAATAAAAAATATTTTTTTTAAGGAAAAGGAAAACCTAAATATAATTATCATTTTATTTAATACTCAAAGAATGATGAAATTTTGCTTTTGCCAAACATTCTCCTTGAAGAATGTTTTACACTGCATGACCAATAAGACTTGTTTCTCTTGTTGCTTTGAAAGCTGTAGTTATTCATTGTCAAGATTCAACAAATTAGAACATAGTACCTGTAAAAAGAAAGAAAACTACTAGATATTTCAAAATCATTGTACTTTGTACAGAAAACAACATAATATCTAGGTAGTAAAAACAGATTAACCTACTATTCCCTGAAAGAGTGGACAACCAGCCACTGTAAATTAGAAGTATCTAAGTATTGAGAAATTGGTTTGGAAAAAAGCCCCAGAGTTTAATTTTTGATTTGTAATACATTTTATTGTTTTGTTGGTGTATGTGTGTGAGAGAGAGATTGGTTTTGTGATGGTTTCTAATTTCAGACAAAGAAACTTTCCAAAACTAGATGAATATTTTCATAGTTCCAGTTCTTTGTACAGTCATCTACAGACTCAACCCATTTCCCCTGCTTTATTTACAAATTTAAAATAAATCTGTTTAGATGAACTCTGGTGGTGACATTGGTTACCAGTGAAACTTAAGTATCATTTGCAAAGAAACCCCCAAAAGATATTTTAATTGCTTCTATAATTCTTCTGTGGAACTCCAATAAATCCGTTTAATTCTTTTTCACCTTCAATATAATATCAGGCCTATAATTTAAAATTTTCCATTAAAATTTGTGAAATTTTATTTAAAAATAAAGTTTCTAAGAAAGAGTCTTTAAAACTTAAGCGATATATTTAAAGGTAGGAGGGGGAGTTGACAATGTGTGATACAAAGAGAAAAGGGAAGGGAAAACTTAACACTGTCAACACCAAACTAAAAATAATCATAGCAACAGCCAAATAATTTATGAGATTTCATCTTGTAAACAGGTCTTGACAAGCTTTGGGTTTTCTTTTTCCTTTTTACTGCTCCTTTTTGCCTTTTAAGTTTTTTTGTAAATGTGCTTAGATCTGATTTTCAAGGTTCTCCCTTGGAATTGAAGCAGTTCAGCCTAGTATTAGTTACATATTACATTCAAACTAACATTAGTGAAGTAACAGAATTAAACCAAAAATGTCACTGAGGATGGCTCTTTATCAATTCGTTCATATGAAGAAAAAGATAATTAGAACTGCTAGAAAGTGAGGAATAAAGAACAATATTAAAATCATAATCACTGTAGAAATTGTAGCATGTTGTCTCGAAAGCTGTATAGCACATCTATCATCTCATCTCTAAAAGATATTGTGGATCAGAAAAGGTTCAAAAAAGGAAAAAATATTAAATTCCTTACAGTGATATGTTAAAGAAACTAAGACTTTTCAGTTTAAAACCAAGGTAACTTCAAGGGTCCGTGACAGAAGCTGAGTTGCAGGAAAATGTTAATGAAAATATATTCTTTATTATTAGAAAAAATAGATTATGTTACATAAAATTAGGTGACAGTCAAGGGGAGTTTGGTTTTTTGCCATACAATATATTATGAGTTTGAACTGCTAAGAGGATACTTTGAATAGGTAACATACACATTGATTAAAAACTAATAAAAGTTCATGTGTGAATAACAGTTGAATAACAATTAATGATATGCTGAAAATTATCAGAACCAGAAAACTGCCAGTGAAGGGATCAAGGTGTAATTCTTTCACCCTTTCATTCATTACTTAAGTATCTATTGTAGGCCACCATCAGAAAAAATGATACAGAATCAGATGTCTGAACTTTTTTTAATTTTGTGTTGATGGGGACAGCTGTGTTCATCTGTGTATATCCATCCCTGTTTTGATTATTTTCCTTATTCTGCTTCTAAGTATAACTGAATAGATTCCTGACTGGGCTGTGAAGTTTTTTGGCACAGAGAAGTAAATCAAGTCTGCCTCACTAAGTCTGATGTTACAACAACATCATTACTTTTCTGCTTTTTGGTGAAATTCAACTTGACCCACTTAAAGCTATGTGCAATGTGTGACAGCCTAGAAGAGCATTTGAAATTACACAATATTAACTATTCATGATAGATGTAGAAGTCTGACCCCACGTGGTTGTAAACAACAGCTGCAATACATCCATTTTCTCAAGAGAAAAGGTCAGGAAAATATACAAATAAGCAAACAGTAAAACAAAAGAGCAGAAAACGATGTCTTTAAACACATTTCCACTAGTGTCTGCCTTGATAGTTATCATTTCTACTGATATCCAAAATCCACAGACTTTGTAGAAAAGACAAATAGAAGCAGTCTTTATTTTTCAATGCTTCAGAACAATGAATTGAAAATAATAAAAATCAGGGGAACAAACAGGTGACATTTAAGACTTGCTTAATGCTCATTTGACTACTGCAAAAATGTGATCTCTCCACATACTGGTATGGGTTTGGGGAGAAGTACATCAAATAATCCTAATCAGTAGTGATAAGAAGCCAACTTGGTAGATGGCATTAGATGTTCTTCCTTGGCAGTGCTTCTAAAATGGGTTTGAGCTTGTGACGGCTGTGAAAACTTCCAAGACACCTCAAATTCAGTGTATGGAATTTATGCATCCCTTCTTTCTTTTACAAGTGACAAACTTGTTGCTGTGCGTGTCACACAAAAACTCGCTTACAGAATAAAAGAAATATTTCTAAAATTATCATTTTTTAAAAAAATTCTTTATGAAAACATCATAATCCAAAAATGAAGACTTTTGTGTTTTATTTTAGTGTTTGGTTTTGCTTTCTACCCTATAATATTTTAAAAATAGAGCAGTTGCTAACTGCCCTGAAAATGCCCTATTTGAGCTGGAACTTCTGTTTGCAGATGCTGTTACTAGATATTCAGATGGTTGTTTACCTCCCACCATTTGTCAGTTGAAAATAACGTTTTGCTGAAATTAATCTTTTCATGAGAAAGAAATATACAGTAGATATTTAGTGTTTGTATGCACTCATGATCAAATACTAGAGCAGTGATACCTAATCTTCCCTCAGTTCTCATCCTACGGCTGTATCTTCCTTCAAGGCAATAATTTGTCCAAATCCATTGTTGCACAATGAAGAGGTATGATTATGGGATATATGATGATTCATACATATATGACACACTTTGTATATCCACAGACATATCTACCTTTTGCTGTGCTGCTGATACCTCTGTGGTGGTGTGATAGGCAACAGTAAGGCACATCACTTACAATAAACACAAAAAAGCAGCAAAAAGAGAAGAAAACTAACAAATGATTCTCTTTCTTTGCCTTTGCCTTTTTTCAGTGTACTGTCTCTGTGATATTTTTTTTTTAAATTGATATCATACAGTAGCAATACTAGTGCTAATAAAGCAGTTTTGAAGATAACATCAGCGAATAATTTTTGTACCCTGCCTGGGAACTAGGTGGCTTAACATTGTCTCATTCTGGGCTCAAAATTTGACACCAATGGAGTGAAGAGAATACTTTCCATTTTTTTTCCCTCCCTCTTTTTTATAAAATGAACAGCAAGGAGGAAATTAGCCACAAAGTTCACAACCTTCCACCTAAATCTCTAACCAGCCCTTTTTCTGCCAGCTGCAGTGACACCAATTATTATAGGCATAATCCCCTTCTGGTGCTAATTTAGTGAAAAATGTAAGTTTGAATAATGCTGAAATAAAAAGTCAATTGATTTACTCCCTATCAGAACTTTGGTAATTAGAAAAATATGCACAATATAATTATTCATGTTGTTTCTAATTTAATTTTAAATAATTTTAAATACGTAATGAAATTTTAGTGGCCTTGGAAATAGGCCATAAAAACAGACAGGGAAACAAAGATGGCTATCCAACTCTGATCTTTTAAACACTGTTATATCTCCTAGGAAGAAAACAAAATAATATATTTTCAATGATGATTTAGCAATGACTTTCTTCTGAGAAGAAGTGCCAAATAACTGAGCAAATATTTACAGAATGTTTTTTGTTTGAAATTTCTGAATGACAGAGGGAACGTGAATTCCAATAGTAAAAGGTGTAGAGTAAGTCATGACTATGCAACTCAGTATCATTACTTTGCTGTACTGATTGAAAAAATGCAGCAATTTAATATAGTGGTGCAGTGTATTGAACCTGTTACCACTGTTGGCACTGGCAGCAACATTTGCTGACTTAACCTGCAGAAGATGTTGTACAGAGAGGAACCATCACGTTGTATCATGTTCATCTTGTCCTACACTTATTCTTGCTCCCACAAAGAACTGGTAGCAAAATACCTTCTACTTTATGGTGTTTTTTTTTTTTTAAAAAAATAGTCATTCACCTGATATTTAAAAGCTATCAATACATAAAATATCTCTACATTGTGCCACAAAACAATGGGAAAAAAAATATTTTCCTCTTTCTTTTACCTGAGCAATGGACTTCTCACTCAGAATATTTTTTTCCCATTTGTGGCTTCCACGGGTGAGAAAATATTGGAGATATCTTTTGTATGTTGCTTCACAGTTGTCAAGACTCTGAATTACACCAAAAGTAAGATTTTTATACAAGTCACCACAAGAGTTTTCACTGGCAAAAATATTCCCCAAACAAGTATCTCTTCCTGATGAGAAGTGGGGAAAAAAAGAAATAAATAAAAAAAGAGAGCATTTCCCAAGAAGCTCTCAATCCTCTATAAATGTGGAAATCAAAAATGAAAATACTGAGTGTGAGCTCTCCAGCCATGTAGTCTAGAAAACCCTGAGATACTTGCAGTGAGGGATATGCATTTGCTCATGTGTGTGTTTTGTTAAAGATTTAACATCCACTATTACACATAACATTCCAATTAGGAAGTGAATCAATCTTCCAAGCATAAGAATATTAGAGGAGGTAATCCTGATTAAAATTCATGGCAGTCTTTCAAAAACCTCTTAAGACGGGTAAGTCAGAAAAAAAATCGCTCAGGGATCAAGACAGCAACAGGTGAACAGTGGTGCAGTCCCCGTTATTTCTTTAAAGCCTTTTTCCCCCAGGTACAACAAAATGGAGATAGAATGGTTGTCCAGCTTCCTGCTGGTTGTGAGAACAAACACATCTATTTGAATAAGATGGTGATCAGCACGAGCCTCCGATGAAAGCTAAGCTTGAGATGAGGCCTATTTGTGAAAGTCTGCTCTAGGCTCTAACTACTGATATTTTGAATCACATGGGAACTTGTGGCACATTAAAACTCTATTAGATATATAATTATAGCAGAGCTGTTATTACTCGTTGCCAATGAACTACTAATAATTTAATTTTATTTATAACACTTTGGTTTATAATTAGTGCTTTCCACTTGAGTTTTTTCAACTAATTTAACCCTAAACATCTAGCTACTAATTACTGCAACATATCCAAGTACATTTGTAAATCTACTAGGTTTTATGAGTATTCACTTTATAGTTATTATAGAACACACATAGAAGTGAGTTCAACAAAGAATGCCCATAAGAAAGTTAAGCATTTCAAATAGTCGTGTACAAACCGATCCTTCAAAACTAATTTGTATATTTGGATAGATCCATCTACTACTATTATTAGTGTTAGATGGTCATATTGATACAAACATCCACAAAGAAATTCAATTAGCTAAGGAATTTATTGCATAAAGCATTACCAATAATATAAGTTCACAGGATATAAAAAGTAAGTATTTGCAAAAATAGGTCAGGAAGCATAAAATCTACACTTAAATTAGAAATCACTTAAAAAAGAAAGCCTGGACTAGTCTGCTTGCCTCATCCCCAACTGACAGATAAAGCCTAAAATAATTTTAGATATTGCTGAGGATGACAGATGAGCTGAATCTGTGCTGAGAGAAACAGTAAACAAATGTTTAAGGGAAAAAGTAAAAAGTCTACTGCTCTCTGGTACTTTTGAAAGATGCTGAAAACAGCAGTGCTTCATCATACAGTAGAACATTTACATTAGGATTTTTTTCAGAGCCAAATATTTCAACATTCTTAAAAACCAGTTTTGAAACTCTGCTTTACTTTTATTTCAACTAAATTTATATTTAAGTTTGTTAATACCAGATGACTTAAATAGTCTACACTGTATGCTCTGTCTTTTCCTCTTTTTCACTTTTTTCATCATCAATTACTTGGAAGATGTTTAAGGACTCCAAATACTAAAAGTCATTTTCAATACAACCTTGTTAAATCTGTTCTTAATTACTTCGACACTTTTAAAATCCTGTAAGCTGCCAGCTGTGAGCACAAGCAGAAAAGACAGAATGATAAACTGTATTGAAAACACCTGGATAATTTTTGTCCCGTTTTCTTCCACAAAATCTGCATGTTTTCCCAAGTGTGTTTGAATAGGTTGATTGTTAAAAACATGAGTAATACTTTACGAACAAAACAGAGTTTGGGGATTTTTTTATGCAAGCACATTTTTTTAATAACATTTAAAGAACAGATGAAACATAGTCTAGTCATTACCTTTTCCTGACAAATACCAATGCAAATTACGGATGTTTCTACCAGACAACCACACCAACAGGGATTTGTGTTAAGCTTTCCTTAGGGCTTCCACCAATGCATCCTTCAGTAATAAAAGCACTAATCTTGATCTGATTAAGACAGTCATAAACAGAAAACCATCTCATAATCTTCATAAAGGATAGAACAATTTATCCATAGTTGATTTGCTATCTGTAGAATCATATTAAACAATATTTTAGTATCCTAATTAAAACAAGAGAAACCTCATTAAATTTTTAAAAAAGTCAAAAGGCACAAGGAAGAAATTTGAAAACAAGAAATACTAATTTTCTTTTATCAGGATAAACCAAGCTATCAACAGATCCTGTACCACATATATTAAAATGTTTGCACAGCAGTATATTTACAGCCTGTACTACTTCTCACCAGAAATGTGTACAAATCCATCTAAAGAAATGTAGAAGCTAAAAAGCAAACCACTTTCTCAAAGCATAAAAATATAATATATAAAAATATTAATAATAAGGTAATACTCTAAAATTAAACTCAGACATGACTGATCAAAACTGTTTATTACCAAGAAAAATGTTTGACCTGTCCTTTGTTTGAAAGTGAAAGATATTTCATTGATATTAGTGATTAATCATTTAAAATTTGATTAATAGCACGAGAATACCACTATAATGTTAAAAGTAATAATTCTAATATAGGGAAATTGTTGATTTACCTTAAAATTTTATTTTTTTTTTTCAACCAGTGCAACGGCACTATTCTAGATTTATTTTCTTTGGGGTTTTATTTTTTGGAGGTTTTTTTGGTTTCTTGGGTGGGGTTGTTTTTCTCTTTTTATGAGTTTTTTTGGGGGATTTTTTTTGGTTTTTTTTTTGGTTGGGTTGGGTTCTTTTTTGTGCACTCTTTCACACAGTTAGAAACAATTCCAAGTTACATAGGTTGAATATAAACTTACACTCAGTCTGTGCCTTCCATATTGCTAAAATAAGTAATTTATTAACTCAAAGTTTACTGCACTTTCCATAGTTGACCAAATATTCTAAAAAATTAGGGGGCAAGGAACACATTGTATGCTCAGAGATAAGTAAGGCAATACAGAACAAAACAAAACCTGTTTAAAGTAGATCTGTCTAATCAGATTTGACACTGTCAGAAGATGAGATTAAATTATCCAGTATTGTCTCTCTGTTGCTCAGCTGATAGATGATCTGATCATGCTGCAGAAGGAAGTATGAAACATCATTTTGCAGGAAAAGTGTAGAATTACCTGTAGTCCATCTGAAAATCCCAAGTATTGTTTGTCTAGAGATTAAGTAAATTTACATGATGTGTGGAACTTTATAAAGAATAATATATATATATCAACAGACTCCAAGATTATGTGATAACAACTTTCAGACCCTCTACCCATTGATTTTGTTCATTTCCCTAAAGTACACAACACTTAATTTTACCCCCATCAATACAATAAGTTGTCAAGGCTAAGTATATACATTGTCAAAGCTAAATATGTAAAAGAAAAATATTATTTAATAATTGTTAATATGCTGTCAGGTTATGATTGTGTTTCTTTTTCAGAAGGAGGAACTTGTTCTTTCAGTACTAATAATAATTGAAGATAAATAATCTAAATTTGAAAATACACAGCAATACAATGGAAAATTAGTTGATTTAAGGCCATGTATGCCCAGACATTACAAAATGATTGTGAACCTGAAGGACCAAGTTCTCTTCTCAGTGTTCATTGGGCTTTTCTGGCTTGTTGCTAATGTTCATCTCTCCAGCTGCTGTGAAAAACTGTTTTTGTACGACAAGTCTAAAAAGAGAATCATTAAATAAAATTATAATTGAGATTCTAACAGAATTAATAGACAAACATAAGCAAAAATAAAGCCCCAACAGCTCAAGTAATTCAATGATCCAAGCAATAGAAAGATGTATGAAGTAATCAACTGGCTGAGACTGATCCTATAGTTGAGAGTCCAGGTGCTTTCTGGATTTCTGCTTGCCACAGGATGAAAAAGAAGAGGCAGGTGGGCCCTCAGGGTGACTCAAACTAGCTCAGAAGCTTTCAAACATTCATCTATCCACAGGTATTCTCCTACCTGCTGCCAGTAGGTCATTATGCAAATTTATTTTCTCTAGTACTTGCAAGAAAAAGGGTGTCTTAAAAAAACCAACATGACAGAGAATGCATGAATGAAAGTAGAGTCATGTAAAAGTAAACCACACAAAGAGAAAGCAAAAAAAAGGAACTTAGACACATTAATGTATAACTGCCAATTTAATCTAAAATCCCTTGATAGTGACTAAGAACTGTGTACCTTGAAATTAATGACTAAGAATATTGGACACACTAAATAGGTATTTTGTTTTGATTACACCATTGCTCAAAGACTCTTTTTAGAGACCAGGACTCTTTCTTGCTAAAGGAAAATAAATACATAAACCAAGTGACAACACCCTGTCCAGGATGAAGGTTTTATAATTCAAGTGTGAGACGGAAGATGAAAGACAGCTAAAGCAAATAACAGAGAAAAAATTATGTTGCATCAGCTGAGTTAGGAATTCAAAGAACATTCCAAAGTGGGAAACTTCACAAGCACATCATTTGTGCCCTTCTGTGAGCCTTCCATTGTGGAGGTGTGTTGGTCAGTCAGACTGGCATAGGAAACGTTGTCTGTATATATACACTTCTACATAAATAATAACACAATAAAGGACTGCTGCAATCTCTGTAAAAAATGCAACTATTAATCTTATGTATTTTTCCTATGGAGTTAAATTCAAGGCAACCTCAAAATTTTTCAGTGCATCATCTCCAGCCTATTGATGTGACACTCAATAACACAGCGTGAGTTATAATAATAGATACACTAACAAGTAAAAGATAAAAAGGGGACTATTTTCATTACTGAACCAAAGCCTGTTGTTTAATAACTGAATTTTAGCTAATAATGATAAAAAATTTGCAGTTTTATCAACTGAAACAGCATGTGTCAAAAGTACAGAATTTTTTTCTTAAGTTTTTATGACATATCCTAAGACTCTACTGCTTTGATCACAAAGTTAATGAATGTTTAGATCCTTAAAGAAAGGAATAACGAATAACAGCCATAAGAATTACAGGTGAACTTGGAAAAGGACTTATGCCAGCAAGCACTGCACTATACTTTTTGAAATCTTATTTCTTTGAAAGCAGTACCTGAAATTTTGCAGTCATTGGATGTTCTTTTCTTACACTTCAGAATATTCAACACTTGAAATATTGGGGGGAAAAAAAAATAAACCAAACCAAAAACCCCAAGAAAAAGAAATCCCAAGCACTAACACATTGAATTATAGATTTAGGTTGGAAAAGACCTTTAAAATTATCAAGTCCAAATGTTAACCTGGCACTGTCAAGTCAAGCACTAAACCATGTTCCAAGTTATCACGTCTATGTGTCTTTTAAACACTCCCACATGTGGTCACTCCACCACAAACATTTTCCGATGTTTGACAACCTTTTCTGCAAGGAATTTTTTTCTTAAAGTCCAATCTAAACCTTCTTTGGTGCAACTGGAGGCCCTACCCTCTTGTCCTGTCACTTGTTACTTGGGAGAAGGGACCAAGACCCACATTGATACACCCTCCTTTCAGGCAGTTGTAGAGAGCTGTAAGGTCCCCTCGAGCCTCCTTTTCTCCAGACTAAACACCCCAGCTCCCTCAGCCACTCCTCATCAGACTTGTGCTCCAGACCCTTCACATCATTTTACTAAAACCAAAGCATGTGAACTTTAATGTCTACGGAGGCTATTAAGAAGAGAGAAGGTGCAAATCTGTCTCCTGTACTTAAGCAAACTGCAACTGAATATTTTATAGTGAACCTCACCAGAGGTACTGTAATTGCAGGTAGCACTTTATAGAAATTTTAATATGTTTTGAATTCAAAGACGCTAAAAAACAAATGTATTTTAATTTCAGGACCTGCAGAACTCAGCACTGAATATTACATTTTGTTTGTGAACTTTTGAACTTGGAAACAGAGTAATGTTTTATGTTAGAGGAAATATTAATATCTCGTTTATAGTCAATGTACTATCTTATATTAAGAAAATTTTAGCAGCAGATGAGTAATAAACAGTAAGTGGTGTCTGAATGCAGCATTTGGAGGAGGTGAAAATTTTAACATGTGGTTTGAGTTTATTTTAATTTTTGTTGTAAGATGAGCACCAACACAGGAAAACCCTGCTATTGCATGCATACTCTTTAGAGCTATGTCTTGAATTTCTCATGAGGATGCTTCTTACTTTGGATTTTACTACAAAAATGTTCATTTTCTGCCAAAAGTAAAGTGCTTAATAAAAGAAGGAAGAAATTTAATAAGTAATGTTGCAATGTCATGTTATATAGCAAAATTACTTGCTTTTGAACTTGCATTTAAGTCTTTTTATGGAAAAATAACAGCATGTCACTGTCCTGGTTTTGGCTGGTACCCTGTTATGTTTTGGAATCAGCATGAGAATGATGTTGATAACACATTGATGTTTTGACTGTTGCTGAGTAGTGCTTACCCTAAGTCATGGACTTTTCAGTTTTCCATCTCTGCCAGTGAGGAAATGCAGACAGCTGACCCAAACTGGCCAGAGGGATATTCCACACCATAGAAAGTCATGCCCAACACATAAACAGGAAGGGGACTGTTCAGGGACAGGCTGGGTATCAGTCAGCAGGTGATAAGCAGTTGTATTGGGTTCTGTTCTCTCTGCCTGTCCTTATCATTACAATTGCCATTATCATCGTTAATATTGTCAGCATGTTTAGTATTATTAGGACTATTAGTATATTGGTGTTGATTATTATTGTTGCTGCTACTATTATTGTTGCTATTATTTTCAATTATTAGATTAGCTCTTTTCTCAATCCACATTTTCTTTCCAGTTCTCTTCCCCATCTGAGGAGGGGAAGGTGGGGCAGAGTGACTGAGTGACTTCACGGTGCTTAGTTGCCACCTGGGGCTAAAACACAACTGCCACAGACCCACGAACTTACTGTCAATCCAAGTAATGTTTTAATAGTCTTACAGCCAAAATCACCTAATTAAATCAGAAAAAACCCCTCATTAACAGGAGACTTGTAGATTGTTATATGATTCTTACAGGGAAAAAACCCAACCATCATATGCCTATTTTCACTGCTTTTACTCTCAATCTTCCAGAACACTCTTGGGCACTTTCAGTTGACTGTTTCAATCTTTCTCAATAAAAACAAGGAAGTGGTGTTCAACATTCTTTTGTCTTTGCCAGGAGCAGAGTGATATTCAGGAGGGAGAGAGAGTATCCCTCCTCCATCATGGGACTGCCTGGGGACATTTTTATGCAGGTTTTTTTCCCCAGACTGCTCCACTCTGCCAGGTCCCAGGGAAGGGGTGACAGCTGATATGCAACCCCCCAGTGTCTCCAGGGACCGTTTGTCCCCTGGAATTGCATGATGCTGCCAACCCCTTTCCCAGTAGAATTCCCAGAACTGGAGCTCAGGCAGGCTGGGCAATGGGCACTCTGGGAATCCAGCTCAGCCCTGCTCAGGGACAGCCCAAACACCCCCTGGCACCTGACACGGATTTACTTGCCTTCTTCACATCTGGCAGTAGCTTAAGGCTCATGCCTTCCTGATTTCCTATTTTCATCTACTTTCACCTGCTGAAATCAAGAATTGGGCATTAAATTTTGGGAATTCTATAATCTGTATCTCCTTCTGCTGTTTCATTAGATCAAACACCCTCTAGTTCTTCATCCTCCTTGCACTTACAGCATAAGGGCAAGACCTTTCACTCTGCAACAGGTTTAACTAAGTTTTAGGTCATATATGCAGCATATAGAGAAGTTAGAGAATCTCAAAATGGCTAAAGCCAATCAGTCACAGATCCTTGTCACAATTTGAATGGTATTTTGACCATAAATAAATGAAGAAATGAAAGAAATAAAGAAATTGTGTCTTGTAGCCATATTTTCAGACTTTCATTAAGGGACTTTCAGAGGTAAGAATCCCATTCCCAGGGAAATTAAAGGCTGAGCATATTTTGTACTATATTTTAAACCCCTATTCAGACAAGATATTTTTACAAGACACACATTTTGCATACATGCACGCTCAAACAAAAGATGGAAAAAGTCTCTTGTCAAAATCAATTGGAGCTCAAAATACTGATTTTTAATGATCTAAAAATTTTGTAATTAAAAAAAACAGTTTATTTTTCTGTCATACATTTAATATTTCCATCATGTTTAATTAGACTGAAGAGAGTGAATAAAAATTGCTTATGAAGCAAGTAAACAAAAAATCAAAACAAAAAACCCCTGCATACCAAGGGGAAATTTCAATGTCAATATAGTAATAGGACTTGCAGATCAATAATGAAATAATATTGCCGTGAAATATGTTCATAAAATTAATTTTACTGAGTGCAAAACACAAAGTAAGATAAAATGACTAAGAAAAGAGATCCATTTTTGATAGCAAGAAGTATATATATTGCATTTCTAATTGTCTTTTACTTCATTTTCTAATGTACACTCTGGGGAGTCTTGTGATCTATTCTTGCAGAATTTCTATTTACATAATTAAGTACTCAACATATAATTTGTCAAGTGCTAAATTATGTTATATAAGGCTCTGTAAGCCCAACTCGTCCTCCTCTCCTGACATAGTTATTAGTTCTATTGTGCCCATGCTGAATATCTAAAATGTTTGCACTAAAGCACATGTTGAGACTCAATATTCAGAGTCTCTTGCTATACCCTTAAGGAGAAACATCCTGTGATGTCTTTCTCTTGCAGTGACAAAACTGAAGGCAAATGCAGCAAGTGCTGAAGATGAAAATCAGTGCATATGAATTACTCATATTAATTCACAATCCTGTGTATAAAAGTGTATGTGGGTTCATACGTTTCCATGCACACATATTACATACACAACTGTCTGTTCTCAGAGGAGATTTTGTGTATTTGAAGTGACCTTTCACTCGCCCAGTTTCAGAATGCTGTAGGTGTTTGCATGTTAAGAATGCAGTTTTCTTTCAGGACAACCATTGATCCATCTACCTTACCCCACTGTAACCTGGGGATACAGTTATCCCCACGTTGTTGCTGGTGTAGGAAATGTAGCACTCACCAGAGAACTTAGTCACAGAAATCATCAGTTCATTTTGGATAAAGTTATAAGAGCAAAGCATTTTGTTGAACCTAATTATATATGTTCTCTCTAAGGCAGAAAAAGAGAAGTGGGATGACATTTGCTCTAGAGGGACATATCTTTCTCCTTCATTGACTGTAAGGAGGTCTGGATCAACAGCTTAGGTTACATACTTTCATTTTCCACAGTTATATTCTAGTGAGATGAATTCCACATTGACTACCAAGTACTACTGAAAATTTCACCTAAGTAATTTATCTAAGGTCATATACAAATGTTAACATATTTAATTGAATCCTATTTCCTTAAATTCATGACTAGTACTCTAATTATTAGCCCGTTCTGTCTGGGAAAAGTGAGTAAGTGAGAGATTTTTATGGTTTTTAACCTGTGTTTGGATTCAGTTGAGGATGTCAGGCATTAGGTCAGCTCACAAGATCAGGTAACAGTTATCTACCATATGCCAATGGTCAAATATCACATTTTTATCCCATCCTTATTTGTCTTCTAATAAGGTCAATGGAGACAGTATGAGACAGTCAGAGACTACTGAAATAACATGAAAAATCTTGGTCTCAACAAACAACTGGCTGTCTTGCAGAGGCAAGATAGTTCAGCAAATATTCCTTTATTTACCATGACTTTGTTAGTCATCTATGTCCTGTTGATAACCAGTTGAAAAACTATAAAGAGAATTTTCCATAGGGAAATATCTTATTGTCTAATCTTTACAAAATTAAGAAATAACAGCTCCAAGAGATTTTAATTCAGAGAAAGATTAGAAAACAAACTAATTTTCACCTTGCATAACTTTTTCAATTTGAAAGTGTATATAAAGAGTAAAAACATGAACACTTGAGGCTTTCAAAGCATTTTTTCCTGGAAAATTTTCCACATTTTTGCCTTTTAACTTTGGTTCGGGATTCTTTCTTTTAAAACTCAAAATTGTTTCTGTTATCCAGAAAAATCCAATGTTGAGCATTGAAGTATCAAATAATTTTTGAGTTTTGTCAATGAAGCATCATAAGAATTGGAGTATTTTTCTGAACACCCCTCCCCCAAATCCAAAAACTGATATTAATTTTTTCAGTAGTGACAGTAAACAGATGTTGCTATTTCTAAACCAGCTCCAGGAAAAGTTCCTATTTATAGGTCACACATCCTCAGATAATGATTTCAGTCACTTTTGATAAATATGTAAATAAGATAAAGAATAGGAGATTTACTATTAATATCTTTATGATCTTAAAAAAAAATAATAATTCTCTCCCCTCAGGATGCGTTTGATTCCAAATTATTGTATTATTATAACTTCATGACATACTTTACTTGCAAGAGTTGTGACTTATAACAAATCACAAAAAGTCATTAGTAGTATTATTATTGTTATAGTATTAAATTTCCATTATATAATAGAAATAATAAAATCTCTTAAAACAATGCCAATATAGCTTCAAAGAAATCTGATCTTTCCTGCAAGCACAAAAGCTCAAGTTAGTGACATTAAGGGAAAACAAACAAATTGTTAGTATGGCAGTTCTAATTCCACAGAGTTTAAGTGCCTGGATTCAGATATGAAATTGTACAAATAACAAAATTAAAATGACACAAACACAAAAGCAATATAAAAAGACAAACAACCCCCCCCTTTTTTAATGAGAAAATTCAACAAGATTTATTATTGAGGCCTGCTCTGTGGAAGTCACACAATAAATAATCACCTTGAAGACACAGAATGTTCTCTAAAGCATATTGCTTTGTTTGAAATTTGTATTATTACTGTAAATTTAGTGAATGAAGGCTGAGGGTTTTACAATATGTACGTGTTTAAGTAAGATTAGGAGCCCCTTGACTAGCACATGTACACAATGCATTCTTCATACATGCAAAAGAGTAACTGATGCCCTCAGTGTTTTCTTCATAGATATCCCCCTGTGAAAGATGTTAATCCTTGTTTTCACTGAAGAAAAAAAAAAGGATCATTGTTTCTCAGTTTCCTAGAGAAAAAAAAAAATAAAACCGTTACTTTTAGACAACTGAGTCCATTGTTTAAAAACAAACATTTTCTGGGATTTTGGTTGATCCCATGTCAAAACTCAGTTCAAACATTTATTTAGCTGGTATCTTCTGCTAGATAATTTTAACAACCAGAGCGAGGACAAAGGAACAGCAGTGTTCCTCCGGTTACCACTCTGGTAACCCAAGATGTTTCCTTCTCAAGGAAGTCCCAGTATACCACAACTTGTATTTAATCCTAAAGGTTTCTGAACACAAACATTACTATGTGCATGTCCTCCAACTTACACAACTTGCATCATAACACTAAGAGGAAAGAAAAAAACCTGGTATGATACCAAGAGTGATGAAAATACCAATGTTCAGAAGCAATCTTGTAAAAAAAAATAGTGAAGCACTGATAAAGGTGTTATGAAATGTGTTTAAGAAAAATATTGAGAGATGCATAACAAAATATTCCATGTGTACTTCAGAACACATACATTTATATAGAATAGCTTTTCATTTCTGAAAACTAACTGAAAAGTTGAGTAAAGAGATTTATTTTTTACTGAAACATCAATTGTCATATTTACCTTCTTTCCTTACTCATTAAATGTAAGCTAATGGAACATCAAATATAGTAGCTCAGTGACTCATCCAGTCTTAGCTCCTATTTTTATTTCTTTAGAAAAATCAGAAAGGTATGAGATAGAATTGCTATGGTAGGGTATCTCAACAGAGGTGTAGCAGTCTAATCCCCAGACACTGGTAAGGATTTTAGAACATAGTACTTTACATTTCACAGAAAGATTACATCTCAAACTTAAACCATTCCAATAAATGCAGTCAATATCTTTTTTTTAAATGCCAACTGACATAAAAATATATCTACATTCGATTAGAAGAAACCTTTTAATGTCCCCCAGCCTCCCCAAAAAAGCAAACTATAAAGAAAGGAGGTTTAGCTTCCTTTTATTCTTCAAAGACAGCAAATATTTGATTAAAAACAAACAAACAAACAAACAAAAAAAAAAAAACAGAAAAGTAAAAAAAATAATTATTTAACTAAGTTAAATACCTGATAGTCTGGTGTATTGGAAAACCTGGCAGGCATCAAAGACTCTTGAGGCACAGAAACTCCCCTGAGCCAGACTAGCAGAATTTTTGCTGTCTAGACTCATGTTACCCTCTGGAAATGTCTGTGATTGACATAAGTTGTTCTTGCATCATACATCCAGGGAAAATTAGACTACAGAAATGCTTCAATTTTCCTATTTTTTTGCACTCATCTGGAATAAAAGGGTACTTTTCAGCCCTTTCTCTAAGCTTTACAAATCAACTGGTTTAGAATTCACTGTACTCTTAAGACTAGAGTGGTTTGTTTCCTTGAAAAAAGTGACAAATATATATTTTTTTTTAAGAAAAATTAATTATATTTTTGTCTAATTTTTGCTCAGAAAGCCCTGTTACTTTTGGCCAAATACCATGTATAAAATTTTATTAATAATAATAAAAAAGAATAAAAAGATGACTCTATGCCTTATGAGGATTGCAGTTTGATTAGCTTTGCTCTCACACTTCTCTTCAGGCCATATTCTCAGATTTTATTCTGTTTCCCAAAGGGTGCTCTTGGATTTTGTCCTGGAAAGAAGGTTGTGGTGAATTATCAGAATAATACATTGTAGGAAATATTATCCAGGTTGGGAAGCTAGCCCAAGAAAAGAACTACATAAGGGCAACTGAATTAGAATTCCTATCAAAGTCTATACAATTCAAAATGCATTTATTCTGAAAAAAAAATTTAGTTTCAAGCCTTTTCTTCTTTGTAATGCCAACAATAAATATTTTTGAAGACAACAGGCACTACTCATTAAAAATTTCGTTATATTATATTGAACCCAAAATTTTCTACTAATTCTATTCCCCCTTTTGATGGGAATTCCTTACTGGCCTAACAAGGTATGCACTGAAGTTGACTTACAAAATGAAGGAAATAAACCTATACAGAATTAAAGTTTAGTTGAATGTGTGACAAAGAGATCACAGATCAGAAAAAGAAAAACTTTTAGTAATAGTAAGCAAACAAAAAAACTTGAATGAGAAAAATAACACTGTGGGATGTCATATTATAATAGAATCCATATAGAAGCATTTAATGCAGCTCCTGAAAGCCAACAACATAAACAACATAAAGCTTTAAATATTGCTAGACCAGATATCATGATTCAATTTTGTTTTAATGTAAACACAAGTGATAGACTATACTGACAAAGATGTCACACAAGTATCGTATTAATAATATACAATTATAGATGCTTTTTTTTATTTTTAATTTTTTTGAGGGGAGTTGTTGTTGTCTGTTGCTTTTTTGTTTGTTTTTGTTTTGTTTGCTTTGGTTTATTTTGTAAATGTAAATGTGGATCAGATAACAGAATATGTGGGAACGGCAGATCAGGAAAACAAATCACCCTGTGAACTCTGGAGTTCACAGGCAGGCCGAGACCACATATTTTAGAATCATAAAATTATAGAACCATTTTGGTTGGAATTGACCTCTAAGTTCATCAGTCCAACCATTCCCCCAGCACCGCGAAGGCCACCACTAAACCACATCCCTGAGTGCCACATCTACAGTATTTAAAACTTCCAGGAATGGTGACTCCATCACTTCCCAGGGCAGCGTGTTCCAACGCCTGACAGCCCTTTTGGTGAATGAATTTTTCCTGATATCCAAACTAAGTCTTCTCTGGCACAACCTGCTTATTCATGTTAATACTGAATAAGACAGAAATTTAGTAATTTTGAAACATTCTTCATATTCAGATTGGTCAGAAAGTACATGTTCACAGGGTAAATTTACATTTTTCACAAAATAATTATTTAAATGTTCCATATGTCACTGGAAAATATTCAACCAGCTGAATATTGCATATATATACTGGCATTAGCTTATGCTCATATCTTCATGACCCAGGCCTTCATTCTGTTTCTGTCTTTTGAACTGGTCAAATCTGGCCTGGCTGTTTGCTGTGTTTGCTCACTACTTTTGAGGTGTTTTTCCGCCTATTTTTTTTTTTTTAGAATATGGAGATTGCTGTGTCTGCTGGAAAGACAATGTTTATCTACTTTTAATTGTCCAAAATTTAAATTAATCTAAGATGCATGTTAAAATATTCTTTACTATACATTCAGAAGCTCAAGTCTTCTCATAAAGACTGGATGTGGAGTTTCTCATCTTCCAGTAAACCATAAATATCTGCTTTGATTTATTTTTGATATGTTATTAATCTAAGAAATATCATTTTAAAAAAAGCAGATAAAAAGCTACTTAATACAATAGGTTATGAAACTAGCAGCTGCTATTGAAATTGTCAACTTCATTTCAAAATGCTATTTTCTGGGATCATTAAGAGTGAAAGAGGTATGATGCGGCTATAAAATTCACTGTTCATGAAGTATAGAGGCACACAGACCAAAAAATGTAAATAACTGGAATCACTGTCAGATGTCTGTTTTCTTTACTGTTATTCTTAACAGCTATTTTAAAATTTGATATGTTCTTTTCCCAGCAATTTTACTGGAAATTTGTAGAAGAATATAAAGATATAAATTACCTTTTAGTTCTAAGATATATAAATTAGAGGGTTTTTTTAATTAAATAGTTTTACTGCTACAAGAGTACCTTTTAATGAAGTGAAATTGTATTATTTTTATTTTTAACCCTTTCAAATATTTTTCTTTTCCTGCTCATTGTTAACACTTTTCTATAGGTTTCTAATATTCACTTTAAATTGAAGTTGGCAATGAGCCCTTTTAAGAATCACAGATTTTATAAGCACATAAGGACATACAACTTGATAAAAGTACAGTGATTTAAAGTGATAATTTTCCTAAAAGGGATTCATAACATGTGAAGTAACGACAAAGGGTAGGATGAGGTATTTCTCTGCTTTTCTGGTCTCATAGCTTAGCCAGAAAAGAACTGGTTATTAAAGTTTCCAAGTACCTGAAAGTGTATTACATACTTACATGTAGAGAGGGGCAGAACATCCACTCTTGTGAGGATTAACCTTAGAAATCACTGAAAATGTCTCATATGATAGGAAAAGATTAGGACCATTTATTTAAAATAAAAGTGTGCCTCGAGTGAATTAATTCTGACAAATAAAAGGAGAGCTGGAAAGTCTAATTCAGTGGAAAAAAAAAAGGTACATAATTTTGAATTTTTTCACCAGCATCGTTGTACAGGGAATTTATGGCACTGCAGGAAATCACACACTGGGAGTGCCTCTTGAGGAAGGGTGGCATGATTACAGACACACAACTTAATCCAATTTTCAATGAGATCCTGAAGGGACCAACAAAAGAAATCCAAAGTCAGGATTGTAACTGGGAAGTGGCACTTCCATATGGCAGAGTACCCCCATGCACACGGACATCCATGGTCAGGAACAGGATGTTCTTCTGGATTTCTCGTGAAAGACGGACATATTCAAAGGGTATAGTTAGTTGGTATCCTGTGACCATGGTGGTTCACAGAAAGGAAGGACAGCTGCTACAGCTGATGCACTGGCAGAGGACTCTGCAAGTATTCAAATTATAGCAAATTCTCCTCCACACTTTGAGGAACTGCAATAAACAAAGAGGAGTAGAGTCCAAATAAATATTTCTGACCCTAATTGTACATCAATGATCTTGCTATCACTTCTCTCTCTGTCACTGCTGTCTTTCCATCATGGACATGAAAACCTAGAACCAGCTGCTTACTGACTGATGGAAGTCAGAGACAGCAAAGCCAGAGAGAACAATGGAGACACCCTTTTCCATAAGTAAGGGGGTCATGGAAGTGATGTCCAGGGAGAAGGACTTTCTTGTATCTGATATTTAGCACCAGCTCCCATGGAATGCCATATTTATAATGTAGTGTCTTCCCACCAGAAGCACAGTTTCCAGCATGGTCCTGAAGATCAACTTCATAGCTACAAGCTGGGGAAATGGAGTGGACATCACATCGCCTAAGAAATGTCACAGTGTGGTGATGAGCAGAAACTACAGGAAATCCAGAAGCCTGAGCGTTCTGTGATGCACTGCAGGAGGGCAAATGTGATAGGAATGGTGGCTGGAAAGGGGCCAGTACCACAGCCCTAAATTGTGTGGAGCTGAACCCCTTTATGAAACAGCTCCACGATGACATACCCTGCAAAGAACAGAGGAGAGAACATGATGTTTCTGCCTGAGATACACAGCTGAGAGGATGAAAAGGCTTGTAATATGTTTTCTGTGCTGAGGTCAGGGCCAACAGCTTGAAACTGGGATACCTTCAGCTCACTCAGAGCAACAGCAACTGTATTAACACAGACCAGACAGACCCTCTCTGTAATTACTAAGAAGTTAGTGCTCTTGTGGAGGTTTTATTACATAAATCAAATATCCCTTCAGATTAAATTCATGAAAATTCAAACTAGGCAATGACCAGATACTTTCTGTCATAGTGTTCAATTTTCCCCATTTTAGATACCAACAAATATGAACAATTTTAAATCAGAAATGCAAACACAAATTTTGCAACCATAAGTGACTGAAGAGCCTTTTCAGCTTCCAACACCTATTTATCACTTGCATTTTAAATGACTCTCAGTTCAGTACTTGACCTAGTCTAGCCAAATTTGAATATGTTTTCCCCTTAATCTTTTGTAATGCATGAATACAGGTTGACATGAATTTTAATCCATAATTTTGGAACTTGCTCATGCTGCTAAGAAACATGCAAATAAATGCCAGTTTCTTGCTGAAATACTTTATCAGCAGCAATAAATAAAGTAATGCTTTGAGTTTTATTTGAAGTTATTGTTTGAATGCATATGATATACATTCACTTTCTTTTTCCAGATTTATAGGGGTATAAATCCTATGTTAAATATAAAACTTTCCTCAGGACTTGAAGTCCAGCACCTATTTATGTTAATGGAAAAGCCTCTCTTGACTTAATTAATATCTAATTGTGAAAGAAAATAATTGTTCAGGTCAAGTTCGTCATTGTATACCTATGCAAATTAAGTGATTCACCATTTCCATAGCAACATACTGTACATACAGAAGCCCATCTCAGCATCAGAGTAACATGCAGCTATAAAATCTCATGTGGCTATAAAAGAATATATATATATATATACGCATGCCTCAATTAAATGTATCCAAGAAATTTATTTAATTCTGTGTTTTTTTGTGAAGCAATTTAAAATTTTAACAGTAATCACTTTTCAGCTCAATTTATTTGACACAAATGTCCCAAACTCAGTCTTATCATGAAACCTATTCATAAGGGAGAGAAAAAATGCTATGGATACAGCAAGAATATGGAATTAGTTTTTCTTTTTAACATAATTAAACTAAATAAAAATATTTCTTAAACTTTTTTTCTTTGTAGGTGTTTCCTTCTTAGTCCAGGGATTGGTCTTCCCTGAAGTTATAAAGTTATTTTTCACTTGCTAAAGCCCACCAACTGAGAAAGTGTTCCAACAAGAAATTCTTATGAGCCTAAGGATGAACAAGTGTTCAAGAACAGGTTAAATAAGCACAGATAATGAATTTTAATGAAAGTATTTTTTGATGCTTCTAAACTAACCCTCTGAGATTAGTTGGACAGTTGAGAGACTCCTTTTTCCAACCAAAATTGAATATTTGTATCCAGAGAAATAAAAACTGAGGTCCCTCAAATTTAGTAGTATGTGACTGCTTTGCCTATGTAACAGTGAAGTGCATGTAATTCAAACCCTCTAAGGATTAAATTACACATTTAGATGTTTTCTTTCCTTTTAAAATATCTCCAGAATCAATTTTAATTTGGATTAGTTCCATCTTAAATGAGCAAAAGGCCGTCAGATGAATCCTGTTAATTTTAATGGAACTTTGACCATTTATCCAGATATTTGTTAGAATACAGACATTTTTAAATGGTACAAGATTACCTTATTTTTCAGTGTTCCTTTCTTCAAAGTTGAAACAAATTTGTCTTAAAAAAATTGAATTTAGACTAGTAACTATTGTATTAATTATATTATAATAGTTGTAAGCAAAAAGCAAGTTTCCTTTGTACACGTTGCAAAAGTTTAGGCTTCATAACACAACTTAAATCCTGATTTTAAATTATTATTGACCACTTAATAGCAGCACACACAACAAACTGTTCTTGCTAAACTGGTAAGTTTTAATTAGTGTGGCTTCCAAAATGGAGATTCTTAGCATTGCCAAAGAAAAGTCCTGACTGGATATAATAAAGGATTAAAGAATACAGATTTGAGGACTATTCTGTGTAAACGATGCCAGGTATGAATACCAATGAATGACATTTATGGGAATTTTGAGAAAGTTTTTGATGAAAAAAACTTTTAAAAAAATAAGGAAACAGTATGCAATTTGTCATTTTGTGAAGTAAAGTATGGTTTCTTATCTTTTAATGTTGTAGTAGGTAATATTGCAACAGAGTAAATGAGACATCCCTTTTAGATGCCTGCCAAGTAGTAAGACTTTTGGAGGTCAGTAGAGAGATGAACACAGACATTAAGTTTAACATTAAAAATTTTTGGTGTCTCATGTGTTTCATATTGCTAAGGAAACTAACATAGAGGAAAAGAGTTCTCATACTTTTCTGCATTCTGCTTTCTAGAATGGTACAATCACAGAATAAAGGGACTAAAGGGGCCTAAAAAATGGGCCTAAAGGGGCCTTCCAGATTTTATCTGGTCCAACCACCAGTCAAATTCTGAAAATATAGAATAGAGATCTCATAAACTCTCCGGTCAACTCACTCTAGACACCCTCATGGTGACCAAGTTTTTACCCATATTTATTTAATTGACGTGTCTAGTAAAAGGCTGAATTAACCTTCTGTCTTCCCCGTAGGCACAATCAGGTCCTGCCCATCTTTCCTCTTCACTTGAGAATGGTCAAACTCAACTATTTTAGCCTCTTCACATATGCTGTGCTCTCCATCCCTCTGACAATATTAGTGGTCCTCCAAATGAGTTTTTGCAGTATGTCCTTGTCTGTCTTAAAATGAGAAACCCAAAAATTGATACACGGCTGTGTTGGCACCCTGATCCTACCGTTATATAATCTTAGACCATCCAATCTGCAAGACTTCACCTTTGCTTTTTTCAGATTCATGGGGTTTTCCTCAGCCCATTTCTCCAGCCTCTCAAATACCCTCTGAGCAGAAGTCCTCCCCCTCTGTTTGGCACAGTTCACAGATTTGCTCAGTGGGCACTCTGTCCCATCATCTATGTCATTTATAAAGGCATTAAGCTACTGTCTCCTATATTAATATCTGAAGGACACCACTTGTCAAAAGCTGGATTGTGCCAGTGACCTAACCCTCTAAACCCCATGGTCCAGTCACTTTTGCACCCACCTTATTGTCCACTTAACCGGTACCTCCAATTCGGCTGTAAGAATATTGTGGGAGACCTTGTTGATGGTCTTGCTGAAGCCAAGGCATAGAACATCCACTGCTCTGCCCCTGTCCAGAAAACTAGTCATCTCACTAAAATAGGCAACTGGATTGCCCAGACACAATTTGCTTTTGAGAAATCCATCTGGCTGCACTCAGACACCTTCTTGTCCTTCCTGTGTCTGGAGATACACCGAAAAGAAAAAAAAGGGCCAGTTATGAAATGTTAAGTAGTAGCAGTTATGAGCAAAGATACACACCTCTTTTACTGTTGGTGACATACAATTTAAAAATATTAATTTTCCCTTCTTTTCTGTAGAGAGGAGCAAATGATTTATCCAATATTCAATATTCAGCATGCAGAATTGATGATGATATTGCAGCTCAGAAAGCCAAATAATCTTATCAGCAACCACATTCTAGAAGTAAAAATAAATAATCTTAATTAATCATTCTTAATCAGGATTTCTTCACAACTCCTCATCTCTTTTTGACAATACAAACTGACAAATTGTAATAAAATCAGCCTTCTTAATATCTCTCTAGGAAGTGCCACACTGATTTTTTCATACCTTAAAGCAGCATAAATTGTTTTAGTGGGTTGGTTTCATTTTTTAGAAACCATGCCTTGCCAGGGTTTGATGAATAATTTCTCTAATACATAATTTTAATGGAAAAATGCCACATATTTATCAGTATCTATATGTGTCCACTTATTTTATCCTATGATAGGCTGTATAGGTACTGGCAATGGAGCATGGACAGCCTCCTGGATCAGATCCAAGAGGTACAGTTGGATTTCAATAGCACAAGCTTATTCAAAAAAAATAGGAAAGGAAAGAAAAACATATGATAATATTTTGGCTCCAAAGATTTTGCCAGCATCATGGAAACAACTGTGCATCTTATACATATCATTAAGCCTTGGCTACTACATTAATCAAACTATTTTTCAAACAATTAAAGTGTCTTTTGAGTGTATTATTCAACCTCATTGTACCAAACACAAACTTCCTAAAACACGTAAACAAGCATGCTCTATATTATTGGGAAAACAGGTTCCATCTAGAATAGTGTGGTGTGCTCTGCACAGCTATACTGTTCTACACTGAATCCTTTCAAATTATGAACTAAACAGAACTTGACTCAATCACCACATAAGATGCTTTGAGAGAGAACAATACAGTATGCAGGGGGTTGCTTTGCAGGAGCTGTTTTTCCTCCTGAGCTTCATTATCTTTGTTTGAGGATTTAAAAATCAACAGCCTAAAGCTAGTTGAAAAAATATTTAAATGGTCTCTCCACATATGTCTAGGAAGCTGTCACTCTCTGCTACATGTCGCAAAACAGACTGAGGAGGCTGGACTATCCTACTTCCAGTACACTGAGCATCTGTGTGCTGAGGTCAACTCAGGCCTCCTTCAGCCCTTCCTCCCATCTTTACCAAGTCTTGGCATTGGAACATTGTCAATTTTACCTGACATTTTTCAAGAATATATTTCTGTTATTTTCTGTTGGGTGGAATCACAGTTCCCTTATTTGCATTAGGTAAGTGTTAAGCACAGGATTTACAGTGTTAGGATCATAATCTTACTAATTCTGTGAATTGTTTTGGTCGTTCCTCTTGCACACAGTCACATGATAGGAATCTTGGTCTCTGGGAGAAGTGTTTTGTTCCTGTCTTTAAGAGAACCAGGCTTTTGCCCTAGGGCTTTTGTCTTAATGGTTTTATTTTGCATTATTATGCCCTGAATTATTTATAACTTCTCCTAATAATTGTCAAAATAATTGCCTTCCAAGTAGCTATGAGACATAGTGCCTATACCATTAAATCTGAGATACTGATGCAAATGGATAGTCTAAATGTAACCTCTAGTGTACATTTACCTAATTAGTAGAGAATTGACACCAGGGCTTTGCCCTTGTGGCAGTCTGTTCCTGCAAAAGGAACAGCCTGGCATTGTTAGGTTTTTCTTCAGAATGCTCTGGGGAAATGTCAGAGCAGCTGCAAATGCCAACTTTTGGTGATCAAAATGAGAAAAAAAATACTGGAAATATGTTGTGTCCTTATATCAAGAGTAACTAATAACTCTTGAAATAGCTGCATTTTTTGTGAATGTGAGAGCAAGTAATAAAGAGCAGAAATAATCATTAAATTATGAAGACATACTAGAGGCAATTTTTGGCAGGAAGGATCTTTTTTCTTAAACTTCTCTTTTATTTCCTTTTTTATTTAGAATATTTTAAACTCATTGACGAGAAGAATTAATGCTGCCAACTGAAAAAGACTGCTAGGAGTTTGTTAGGGAGTTTTGGCAAGAAACAGAGATATTTTAAGAATTTGCTATCTATTGGAGAAAACGAAACCTTTTAATCTCTCCTTTGCCCTGCTTTATCACCTCATCTATCACTTGCATTCTCATCTTCTACCCACAATGATTTTTTCCATTCTTGCAACTAAATCTTCCCTTTCAAAGGAAAAGCTTGTTCATGATCTGTGGCTTCTCTTGTGGTTTAGCCCCAGCCAGAAGCTAAGAACCACACAGCCACTCACTCACTCCTCCCCTTAGCAGATGAGAGAAAGAGAACTGGAAGGGTAAAAGTGGAAAAACTCATGGGTTGAAATAAGAACAGTTTAAACTGAAATTAAATATATATATATATAGGCATAATCACAGAACCACAGAATGGTTGGGGTTGGAAGAGGCCTCTGGAGATCAGCTAGTCCCACCTCCCTGCTAAAGGAGAATCACCTAGAACAAGTTGCACAGGATTGCGTCCAGTTGGATTTGGAATATCTCCAGAGAAAAAGACTCCATCACACATTTGGGCATCCTGTTACAGTGTTCTGTTATCCTCAAAGTAAAGAAGTTCTTCCTTATATTTGTAGGGAATTTCTTGTGTTTCAGTTTGTGCCTGTTCCTTGTCCTGTCCCTGGGTACCACCGAAAAGGACCTGGCCCCATACTCTTGACACTTACCCTTAAGATAATTGTAGGAATTGATAATATTTGAAGGCATTGGTAATAATTGTATGCATTGATAAATTAATCTCTCAGTCATCTCTTCTCCAATCCAAGCAGGCCTGGCTCCCTCAGCCTTTCCTCATGAGAGAGATGCTCCAGTCCCCTAATCACCTTCATAGCCCTCCACTGGATCCTCTACAGTAGTTCTTTCTCTTGAACTGAGGAGCTGGAGCTGGACACAGCACTCCAGATACAAAATGACCAGAACAGAGTAGAGAGGGAGGATAATTTCCCTTGACCTGATGGCCACACTCCTCCTAAGGCACCCCAGGATCCCACTGGCCTTCTTGGCTACATGGGCACACTGCTGGCTCAGGTTCAGCTTGTTGTCCACCAGGATCCCCAGGTCCTTTCCCCAAGAGCTGTTTTCCAGTAGGTCAGCCCCCAGCCTGTACTGTTACATGGGGTTATTCCTCCTCGTATGCAGGACCCCATGCTTGCCTTTGTTGCGCTCCATGAGATTCCTGCCTGCCCATATCTCCAGCCTGCCCAGGTCTGGCTGAATTGGCAGCACAGTCTTCTGCTGTATCAGCTGCTCCTCCCACTTATGTACACTCTCTCCCTTTGTCCAGGTCATTGGCAATGGTAATAATAATAGGAACAGTAACAATAAATTGCAATGAAAAGGAAAATAGCAAAAAGAGAGAGAAAAGAAACACAAAGACAGGTAAGTGATGCAGATGAAAACAATTGCTCACCACCAACCAACCAATGCCCAGCCAATCCCCTGCCCCCTAATTTTTTTACTGAGCGTGACATCATATGCTATGGAATGTCCCCTTGGTCAGCTGGGGTCAGCTGTCCCAGCTTTGTATCCTCCCAGCTCCTTGTACACCCCCAGCCCACTCTCTGATAGGGTGGTATGAGAGGCAGAAAAGACCTGCTGTACAAAAACTGCTTAGCAGTAACAAAAACATCCCTATATTATCAATACTTTTTCCAGCACAAACCCAAAGCATACCCCATTTAGCTCCTACGAAGAAAGTTAACTCTACCTCAGCCAAACCCAGCACAGCCTCCCTGATTTTATTTCAATAATCAGAAAGACCTGAATTGATTTCCTCCTGCTGCACTTTTCTTAATTCACACATAGGCTGTTTTCATTCACAACTATAAGAAACCAAAGAAAAACTTTTGGGGACATACAAATAGCTGCAGCAAGCCAGGCAGAAGCAAGTAGTAACAGTAAATAGTAATATAAGGCTGTGGTGGTTTAAGACCAGCTGGCAAGTAAGAAGTTAACTCTATCCCAGCTGAAACCAGGACAAAGGGTCAGTTAAGGATGCCACTGCCTGGGAAAGACTTGTTTCAGACAAGTAATTTCTATTGGAGAGGTAGCAAATAGTCATTATGTACTTTACTGCCAAAGGACCTTTTTTTCTGATAACAAGAAGATCGGAGGGGGCAAGGAAGGGAAGGGGAAGTGCAAAACCAGGGTCAAGATGAAAGAGGGACTGATTAATCTCTGTTCACTAAAAGGAGAATCATCTGTTAATTATCCTAAAACATCAAAGTAAGATGTTAAAGGTATCTATCAATACTGTCAAGTTAAATAGGTAGGACAAGAAAGAAAAAGTCATGCCATTGTTAGAAGTGAGGTTTCTTCCACACTACTATCCCCAAATGGGGATATTTCCATTATGCTAATTTACACTCAGCTTACAGGAATAAATTGGATATTATGAAAGCACCTGCTATTTTGGATATCCCTACTGACACTGTTACTCATCCACTTAAAAAACCCAAAACACCCTCTGCAAACTGTATTATGTTCACACTTTAAACATACTAAGTAAGGGTCAAAGAAACAGTCATTCCTCCTCTCATGAGACAGGAAATGACAAATTATCTTCAAAGATGACTCAGAATTCTGTGCTATAGTCCTTAACTGCAGCATGAAGTAAAATTCACTGAGTACTTTAAGTGATAAAAGAGTATCTCCTAAAGCAATTCAGCACATGGATAACTTCTCCAGGTTATATATTTCCTTTTGAAACTGTTAGAAGAAAAGCGAGGCAAAGTGCCGAATATATTTTAGGTTGGTCTCTACTGTCTCTACTGCTCCAGAATGTTAGAAGTCTTAATTTATCTTAAGTAAATCTAAGCTTCTAAACGAAAGTAGTAGAAGTATTTGGAAGAAAACAGAATTAACTTTTAAATTATATGAATTAAAATAAACTTATTTTAGAAGAGTAAATGCTGTTAATGATACAGTTGAAAAGCAACTGGAATACAATGATATTTCTTAGTTAAGGATTTTAAAAAGCAACCTCAAAAAAATGAGTGGCTCAGATTACAGTAAGATTTCTATGCAACAAATCAAAGATATTGAAAAGAAGTTCTATTTAAGCACCTTGCTGCCCAAATGAATCAGAATCTATTTCTGAGTTGAGGTGAAACTCAGTATCTTCAAAAAGAAAAGAAAACAAAACACAACAATAAAACCCTATCAAACATGTAGTTTGGTACCTTTAATACCTCTATATACATACAGAATGTTTTTAGCACCTCTTTGTTATCTGAAAAGAGACAGACTTACTGAAGGATGTCTTATTTTTCTTCAGAGATTTCTCTAAAATATACCAGAACTATAACAAAAATCTCAAGTGTTTTAATAGCTAGAGGGAGAAATCACCAGACTGCTGCACTAACATCGGGGAATAAAATATAAAAGGAGAAAATTTAAGTATATAGGATAAAAGAGTCCACCTCAATGTATCACATACTCTTGTAATATTCTTCAAGTTAAGTGAATACCTTAATGTATACCATTACTGAGATTTCCTAGGCAATAATGGAGAAAGGCACGACTCAGCCTGGAGGGAAAAATAGCAAAATTTGAACCAATTGGGAAAAAAAGGTAGACATTTGGACTTCTCAGAGAAAATTCACATTTTACCATGTTCTTTTAAAAAAATAGTTTAGGGACAGTACTTGGAACAATGGTTTAAAGCTTAGTAAGACAGAAGGAATTGAAAACAGAGTAAGGCATCAAAGAAAGAAACCAAACAAGACACGCAGAAAGAAATTCAGTACATATCCAAAATATTTTCTCTTCAGAGAGAATCACAAATGCCATGAAGAACTGTGAGGAATTGTTTCTAATGAACTGGGTCCCGACGCAAGGAGCAGGGGACGCCCAGTTAAACAGTGAGGTAATAAATCAAAACTACCAGCAAGAACACTTTTCCCCAGGCATCACAAAGGTAAGCTGTCAAACTTCTTATGATAGGATGTGAAAACTGGAAGCATAAATATGTTTAAAAAAGAACAAGACAAATTTATTGAGGACTGTACTATAAGTTTCCCTGAACTCTTTTGATCATCTTTGTCCTTTTCTATCTTCTTTCTATTAAAACCAGAAAATATTAAGTTCTACTATTTTTATCTTGATTTTGTTGAGATAGTTGTTGATAGAATTCTGATCCTGAGTCTTGTCAGAAACTTGAACAATTTACAAAGATAATATTGATTAAAAAAAACAGTCCATATTGATTTATTTTCCTAAGCATTTATAGTGCCTACCCAAAACAGGGAAATGAGTAAGCTTGGTCCTTACATTCATGCAGTATCATGCAGTATAGCTTTCCATATGTTATGTTTGAACCAGTTATCTAAGGTATTTCAAACTTCTGATCTGAGAAATGTAACCCTTTCTTACTATAACTTCTGAAAAAAAGTAGTTGCTTGAATGAGGTCCACAATAGCAGGCCAGACCCTTGCTTGGGTTAAATAATGTGTAATTTTCCTGCTGTTCATAGAAATATGCAAATATAGACCATGGGGTGCATAATCTCTTCGAGAAGCAAAGCTCATGAGAGATTTGGAAATCCTATAATCATGATTCCAGAGAAGAAAGCTGACACTTTTCCAAAGTCTTAACTGCCAGGGAACAGCAAGAGCAGGGCTGATGATGGGCCAGAACTGAAAGAGTGTTGCTGAGCGGGGGCAACTGGGAAGAGCTGTACTAGGCAGAACTTTTCAATGCAATGATCTGGGTTTGATGATACCCTCATGGCCTTGATGTTAAATAGCTACAATTCCTGCCATTTTATGTGAGACCAAGACTTGTATCTGTGCTTAATGAGCAGTTCTAAACCTTTAGTGGTTTGGAAAATTCCTCAAACCTATCTTCTCTGGTCATTTGGCCGCAGTTAGAAAGAGTATATATCCAATAACATGTTCTGCATTATTTAGCACAGGGGGTCCTTTTGGATCTTGAACTGGAGGTAAAGATACTTTGAGCATAAGAGGTACCAGATGTGAGACTCCCCCACCACAGGGGTCTAGATATCATAGCACAGAATGGGGCCTCCCAGGTTTAAATCCCACAGCGTTAAGTTTCTTGTGAAAAGTTTTTGAAGTAATTTTGACTCCCTGGTCTCAGAAGAAGCCATCAGCATTTCGGCAAATTTCTTCAGTGACATAATTTCTGATGTATGGCTTCTTGGAGTTAAATGGATTAGCCCTGTCTGCAGAGCTCTCCTGTATTGCTGCTGCTCCCCTGGAATGCACCGTGTGAACCCTGCCAGGCTCCTCTCTGTAGTAAAATTGAAACTAGTTCAGAAAACCATTCAACCACTCACTTTATTTTATTATATTTTAATTAATACTTTTGAAATCTCCCGTGAGAAAAGAATCTGAACTTTTTCAGCAGTGAGTTTAAAGCTAAAATTAAGGCAATGAATCAGACTGTGGGAAGTTGGAAGCTAATATTCTGAAAGTATTTGCCACACAGCACTACAAAATTGGAAGCTCTGCACAATCATTTCGAATGTTTGACAGATAGTACATATTTTTTTCCCGAGAAAATTATGGCTTTTTTCTGTTTAGAATGAGAATCTTGTCTCATTTTCTACTACAAGCAGAAAATTCCCTACCCTTCAATATAACTATAATAACACATTTACTAAATTTACTAAAAAATAAAATAAAATAAAAAAAATAGCCCTTATGATTAAGGTTGAAAAACTTTCATTTTTTTGTTTGTTTGGTTTTTGTTTGTTTGTTATAATGAATATGATTGTTTATCATAAGAACATAAATTGCTTTGTCGTTTTCCCATGTAATACACTATCATTTGAACAAAGCGTCAGTGTGACCAGATATATTTTTAAATTCTATTGCTTCCTACTAGTTTACCCCATTATTAGGAATGTCATTTTAGCATTTCAGTGAATGATTGAATCCCCATAGTTCTGAATCACCTTAGGTACATGTAATCAAACCTTCTTCCCATTCTAATGTCAGGTATTACACCAACAGCATGGTAGAGGAATTGCAGCAGGATAAGCAAGTCAAATAGTCCTCTTATCAAAGTCAGTAAGAATAGTCATCTTTTAGTGAAGACTAGGTTGGCTCCTACATTGAGATGCAAAATAAACAGGCATAAAGCCACACTACCCAGAATAGCTGTGAGCGCAGTAAATGGGCAACTCTCCCATGATGCTGTCTTTGGCATCTTTGTGGAAATTCAGTGCTCAGCCCATCTGACCGAAAAGGATAACTTGATCCATACTTTATGTTTCAACACAAAATCAAAATTTGGCTTACCACACATCCCCAAAACGCTCTTCTATATATGATTTTGATGCTAACTATATTGGTGTCTTTTCTTTGTTATTTTGAAGTTAAAGAAGAAATATTTTATTTCAAATTAAAGTCTCAGGTCTCAGAATTATTAGCTGGCACCACAGTCAGCTGTGGCCTCTCATGTGTGCCCCAGACAGAGGGGCAAAGGAATTTAACTCTTGGCAACTGAAACAAAGTACCAAAAGTAAATAATTAACTGGGTGCAGGTCTGTGCTACTCAAGGGGTTGCAATATAATATGTCTAGTAGAAAAAAAACAATGTGAAGAGACTTAAAACTTCTTAGTTAGTTAGAAAGAAGAATAAAGACACTAAAAAGGTCCACTGTTGTGGAATACTAGTAAAAGCAAAATAAGAAAAACACATGCAATTTTTAATTGATGTTCTTTCATCAGTTTTCCTCTGGGTTTATATTCTGACAGGTGAGTATTTTGTTTTGAAAAGGATCTCCCAAGTCACCACAATTTTAACATCTCAGATCCTGCAACTGGGAAATCTTTAAAGGCAGCCAAAGAGCTTTGAATGAGAGGATGTGATACAATTTTCTAAAGAGTACTGTTGCCACTTGCAGACACAGATGAAAAAGAGAAATGCATTGTGGAATGTGGTCTAGATGTCCAGAGGCAGACAGAGTGGCTGAGATCAGTAAAGTAATTAATGTCGGCAAATGACTTATGGCTGCTAAAAAGCTCATCTTGAAACTTAAAATTATCTCAAGCCCTTTTTGTCTTTTTTTTTTTCTTTTGAAGGTATACTGTGTCTTTTCTATTTTTCAGACAGAGAATGAGAGATTGTAATACATACTGTTTCCTTTTTCCATACTCCTATAATGATTTTTCACTGTTTGCTGTTGTTCATTCTTACTCATTTTAATACTTAAGAGGAACATAATTAAAGTGTTTTAAGATTAAATCCCTAAACATTATAATAACACCACCAAATGAAAAATAAATTACTAATTTAAAAATCTTTTAGAGGACTCAATTATTTAGAAAGACATTAATTAATGGCAGACACACTAGAATTATATACCTTTTTTAGATACACAAACTAGTTCTATGACAATTTAAATATCAGAGACAGGAGTTGAGTAAATAGTAGTAACTGGGATACAGCTAATTACTCACCCTTTTAAGGGTTATTTTTGGTTTGGTTTGGTTTGGTTTTAATAATGTTTGGTGAGAAGATAACAGATAGTAGCATTTGCATATACTCCTCAGAACTGATAAAATGCTAACCTAATAGAAAATGAACCTCATGCACATGACTGAATGAAATACTGTGTTAGACTTCTTACTTACATGATCAGTCTGAGAAAGGCTAGAAAGAGTAGTCACGGAAAATTGTGGAAGCTTTGGGAATGTGCACTGCATTTCTCAGACTGTAACTGTGAAGAGTGGAGAGACAACTGGTGAGACAGTACCCAAGACGTTTCCCCCAGAGGAAGGGGAAAGCCAGGGCAGAAGACGATACCCTAAAAAAACCAAAACACTACAGCTAAGTTGATGCTTGTGTTCCAAAGAGAAGAAAGATGATAAATTTCAAAAGATACTTTATAACTTGCCCACTTTGTCTTTACATTTCTTCCAAGACAATGCTCTGCTGGCAGTGTGCTGACTTGCCAATCCCTATCAGTCACTCAGAGGTCAGTGACCACTGGGGGCATATCCTGGCCTCTCTGCCAATCACCCTTGCAAACATTAGACAAGATCAGAGGATGCCTTTCACAAACAATGTAGACACAGCATAAATAGAAATTGGGAAATGCTTTTCATAGAAAGATGGCATTTAAAAGAATAATCATATGAAATGTCATATTTGATAGACATGGCTTTACTTTTTCACTTGCCAGAGCTCTGTCAGCAAAATAATTTCTGGAGATGTGTTCAGATAACCACAGTGGTGCCAAAAATGTCCGAATCACTAAATAAATGACTACTCTAAAAAAATTGTAAATTATTTTTCTCTTGATTCTATTATTATATATTTTTAAGATTTTATGCATTTTAAACTTCCATACAGTTGTATCTCTGAGGAAGATTCCTGAATGGAACTTTCTGATATGGAAAGATAAATTTCATGGTATATCTGCTTCTCCTAACTTATCAGGAAAGAAACTAATGAAATTATTTGCTGATTGTAAAAAAAAAAAGTAAAATTAGGTGACAGAAAAGGAAGGGGAAGAGGTGATCAAAGTGCCAGAGCAGGGTTTCCCCTGTGGGCCTTGGAGAGACCAAGGAGGAGCAGGTATTGCTTTGCAATCCATGAAGAGGTCAATGCTGAAGCAGGTATTTACACTGCAGCCCATAGAGGACACTGCACTGGTGCAGGTGGATATTTCCTGAGGGACTCAGAGTAGGAGAAAAGTGTGAAGATGAAGGAATGGCAGAGAAAACCTTCTATGACCTGATCACAACCTACTCATTCTCCATCCCCCTCCACTGCTCAAGGAGATAGAAGATTTGGAATGAGGGCCTGAAATTTGACATGGGAAAAGGAGGGAGTAATGATAAGTTGTTTTATGTTTTGTCTTTGTTTCTTACCATCTGCTTTAATTGGCAGTAAATTAAATTAATCTTCCCCAAGTTGAGTCTGTTTTGCCTGTGATGAGAACTGGTAAGTGACTGCCTGTGATGAGAACTGGTAAGTGACCTCCCTCTTTATCTCTGCCCACAAGCTTTTCCATCTTAATCTCCCCTCTTGTTCTGCTAAGCATGGAAAGTAAGAGAGCAGGATCAACCTACCATACTTGGTAGAATAGAATAGAATAGAATAGAATGGAATAGAATGGAATAGAATGGAATAGAATGGAATGGAATGGAATGGAATGGAATGGAATAGAATAGAATAGAATAGAATAGAATAGAATAGAATAGAATAGAATAGAATAGAATAGAATATCCTGACTTGGAAGGGAGCCATGAGGATCATTGAGTTCAACCCTTAGCCCTGCACAGGACCATCCCCAAGAGTCACACTATGTTCCTGAGAGTGTCATCCAAACACTTCTTGAACTCTGTCAGGCTTGGAGCTGTGACCACTTCCCTGGTGAGCTTGTTACAGCACCCAATTACTCTCTGGGTGAAGATTCTTTTTCTAATATCCAACCTAAACCTCCTCTGTCACAACTTCAGGCCATTCCCTCGGGTCACTGGTCACCCCAGAGAAGAGATCAATGCCTGCCCCTCCTCTTCCCTCCCGAGGAAGTTGTAACTGCAATGAGGTCTTTCCTCAGTCTCCTCTTCTCCAGGCTGAACAGAACAAGTGCCCTCAGCTGTTCCTCATACAGCCTGTCTTAGGCCCTTCACCATCTTTGTAGCCCAGAACACAGTTCCTACCTCTGTCATTTCTTTCCTCTGTTCCCTGTATTGGTACTGCTTCCAACTACTGTCATTTTTTTCCATCCTTTAGCCCTTCTAAGGAATCGTATAGACACTACCCTCTTCCCTTTCAAGTTGTTTTAAAAATACGTTCAATAAATCAAATAACTGTGGCTATTAGTAAAGAGACAGGAAATAGTATCTGTAATAGGGGATAAAAGCAAACTCATAGAATGCTTTAATTCATTTGTTGACCTCTGCTCATGCATATAGTGTAGAAGAATCTGACCTCCTATAGACAACAGAAGTGAGAAAGATCAATTGAAAGTTTGAGTTTTGGGAAAAATAAATTAATCTTACCTAGTTCAGAAGTTGAGTCACTTACTCATTTAAATGGATCTGTTAGAAGTCTAGTGATTTTTCAATTTGTTGCACAGTGTGCAAATATCCAGTATAAATCTTAGAGACCACGGTTAATACCTTTTATTTTCATTGGAAATTGGCAGAGAAAACAAAGCAGTCTCAGTTAGTCTAATTACAATGTGATTGAAAAACACATTTCTATTTTAAGACAAGATTAAGGTATTTAATAACATCAGCATACAGGAATCTAAAATCTTTAAACTGGAGGCTCAAAAAACCTCCTTCAGCTTTCTTTCTATGCCCTGAAATCTTTAGTATTTGATTGAAATCACTAATGTTTTCTAAAATGCAAAATATTAAACCTTTACATAATCCTAATATTTCTTTGATAATTTCTAAGTACGATTTTCCCACTAAGAGATAATTTTGTGCCAGTCTTAAAAACAAACAAACGAACTCAGTTATTTGAATACCTGTGTAGATAATGAAAAAGGAAAATCCTCTGTTACATTTCAAAGGAGAACTAAACTTACATGACACTTGGGAGTTTTACTCTGACTGGGAATCCAGTTTATTTTTGGTATCACCAGTGATGATCAGGTCAAAAAGTGCCACAGCTGAAGCCAAATCTCAAATCCTCAAAGCCAAGTGTCATCCAAACTAGTCTATCATCAGTAAACATCAATAAAAGAAGATCGAAATGGATACAAATTTTACATCTATAAAGGAGGCACAACTGCCTCCCTTTCCATGCCCCCTCCCCAGTAATTTATGGTCTTTTTGATACTGTTTGTTCATTTTATCACAGTGTTTTGAGAAGCAATTAAACCTATGCTACAAAATATAGAATTTGTTGAGAATCAGGATTTCTTGAGGCCAGCTTCTATCTTTTAAATATTAATAGGAAATTATTAATCTTTTACCAAAGATGGGCTGTAAATTGTAAACATATTTTACCTAGTTATACAAAAAATTATTACAAAAATTTCTAAATAATTCATACAAGTTTTTCCTCTGTCTATTGTCTCCTGTGCTTGATGTTCAGACAAACATTTTACCAAAGAACGTTGACTATCTCAGAAAAGTTAAACACTTCCTTGACACCTATACATAGAAATCCTCAGTATGGACTTAAGGTCTTTAGTAAACAAACAAAAATTCACCGGATCAAGAAAACACCACCGTTCTATTCAAATCAGTCACATTTCAAGAGAGAAAAAAATAACATTAAGATTACAAACTACTGCAGGTCTAGGTCTCAAATGATTTTAAACTTCATTAGAATATTATTGAAAGAAGTACTGCCAGTACCTTTGTTCAAAACAAGGATTAATTTGAGATGAACAGAAGGGAAGGAAGTTGAAACAGCCTTACGCTGTCGCATCTGAGTTTTTCTTGGGAAGTCTTTTATTTAAATACTAACAAGACCATATGGCTTCAAGATCTTAGCAGAAAGGTTTCAGGCTATATTTAACACAACACAGGAGACAAGCTCACTAGTATTTTAGTCAGATCACATTAAAAATGTAAGAATATCATCCAGAAAACATATTGAAAGCCTACAGGCAATTCTTGTGTATCTTCACCTACTTGTTGCCTCTTTATTCCACTCATTGCATAGATTTCTTAAAAAAAAGATTGTAAGAATTCAGAAATAACACACAATTACCTATTTTCTTGACCTGAATTTATATTACATAAAAATCATGATGGGTTTCTATGCTTAAGTGTTAAATAGAAGGTAAGATTGCAGGGAGGGGGTGAGGGGGGAAGTAGATATTTTTTCAAGAAATAATGTATATTGGTTTTGTATTTCAAATAGTATATGAAATTTTAACAGGTGACAGAAATCTTTTACTTTGAAAGTGCACGTTTTAAATTTGCAAAGAATCTAATGTAAAATTTATGTACAAATAGATTATTTATGGTAGAGAGTATTTTTTCTGCAATTAAAATTTAAAAAACAAAAAGGGCTAAACAATCATGTTTTACAATCACAGTCTAGTTATAATGGAGTTATAAATGGTCAGAGGTAAGATATAAGCCTACATATCATATATAGTTATGGTCACATATATGTGACTGTCCCTTAAGTAGGGTTTTCTACTTTAGAGAGGCAGTGGAGGTCATCTAGGTTTTCTCTTGTAGTTCCAAATTACCAAAACTCCAAAGGGACTAGTTGGTGAAAGGTATTTCAAGGAAAAGTAACATAGGAAGTACAGGAATTGTCCACAAGCTATAGAACATCAGCTTTCCACACATGACATTGGCTTTTCTGTCACCAAAAGGAAGACTGAAATGAAGTTGAATATGCCACAGGAAAATTAAAAATAAAACAACCCAATACAAGTCAACCCAAACCAAACCAGGTCTAAAATTCGTTGTTATTAGTTGTTATTTGTTTCTGTGACAGATTCTTATTTGAGCACAAAGTCAAAAACGGTTAACTGAGGTAGTTTGAAACATTGCATCTGTTGAGGTAAAAGCCAGGAAAGTGTGACTCAGTGTTAATAGAATTACAAAAACAAGTTTTTTTGGGATCTTTCTTAAAAAAATATGTTAGATCACATAACAGCTTGCAGGGTAGAATATAAGATTTAGTTAGCTGGCAGTAAGACTTATCCTAGTAGGAGTCTCAAGAGACAGTGAAATTCATAAACTCCATTATCAAACTCATACCAAATAGATAAAGGGAAACATTAAATCACATGAAGATAATAACTTTTAGGTTTTGTTATTACAAACTTGATGTGACACAGTAGGTGGTAAAAATGTTATTAAGATTTATATGCTTATTCTGTAAAAACATTATAAGAAAGCCAGAACAAAGTAGTAAGGCTTTTATGTCAATTTTTGTAGTTAACTTCATTTTTAATATCCTCATTCTGATGTTAAAACAAGATTAGCAAATCAACAAAAGTTTTATTCTGAGTTTTCAGAGTTTTTCAACATAAATGACTGATAAATTCATTTTCATAGAATAGAAATATTTTATAAGAATCCAAATTAATTTTAGCCTAATAATCAGCATTTGTTAAACCATCGTATCTTAAAAAAAAAACCTAAATGTGTACAGAGCCACTTAATCAGAAATCTATTCTAGTATCTATCTCCTGAAATTTGGTTTTGCATGGAGTAGTGTAAGAAGCCAGAGATATTAACCATTAGAAAATTAGTAGTTACTAGAAATACGACCATAGGTTCTTTCCAAAGGAGAAGTGAAGTCCATGTGACTTGTAGCTACAAGGACAGTTCATCCAAGACACATTTTCATGTGCTGGACTTGCATTTTCTAGATCAATTTAATTTGGAAACATGTTCAAGAAAAATTGAACAATATTTCCATAAGGTTGGGGATGAGTGCATATAAAGACAGCAAATATTTCACTGGTGAAAACATACTTAAAACCCAGGTCTTCTAGACAATGTAAATTCTAACTGCAAATGATCTCACTAGAGAAAACTGATGTGAAAATTCTAAAGTTTATGAATAGGTGAACAAATACAATAACACTGATACTTCCAAATACAAATGTTTTTGTTCTTCAACAGTTAACAGAGGAAAAGCTCTCTTTTTTTGGAGCAGGAAATAGAAGGAGAGAGGAAGGGGCAAAGAAAGATACACAGAGAGCTTTCTACATTGCTGTCCACCTGCTATTGTTTTCTGAAGAATTGAGTATGGACAATACTTTCACTTATTTATTTAATTTTGTGTTAGTTTAATTTATTATTTATTACTTTGTTAGGCTTTTGCTCTCATTATTATCTACTGACCACTGTCTTTTTTGAAAGTATCTTTAAGACACTAAAAAAACCACCATGCATTGGTCATCCCCAAAAGGACATCTTAGTAAAGGGTAAATGTACATCTAACTCTGTACCTGCTACAGGAAGAGTCAATCAATCATAAAAAGTGAGTGATCTCTAAATTAAAAAATATGTTTATCTGTTTAATAATCTCTGACTGTAGTAGATGAAGAAAATGTAGAAGTTACAGATGTCCTTCAAAAATCTAGGACATGTCATTAAAGCTAGTACCTAGTGGTAGCTTTACTGTCTTACATCCATTCTTGTATAAAATACAATTTTACATATTTACATTAAGTAGTTAACGCTTCTTCAGACTTCAAGATCTCTTGATAGAGCTGGAGGTCATGGACACCATCAAACACTGTACACAAACCTATCTGACCATCCTTGGAAATGTTCAAGGTCAGATTGGATGGGGCTTTAAGCAACCTGGCCTAGTGAAAGGTGTCTCTGCCCATGGCAGGGGGATTGGAGTGAGATGACCTTTAAGGTCCCTTCCAACCCTTACACTTTATGTACTTTTTATACATATTCATTTACAAAAAGGCAGGTTTGGTTTGAATGTTCCCCGCCACTAGCTACATTCATTTCTTACATTTTAAGATTTTAGACTCCATTAGGGCCTCAAACATTACTACAAAGAAAATTTCTGTTGTGCATTGCTCAAAACGGATCCCTAGTAACTCTTGCTATGTCAAGGTTTCTTTTTTTGTCATACATATCTCATTCCCCTATGACACCTTTTTAAAACAATTTTGCCATGTCTTACCAAAGATCTGTCAGTCTAACAGATAGTTCTAACCATTATAGTGTAGTATAAAAGTAGTTTTTCTCATGCTCTGTGCTTTTCATGATTATTTTTTTCTTAAAACTCCATGTATACAAGCCATTTTTACAGATAAGAGCCATCTGTATTTGCTCTACTTCCTTGACTGACACATCAAGATATGACATGAAATAAATCATTGCATCAATCTCTTCAAGATAGTATTGTATGACTTAATACAGTATGACATGATTATTAAGAAACAGATGCAGTGTTTCATAATACCATAAGTCAGTCTGAGGTACAAGAAAAGACAGATCACCTTCAACTGTGATCAGAGAACTATTCCATAAGAATTAATTAGCCCCCGGTCTGTTGACAAGGTTATGAAGCAGCAACCTTTGAAGATATAATTGCATGTGCACATGTACAACTTACCTTCTGCTGTGAAGTAATAAAAGGTTCCACCTTGTTTCTTTTTCTTTACAATTATTTTGAATGATGAATTCAAAATTGTTGTGCATAAATAACAATTTGTTTCTTACACAAACATGCACACTGGCATTCACCTAATGAAACTCAGTTAATCACAGAATCATAGAATCATTTAGGTTGGAAAAGGTCATTGGGTCCAACCTTTGATTGATCTCCACCCTGCCAGTTAAACCAGAACACTGAGTTCCATGTCCAGTCATTTCGTGAGCACCTCCAGGGTTGGTGACTCCCCCAGGTACCTGAGCAGCCCCTTCCACTGCTCAGCAACCCTTTTTGTGAAGAAATTCTTCCAATGAAGGATCTTGAAGAAAGAAGAATAACGACATTCATAAGTTTAAAATAAGTACATCAGTTCTTTTCTCACTGCCCATGGTGTTTGGGCTCATAGCCTCAATACTGTCTCAGCTGGACAGTGAATCACTCAGAGAAGAGCCTGAAAAGGTCTTGCAAAAAAAAAAAAAATTAAAATATATCCTGCTTAATGACAAAGTAAATGCTCTGATTGCTAATACTAACTTAAAAATGGAAATGAAAACAAAAGGAGAAGAAAAAAAAAGACTAATTACTCCAGCCTATTTTAGGGAGGGCTGCTCACCTGATGAGAAGAGCTACACAAATGATGGTGAAAAAACAAAAGAGTTTGTTTCAGGTGACCATGAAAATACTGGAAGGTTTCCCTGAAGATTTTCTGTGCAGAGGCAGCCAAGTTGCAACTCACACAGTTCATACATAGAGTGAGGCCCAAACCAGTCCTGTTCTGAGTTGAACAATACGGAACATGCGTATAAAAGCAAATAAGTACAAAAATGTTTGCCTTGCACAGGAGCAAGCTTTCCTGCTGACACGTCTATGTCTGTTCAATATTTTTACCTTTAGTTATTTCTCCAGAAATTCAAGACCTTCCTCTGTGCAGAGCTTGTTTCTGTCACCAGTGATATATGGCACAAGACACAGGTTAGGAGGATGGGCAAAATAGGAAATTAAAGAGTTTGTAGAAATGTGTTAAGATAACAGAATAAGGATTAAGAAAAGGAAACCGTAAAAAGAGTTTGGGATGCAAAAAATCTTTTGGATTTTAGCTCCCAATAACTGCAATGCTGGAAAAGGGAAGTAGGTACTGCATAGACATTTAGAAGTTTCCAGACTAATTAAGCTCCTGTTTCAGTGTGTTTATCCTATGGATATCCTCCCCCAAAATAAATAAATAAATTATGAAATGTTGAGGTCTGTAAATGATTAAAATCCTTAGAAGATTAAATGGAAAATCAAACACTTTCTGATCCTAAGCCACCTCAGAAAAAATCCCCATCTTGTTAACAGAACAGTTCATCTCAGCTTTTGCACTCTTGTTATAGTGGTGACTTTACTGCCACTGGAGAGAGGAGTCTGTCCTTCCCAGGATCAGCTGCTGACACTCTTTCCTTCTTCTACCTTCCCTCCCTGTCCAATCCCACAGCAAACCCAAAGGCAGCAGAAACTAAAAATAGAGCAGTGCTTCAGCAAAGTTAAGATTCAATACCTGTGATAACTTTGGAGAAGAGAATGGTGTCTTCTTCTCCTACCTACAGCTCCCCCTTGCCCCACTGAGGCCCATAACCCTCTTGTCCTGTTCAGAGTTGAAGTTACACCCACCTACAGGTTCAAAATTACAGCTTGCATCTCTTGAGCTTTTTTTCCTCTTATCTTCCCCAAATCCACTGAACATAAAACTGAATTTTACGTGCTCTGTTGAGAAGCTTTGAGTAAGCTCTGTCTGGCATCGAGCACTGATGGAAATGAGTGACTGCACTAAGTGTGCCATTTGTCTGATAAAGATATTTGTCTGAGATTGCCCACCCGCAAATTTTGAAGGCATAGGGAAAGGATACGCCCATCAAAATATGTCATACAAAATTCACAAGCAATGCACATTGAGTGTCATTCAAGTTTATCTAGAAGATTACAAAGGACATAAATTTAAACAACTCTGGCCAAACAGGATTGCCTAAGGAAAAGTGCTTAAAACACCTGTTTTCCTCTGTTTTCTGTTTTGTGTAGTGCCACACAAACCATTCATTCCAGTGATTCTGGAAAGTGTATACTCATAAAATATTTAACGAGAGTTTGCTACATATTCCTTTCTAATACCAATGTAAAAATTGAAGAAATTAATAAGTGGATTTTTTTTTTATTTTATTTCACTGCAATTGGAAAGTACATAAAGGAATAAGACTGTGGGATTTGATAAGAGGTTATACTAGCAGGCTTTCTGATCTATGTATTCTTGTCAGCCTGCTTCCAAAGGAGGCAAGAGAAAATGAATGAAAACATGACATTAGAAAATAGCTAGCAAAGATTTCTGTCAGTAGCAGAGTTAAGACAGAGAACAGCAGGAGAATAAATTTGAGTCAAACTTAACTAGCAAAGTATGAAGCACAATGTTCAGACAAAAGCCCAGAGATAATAAGATTACTCTTGGCAGGTTGATGCCAGATAACTGGAACAGGGCAAATAAAATACTAATATTTAATATTTTCTTTGCCTGACATAGCAAGTCACATTTTCAAAAAAAAACCTCCAGCAAAACAAAACCAAACCAAAACCACCAGACCCACAACAATGAACAAATCAAACCAACCACAGAAAAATGTGTAAGCTCGCAGTTTATTTCTAAAAATACTATGCAAAATGGTCCTAAGATAATTAAATCTACAACCCAACTGTAGAAAAACATTCAAAATACCTTTATGAGAGGGTGCAAAAAGAAGGTTTAAAATTTACCCATTTTTCAAATCCTTCATTTTATTTTTCTGTATATGAATTATATCATAAAACAAGAGCATTTAATTTCTCCCCTGCTTTGAAAACAGAAGACTATTGTGGCATCCTAAAGCTAGAAAATAACACTAAAATAGGTATTCTTTGCATATCATCTCCTTTTTGACAAGTTGCTAGAACTAAATCCAGTTGTCAAAATGCAACCCTGGCAAAAGGTGGAAAGAATTGGTACAATACTTGCATTGGATAAGAGTTTCTGCAGCTAATGGTGGTAATAGATGGGAATTTCAATGAACCAGTGCTACAAGACTTGTGAGATAATGACTACACTAAGTGAGCCAATTTATAGCTCACTGCTGCTGAATTCCCTTTTTATCTCCCTCAACACCACACTTCCAGACTATGCTTTAAGTGTCAGAATGCTCGTACAGCAGACCAGTACCACACAAATAAAGAGAAGATCTCTCTAATCATATTTTATATGTGGTTGGGGGTCGTCTTCTTTTCATTTGCAATCAGCAGTAGTTAAAATAAGACACTAGATAAAGGTATACGTGAAAGGTATCAAATAAATTGCAAAATAGTACTTACCGTACTGAGTTCACAATTGCTGCTGCCATTGGAAGCTTTTTATATATGAATACTCACAGAAAATAAACATCAGGCACAAATACAATAATATTTACATTTGAAATTTCACACACTGTCTGCAATGGAACAAGAAGCTATGTAGGAAACACCTTCAATGACTGTGTCTAGTTCTGGGCCCCTTCACTTCAAGAAAGACATTGAGGTGCTGGAGCAAATTCAGAGAAGGCCAACAGAGCTGGTGAAGTCCTATGAGGAGTGGTTGAGAGAGCTGGGAGTGTTTGGCCTGGAGGAAGGGATGCGAGACCTTATCAACCCCTACAACTCCTGAAAGGAAATTGTAGCCAGGTGGGGGCTGGGCTCTTCTCCCAGACAACCAGTGACAGGATAAGACCACACAGCCTCAGGCTGAGCCAGTGGAGATTCATGTTGGACATCAGGAAGAATTTCTTCATGGAAAGGGTTGTCAAGCATTGGAAGCGGTTGCCCTGGGCGGTGGTGGAGTCACCATCCCTGGAGGTGTTCAAGAAATGACTGGACATGGCACTGAGTGCCCCAGTCTAGTTGACAGGGTGGTGATCGGTCAAAGGTTGGACTTGATCTCAGAGGTCTTTTCCAACCTAAGTATTCTGTGATTGATGGATGCCTTCCACATGTCTGGGAACAAAATGAATTTTGTGATCCGAATGCAGATTAAATTGCTCAACCTGATGCTGGCACACAGACACGAATACTAGTTGGTACATGTTATCTGCAGTGGTCAAAACAGAAGCAGCACAACCCACATGACAAATTTTTTACACTTATTTAGTAACACTGACTGCAACTATTCATAAGAGCCCCCATAAAGAAGGAATAAATGGAGCCAGACATTTCTGAGTGAATCCAATATTGTTAGAACTATACATGCAATTTTGTGGGACCATTAAAAACCAACTAGCATTTGAACACTACGTGTAGACAACACATTTCACAGTAGTACATTAATTGTACAAAAGAAACAAATAATCAAACAAATCTCCAGCAAAATCTGTATATCTCACTAAGTATTACTTTACGTAGATTCGAAGAATAATTAATTTTGAAAGGGATTTCTGGAAGTCACCTCATGTATCCTTCTGCTCAAATCTTATCTTAAACGCACTGAAACTTAGGTTGTCTTTCTCAGGGCAAGTTTTGAAAACTCCAAAAATATATATTTCCCAAATATACACTCTCCAAACAGTCTGTTCCAGTGCTTAATGGCTCTTTTTTCAGGATTTTGTTAGCTTTGGATTTCTCTTCCAACCACCTGTCACAGTTGCATTATGTCCTCTCACTGTTCACCTCTGAGAAGAGTCTGAGAGCATCTTGTCAATCCACCTATGAGATACTGAAAAGCTGCAAACTAGTTCGCCCTCAGACCTTCTCTTCCACAGGCTAATGAAAAAGCCCAGGTCCAGCTTTAGTAGCCTTGAGGAATCAAATACAGACCCTTGGCATCAATGATAACCCAAAAGATGTCCGGTCCTGAGAGGTTTCTAGAACATTTGCTCAAATGCCTGTTCCATCCACCATAAAAAGCAAAAACATATTTTTGAATTCCCTATGGAAAAAGCCCAAAGTTCTATAGGAAAGATTGAAATCCTATAAACCAATGTAATCTCTGAAATGAGTAGAAAATAACAGGAATTAATTTTCTCTGTTTCTGCAACATATTTTTCCTTGGCTTTGATAAGTGTGTTGCCAAAATAGCAGGCAAAAGAGGTATCTCTCTACATTACAGAGAAAGAAAAATAAATCAACCCAAGGTACTCTCCAGACAGAGTCAATTTACACCTACTCAAGTCTCACCTTCAAACCCTATCAGAAGTAGAACAAAAATCACCAATCTGATTTCTCTCTTTTTTAAGTAGCAATAAAAAAGGAGTGCAATCTGCTCTACCTCTTATGTCCGGGTATGGGTAATTTCTATTCAGAAGGGTATAAAAGCACAACAGCCAAGGTATTTTTGCTCTTAACTTGAATTATTCTTTTCTGCTCCCTTCAAATAGACAGTAATCTACCTGAAGTATGAGATTAATAAATGTACATTTGTTGCAAAAACCTCAGTCATTAAAAAGAAGATTTTCAAGATTACTACTCTGTTTTCAACTGGTATAGGGTTCATTAATGAAGCTTTGCTAAAGAAATTTTTGTTTCATAATAAAGTCATTCCATACAATCTTAACAGTTTTCAGGGAATTATTTTGCTGAGTGTAGAAGTGGTACAAGGAAAAATCCATATATTACTAAAGGAACAGTTCTATTCTTTAATAAGATTCCTTGCTAAATATACTAACGCTAGGTAGTAAAATTGTTGGGCATCTTCATACAGCCGTTAAAGAAAATTAAAAATATGGTCCTGTATCTAAATTACTATAATATACATTGCTAACTTAAAACCACTGCTATGACCCTAAAAATATTTCTAAGGTGACTGACTGGAGCAAGGTAAACCATATTAATGTCAGAACTAAATAACATGGAAACCTCTAATTTATTGCACTCTTATAGAGTAGTCCATCATAATTTCTTAGGAGCAATTCCATCCATATTTTTCATGTAACGTGTAAAAATGTAATTGTTTTGATGAATGTTCTCAAGGTATCCATAAGTATTATTGATTTTACAGGAGACACAATGCAAAAGTGATTTTTCTGGGTCACTCAAAGTAAAATAATTTACACAAGAACACTTAAGCCTAATGTATTTAAAAATATTAGAATAAAGACAAGTTCAAGAACTCGACAAGTTCTCCATGTTTATAAATTTAAGTGAAAGTCTAAAACTGAAAAAAAAAAATTCAGATTGTAATTTCATGATTTTTGTTTTCTGGAAGTGCCAAAAACTCTCCTGAAGGAATTTTATATGGAAGACAAAGTAAAACAGACCATCAAAACAAAACAACAAACAAAATCAAGCATTATGTCTTTGTTTAGGAAGGGTGTTTGGATAATTTTATGGAGCTGTGTGGAAGCACAGTAACTCAGAAAAATTAATTAATTTAGTTATTACAGGCAATACAACCTTTTTTCATTTGTTACAAATGCTCTGATATTCAAGTTAATTGAGTTCAGGCTCCAAAGAAAGAGTTGTTTGTAAGTCTAACTAGAAAAATATCACATAGATTAATAAATAGAAACTGTCAGAAATGGGAGATTTGGTCCTCAGAGGGAGTTAATCCCACACACATTCTCTTCTCTCTCTCCTTCTGTTGTGGTTTAACAGAAAAATTGCCCAATAAGATGTAAGGTACCAAGTTTTAACATAAGAGGAAAGAGGTAAAAATAAAGGAGAAATCACTAGTCTTAAAACAGATGTACATTCAAATAAATGTATATTTTGCATGCAAAGAAAAGTTCAAATGAAAAGACAAGGGCTTCAGCAGAATTGCAGAATGTTAATATTCTTCTCCTGAGAAAAGGGGAATGATTACTTTGCCATAGTGTCCCCAGACATAACTAAAAAGTCAACAACTCAGCTGAAATCAGTGAACAAAACGGAGACACTGTTCAGCTGCAGCCAATCACAGCTCTGAAGATTCCTTCTCGAAAGTGACAGTGAGAGGCAATAATAAATCCAAATTCTCTATTTTGCAAGTATTTCATAAACTAAGAAAGCCACAAAGTCACTTAAAACAATAACACTTGTTTGTCAACTAGAGCTCTAAGTCATTTCACAGGATAGTTATCAAACATGGCTGTAAGGGACTTGACAAGTGTGGATTAATTATATACCCAAATGGGACATTATATTTATGAATCATCTTATTTTAAAAAACAGATTAATATTTATTTATTGATACTCTTTTTCATTTTTTTTTAGATGATTTCCTTTATTCATTTCCTAAGTAACAATTTACACATGAGTAATTTGAAATAGATATTTGTTTCTGTCCTTATTATATTAAACAAATGGTAAATATTTACCATTTTTGCTTTTCACCAGGTAATGTTTTGGATGCACAAGAATTATTGTATTCTAGTCTTGGGACTTTAACATTATCTCCCTGCTGTCACTGACTATATTTAACTAACTCAGATTGTTTCATAGAACTAATTGTAATTCCTAGCTATTAACTTCAGCTTCCAAATCCATTAACATAAAATCACACTGCTAGTCCTGAAGTCAAACCTTTCCAGGGTCCTTACAACAGAGTTTGTACTTTACCCTGATACTGAGTTATACTGTACTATTTAAGAGGATTACAAAACTGGTTCACACAAGCTCTCTTATATATTAGGTTCTTACCTAGATTTTTTTTTAGCTTTTTTTTTTTATTTTACATTCAGCATCCACTTCAGTAAGTCAGATCTCTCTGCCAGTTTCAAAGACTTCTCCAGAAGGCTTTGCTTCTGCTTTTTTGTTTGTTTGTTCGTTTCTTCCAGTTTATACTATGTTCTATCTTGGTGATGGTATCTTTGTAAGGAGAACTATTTTGCTACCGTGGACCAGTTTAGGTAACAGCCTAAAATTACTGGAAAATGTTAAAAAAAGCACAAAAACAAAAAACCACAAACCCAAGAAAAGTGGTAAAGCAGCGACACTTATAAACGAGGAAGGAAACAATGAAGCAGTATCACTAGTGCTCTAAACTACTTAAGGAGCATATTTGCACATAAATATGAATGGTAGTAAGTTAACTTAGTTAACTGTTACTCAGTTTATGGGCCAAATAATACTATGTTTGTGAATCTGCTTTTAATGTCATCAGTATTTTTCTCTATAATTGGACCCTAAGAATAGTTAGATTTAGAACTAAATCTTCACATATTTTTTCACCGAATTATTTCCCTAGCTTTCATTAGAAGTAGCCCCAAAAATGCATTTCCATTCTTCATACCAAGAACACAAAAGTGGTTTAGCAATTTTGTTTGTTTGTTTAATTTAGGACATTATGTCTTCCATTGTTCACAAAAATCTACCCCCTTCCACCTTCAAAAAAGAGTTTTACCAGTCATGTCCTTGATTTTTATTTTCTCTTAAGGCACTTTTCATTCAGTAATAGTAATGATATGATACAGATTCAGTAAAAGTGCTCCTGGAAAACACAGTTTGTGGAGGAGAAAAGGTTATCTTTCTTCATATTCCACTAGAAAATTAAACACATACTCAAAAAAAAAAAAAAAAAGGTTGTGAAGATGTCCTTATCTTTTGAACTGAAATAATTACAATTATTATTAACCACACAGAATTGTCTTCATTACAGAAATGAGCAACCATCATATTTGCCTTATTTTTCATACACCTGTAAGAAGTTGTCTAGATAGTACTATTTGGATGTACATACAGCATCCTCCCCAACATTTAATATTTAAAATACATGAAGGGTAAATCATGGCAACATATTAAACTCTTTAGAACTTTATCACTGAAAAGTGGAATTATTCATGAGCATTTTATGTTCACATATTCAAATGTAATTTAAATTCCTAGGGAAATGGGGCAAAATGGCCTTAAGGGAGTCACTTGAATTTCTAAATATTCCATCATTTAGTCTTTTTGGTCAAAAGACCAAACATAATAGATATCCCAAATAGCACTAGTTTGTAACTAAACTCATAAAAGCTAAAAGATGTGCCTTGGCTGAAACATTTTGTGCTTGTCTCTGCAAGTGTCTACAAGTAGAAATGTGTCTCAAGTGAAATGTTTTATTCACCACAACATGATTTCTGGCATTTTCTTTTATTAACATTTATATGTGTGTTTGTGTGTGTTCCTGATTGATCTAAAGCAAAAACTTCGAATGAGAGCAATTCTCAACGATTACGTACATTGAAGAAAAGCCTAGAATGTAGTCTTGACCAATACTAGATTTCTATGTTTATGAACAGAAAATTCATAAAATAAAGATGAAAACTGACATTTTACTAGCTATTTCTTAATGCTGTAACACAAGATATTGTTTTCCAGGAGTGAATATTCTGCTCTTGCCACAGTGGTCATTACAGGTTGCTTTAAACAGTGTTTCATAAACCAAAATTATTTTGTTTCTAATTTCTAGATGAAGAGATGAAAAATAATATGTAGTTGAGAAACTAGAAAAAATATAATTTCATTAATGATTCAATTAGAAATTATTAAACTGCAAAGGACTTTTTAATCTCTGTAGAAGATAATAATTACATAAACCATAAGAAATACTATTTTATCAAAATATTAGGCAATAAACAAATATTTGATGAAGTCTGTTGTATGAAATGTTAATCCTACATACATAACCATCTGGGATTCTCTAATGTTTTGCCAAACATAGCAAAAATTTTAAATGTTCTTAATTTTATCATTATCTTTAAAAAAACGGATATTAGAAAGTAGGTCCTTTCTGTACAAAAAAAGCGCTTTAAATATGCATATATAAGATAGGAAAATGTCTCAAAATTTGTCAAACTACCAGAAACCTTACAGAAAATATACCTTTTCTTTTCTTTAATAAGCTTAAGTAATTTTAAGCCTGAACTTGAAGCTTTTGTGATATGTTGAATACAGCTAGGTCCATATCTGGTTCAGGAGATAAATTATGTGCTTTTTTAAACCTTTGTCTCTTCAGAAATTAAGAACTGAATGTCTTGCAGAGGTCATTTAAAAATCCAAGAGTGCTTCTGCCAAGCATGATCAATTATTAGAAAAAATCAGCACTTAAAAATTAATTATTTTAAATCATAAGATGGTGTCATCTTTTTTTCATTAAGAGAGAGAAATAGCTGAAATTTATTATGAAGGATTATTTCTTCCTGCTGATTTTATTAGTGGCTTTGTAATCTTTCAAAGTTTGCTTTCCTGGAAATAGAATTCGGTTCATCATTTTGCATTTTTTCTTAGAAGTTTTAGATATTGGCCTCTGTCAGAGAGACTCCAGACCAGATGATTCTCTAATCTAATCTAATGAAGGAACTATTTTTTATGTTCTTGGTGTTGCTACTACAGAGTAAAATTTTTTAAAAGCTGGAAGAAACATAGAGAAGTTAAAAAAAAAAAGAAAAAAAAAGAGGATTGCAGCTGGCTTACATGTCTTAAGTCAATAAACTAACAAAAGAACTATAGACCAAGGTATTCAAGGGCAAGATAATCAGGGAGTACATCTTGCAGCTACAGGAAATCATAAATGGGAAGATCGGCCTACAGGGAAGTCACTTGAGTATTCCAAAATCCAAGGCTAAATTATTAGCTGGGAAACTAAATCAGAAGGGAATAAAGCGGTGTTTGGATTAAAACCAAGCAATTAAAAAACCTTTCACAAAAGTTAACTTTGTTCACGACTATGCTATACCTGATGAATGTGAACAGTGAAGGAACCACAGAAACCAAGTTGCAGAGTATGGAATAACTTTCTGAGCCTTTAGTGTGAATAAGTCACAATCTTAAAATATAAAACTGTGAAAGAGAAACTGATGTTAGCACCTAATATCATTCATATAAGTGTATGTGCTAATGAATGGAGCTACCATTTGAAAAAAGTGGAATCATTTGCAAAATAGAATCATGAATGTATCCATAGAAACCAAATGTCCCAAACCATTTTGATCCCATTTGTGGTGTTGATACAATTGCAGAACTATGAGAAAGATGTGCAGAAGATCTATCTGGATTTCTCAGAATGTATTTGATACTATGCCACAGCATATCCTATAGGGAAATTAAATCAAATTGGTTTGAAGAGAAATACAATTAAATGAATCAAAACCTGTCCGTCTAACTCAGGAGAGGCTAATTATAAATAGTATTTCCATCTAGATGAGGAAATAATGTCCAGCACTGTTCCCCACAGATGCCCTTGGGGTCTTATTATATCCAATATCTTTATCCTGAAAATTTGTAAAAGCAGAGATTAATGGTTGCATTCACAACTACTGAGCACTTCTCATCGGAGAAGTCCCACACTATTATTCAGACCTTGAAAACCCCATCCGTATCCACTGCAGGTCCTTGGGATATCCTGGAATGCCTCCCTGAATATGCAGTGTACACGTGACAGGAATGTGTTTCCTTACGTGCCTTGCTAGTGACCAAGCAGGTTCCTGCATGCCCTGCACCACATCGACTCTGTGACAAAAGCTACTTTGCCTGTGTCAGGACAACTTTGAAAAAACTTTTCTTCTTGAACTGAAAAAAATCAGATGATCCGTGGCATGATCCAAGCAGCAACCAGGATCATTATCCCCACACGCCATTATCCACACACACCTTGTTTTCTTACAGGTCAGTAACTACAGGAATATTTGCTATTCCTTGACTGAGGCATCTCCTGCTGGCAAAGATGCTGCCAACAGGTCTTACCTCCCAGTTCCCTCTTACTTCTTGAGGAAAGCTGGATCCACCCTACGGCTGATTCCTCTGCATAAAAAGTTGTTCAGCAAGAGTAACAAGGCAAATGTTTGTCTTTGCAGATAATGTAGCATCGTAATTATCACAAGCCAGGCAATGACAATTAAATACGTGTAGGAAGGAGAGCAAATTCTGCTGGTCCTTCTAGTAAATTTTGTAAATTTTGTAAACAAATTTCATACAGCATTCTTCAAAATGTAACAATTTTGTAAGATTGTCTAAAATGTAATTCTGTATTTTCTTCATGTCCTGATTTTTGTTTGTTTGTTTGTTTTTGTTTTTTGATTTTGGGATTTTTTTGTTTGGTTGGGGGGTTTTTGTGTTTTTTTTTTGTTTTTTTTTTTAGTTATTTTATTATTGATTTTATTATTTTTTTCTCTAAAGAAATTAGACTATTCATTAAATTTTTCACCCTAAAGGCAAAACATGAATACAACAGAGTGTTGCTTCATGGTGAATTTGCAGATTTATAGACATTTGAAAGATCTAGCTGTGAATTTGGTATAAAAATAACACCCATTCTTTGCAAAACAGCTCATACCTCTTTTACAATCTGAATCTCTGTCTCCCATTCTGCATTATTTCTACATTCCAGTTCATTTCTAATATCCAAATTTCAGTCATTCTGAGTTGTTCAAAACCGTATAAAATAGGAGATGAATGTATTGTCTACACACATTTATTGTAAGGAATTTATGTAAGTTCCTTTTGAACAAGTTCAGTTTATTTGATCTAATAGGGAATTTTGGCAATACTTGGACCAACTTTGGTTTGCCCACAATAAGGATCCAAAGGATTATTGCTGAAGGTCTCACAACAGGGTACAAGGGAAAGACTATTTTTTTCTAAAATTTTCTGTAGTGTATCCATATTTACTATATTTATTTTCTAATTAAAAATTTTCATTGACTTTTTTGTACTTAGGTATGAAATTATGTAAATTTATGTGGTCTGAGCATTAGATAATGGATTCTTATACCTTCTAAAATATAAATCCAATACCTTAAATGTCTTACAGCACTATCTCCCCATTATAGATCTGAATATTATATTTACACTCTATCGTTACATCTTATTTTAATTATATATATGCAGCTTTAGAGAAGCCCAATTTTTTTTTCTTCTTCCCTTTAGGATATATTTAATTAGTTTAATCCAAACTTGTGGCCTTTCTGGCATCATCATTAACACAGACTTAGTATAATTAGCATTTTAATGTACAATAAATAATCCTGTACCAGTCAGTTTGTTTTACATTACTCCTTCCCTTTTAACAACAAACCTATAAACTTATTTTCCACTTATGTGATATATATTTTTTTTTCACAAGTGTAACTGAGCAGAGAGCAGAACACTGAAATTATAATTAAATAGTCTTTCACTTGTCAAATCATTTTGACCTCACTGCCCTCAGTACTTCACAGTGTTTTATCCTGTGTTTGATAGCAGCTACCAAAGGGATTGACTGAAGCATCTATTTGTAGCTGAGCCACTCCAGGTCTCCTAAAGGACTTCTAGGGATTTGAGTTCTTGGGTTCCAAATTACTATCTTACTTTTAAAACTTATGCAGCTTCCAATGTATAGATTGTAAAAAAACAGATATACAAATATAAGCAGAGATGATGAAATGGCTATCAAATTCAGAAACATAATAGTATTACTAAACTTTTATTTAAATTTAATTTTTTGTAAAAGCATATTTGTAGTTCATACAAGTGCATAGAAGTTTGAAAGCTTATATTTTTCAAAAACATGTAGTGTTACTTCTGTCTTTCCGCCTCTAAATCTACATATTGCAAACATTCAATCAGAAAAAAATACTGAATTTTTTAGCAGCTTTGTGCCCTAATCCACAGATCTCACAAAAAATCTAACAGGATTAACAAAACCCAAAAAAGCCTTCTAAATAAAGGGAGAATTCAGAGTAAGTATAATTTCATCAAGTCTCTCTAAGCATAACCTTTCCAACAAGAGGAGTCTATGGAAGATGAAAAGAAGACAACATATTCAAACAGGATTTTCTACTTTGAAAAAGTGCCCCTAATGTCAACAGATTTCAGAAGGATGTAAATGTTTTACAGTTAATATCAAATTTTACACTGAAGCTCAAATCCCTTAAATTAACATCAAATATCACAGCGAAATTACTACCAAAATTATGTCATTTAAATAGGACAGACTAATTTTCATGTCAGGATGAGCTGTGACCTTTCAGAAATGAGTTAAGTGGGAAGTCCAGTTCCCAGCAGATAAGCAATCAAGGAAAGAAAGGGGGAAAAAAAGACCACCAGAGCTATAAATAAACTACTCATATCTTTTGTTGAGTTAATACATTAGAGTAGAAAAAGTATGTTGGAGAGTCTGTGGTAATTTATATTTCAAAAATTTAAGGCACCATTTTATGTTTCTATGATTCTATGCTGCTTTTTTTTTTATTCTTGGTGTGGGTTTTTTGGTTTGTTTTATTATATATGTGTTTTCTTTAATTCCTTTCAGTCCCTGTTAATTTCTAGCTCTGTTATGCTTTTTCTGTCCTCTTCTTTTTTTTGGGCTTTCTGCAAATTTGTCTTTGACATGCACTATTATGTCAATGAACAAATAATTCAATAACAATTAAATTTCTTGAACTTTAGAATGCAGAGCTATGCCATTTTGCTCTGGTAATTCACTTTGTGGAACTGCTGGCACATAATTTTGTCATTTAATACACTTCTGGTAATTCTATGCATTGATAGTTCGGTTACATTATACTGTCAATAAGTCATGGATGTTTATAAAAGAGACTTTGCCATACTTATAAACTATGCAGGAAAATTACCTTATTATCCATTTGAAAGTTGAAACCCATCCCAATCTGTAAAAATCTTTCTTTAAGCAGGAAATAACTTGATATAGCATCTTCATCTGTAGGTCAGAGACCCTATTATTATTCTTAAAATATTAATCCTTTTTTTAAAAATGCGTTTACTCATTCAGATATGCTTTTACACTTTATCAATTAAATAAATAAAAAGAGCTTTAATAATTTTTTTTATTAGATGGATAATTTCTGAATTTAACTGTAAATCATTTCAAAGGATACATTAAGAGTTTTTTGTGACTTAAAAAGTTTCAACTACTGACTTACAGGAACTGAGTTGTCTGCTGTTTGAGCACCTATTTTCCAAGGTCAACCTTGGTTAAACTCCATTTAATCATAAAATCATAGAATCACAGAATTATCTGGGTTAGAAGGGACCTTAAAGATCATCTGCTTCCAGTCCCTCTGCCATGGGCAGGGACGCCTTCCACTAGACCAGGTTGCTCCAAGTCCCATCCAACCTGGCCAACTTCCAGGGATGCAGGAGTCACAGCTTCTCTGGGCAACCTGTTTCAGTCTTTCACCACTCTCATAGTAAAGAATTTCCTCCTAATATCTAATCTGTAGGCTGCTGTAGTGAGTCAATAACTCTCCCAGTAGAGGCAGAAAACTGGAATGGTTTATTGGAGTTACAGTTTCATATTTAAAGGGTTTAGGGTTTACATATTTCACAGCAGGTTTACATATTCATCGGGGAGTTTGTATATTCATTCTATTAAAATTGGGGGGGTTTTACAAGGATGACATAAGGGAAAAACCCAGGTTGACAATCTTGGGGTCTTAGGAATTACCTCATGGGAAAAACTCTACTTTATCTTGGGAGATTTTACAGAGGGGAACAGGTAACACAAAGGGAGAGAGAAAACACAAAAGGTTTTCTGTGGAGGTTTGATGAGATCAGGGCGTGGTTTCTCCAGGCTTGGGCAGGACATTCCAAACCCGTGACATCAATGGATCCTTATCTGGACTCTAGGTGGACATTTTTTCCCAGTGTCTGTCAGCCCAAGGCTTTTGTTTAAACTTAGCAGTTTTCTTTTTCCCATATCCAAAGTCTGGAATCCAACAGACTGCCTTCAGGTGCTGGAAAGCTGAAATTATGTGTCCCCAAAGCCATCTCTTCTCCAGGCTAAACAATCCCAATTCTCTCAGCCTTTCCTCACAGCAGCTTCAGCCCGCTGATCATCTTGGTGGCCTCCTCTGGACTTGCTCCAATAGGTAATTTGTCAAACCAGCTGATGGTTTACATAAGTGATAAAGATCCAATTTTCCAGTAACCTGAAATGCCTTATACACATTCTCTAACTTTGAAAGATAAAAAAAGAATGAGAATTGTCTGAAGAATAGAAAAACCCACCAAGATTGTATTGCTTTCTTTTAGTAAGCAGGCTGAATTATGTGAACATGAAGGTGGGGAGAAAGGATATGTACTGAAAGAAAAAAGTATATATTGTTGCATCTTTTATAAAAACAGAAGGAGAGATCTTCAATTTGTAAAGAAATGCACTTATATTCTGAACACACTTTGATCAATCTTATTGAAAAATATGTCTGATCATATCCAAAGCAGACACAGTAGAAGGAAAAGTATAATGAAAAGCTTGCCATACATGCATATAGATTGGAGACACAATAAAAACCCTCAAGTACTGGGAATATTTCAGTGTGTAGGATAATAAAAAGGGTTTACACATCAATATCTTAACTATGTTTTATATTTTTTTGTTGGACAGAGAGGAAGATAATCATAATGAAAAAGAAAGAAACACAAACAAAAAAACCAGACTAAAATATATGATGATAACAGTGACTCTAGGAAAAAACAGTCATAAGTAATTTTGTTTTAGTTTGTTTAATATGCAAAGAAATTCTGTGATGCAGCAGAATTGCACACACACACAGAAAAGAAGTGCTAACAAATCTAACCTTTGTTGTTTCATTTCAAAATATTTTTACTACTTTCCAGAGGTGACCTTTTCAAAAAATTTCAGTGGATTTTTTCTAGAAGAAAGTTTATTTTCTTTGGGCTTATGCATTTCTAAAGAGAGATAAAAAAAAAAAAGTGGTTCAAAAAAGAAAAAAAAGGATGTTATAATTTCCAGCTAATAATATTACATGTCTGTTCCTTATGATAGGACACATTTTGCTAGGAAATAAGCAGAAAGGGAGTGAAATGTAGAAAATATAAAATGAGAGTTACATTCATCCTCATCAGTGCACAATTTCAGAATTTCCTGACTTGATGTTAAAGTAATGATTTTATTTTCATTTCATCATCTTTTTGTACCAAAATTTCTGAATTAAAAAAAAAAAAAAGTAAAAAAAAAGCCAATAGAAACTCCAAAAGCAAACAAACCAAATATTAACAGCTAAGAAAATGTGACATAAGTTTAGGGGTAAGAAGTATGGTTAAGATCTTTACTACACAGCTGTGTCTTGTCAACTGCTTTGAAAATTGGTTTAAGGATTACATGAATAACAAACAAAACAAGCTTTGCAATAGTGATAGGTAAGTAATTTTTCATTTTGTAAGTAGACTAGAAAGCAGGTTTTCTCTGCCCTAGATAACAAAAAAGGATCAAAGAGTAACACAAGTCCCCTCGCTTTAGCAAAAGGAGCTGCACTACTTACTTTTTTCCACTTTATCACCTCCTCAATCCCTTCTCATTTGAGAAATCAATTGCTGAATACACACCAAGGATTTTTATTCCTCCCTCTTCGCCACTCCTACAACCTGAGAAGATTACTGGAAACTGTCTGTCCGGTATGGATGCCCTGGCCAGGAGATTATAAACTCTTATAACAAGGTATCATTACTCCTGTCCTAATTCACTTTGTATAAAGGAGTTACTGGTTCATTGAACCAGAAAGGACAAAGAGATTACAAAAGAAACCAATCTAATCAGTTAGAAAGAAGGAGACCTTCTTTCCAGTTTCAATTTTGAAAACCTTCATAAAACTTCAGTGAATAATATCAAGTACAGAGACAGTCCTCAATGAAATGTCTACAAGATACTGTGGTGGTGTAACAACATTTTAGAAGAGGAGGTTTAATAATACTAACTATCAGTATTATTAGTTAAAGTACTAATTTTTATGCTTTTCATTTTGTTCTTACTTTACCAAAAAACTCAGAGAGAAAATCCACATTCTTAGTTCTAGCCCTGAAGAGCATGTTGATTTTTTACATAAGATATTTAAGAAATTTAAAATAGCTGCAATTCAGAATATAAAAGACTTTTAAAAAAAACAAACAAAAAATGCAAACAAACCAACAACCAACCACCACCCCCCCTCAACCTTGCAATTGTAATTTATTAATGATACACAGGTTGAAATAGTCCCTGGTAAGAAAGAATCTAAAAAATTGTTATGATTTTTGTCTTGAGTAAGAGGAGCAAAAGTGATGGGTGGAAGACTGTAATTTTAGTGTTACTGAGTTTAGCAAACTATTTCTTAAAATTCAGGTTTACAAAAATCCTAAGAAAAAAGAAAACTTGTTTAATGACACCTGTGTGTGCAAAATCTACAGGAGACAGGTTCAGACAACAGTTAACATATGAAAAATTACCTGTATATTTTAAAGTACTTCTACCTACTCGTTTAAACCTGTTGCCTTTTACAGTCATGAAAGTTTATTTAGAGCTTGGCAATATTAGACATCACTGGTTTCTGCTCTTATTCTCCAATCCATAGCACAGTAATATCAATCACAAGTGTAGGCTTCAAACTTAAAAAATTCTATGTGATGTCTACTGTATAATTACCAGTGAAATCTACGTTTACATGAAGCTTTAACACTACAGCATGAAAATCAAGTCAGTTGCAGAAGAATTAAATTTCAATTAATTTTTTATATAATACATAATAGAGTTACTCTTTACGCTTGCATGCCAAGATGCATAAGACTTTTATATGGTTGGATTATAAAGTAGCTAAAGTTGAATTTTTATAACTGCTACATTGCTATATCATAACCATATATCTATTTAGCTATATAAAGAGAAAAATACTCTTACAGCTGATGTTTAAATCTATTTTTAAATGTCTTTCCATTTATGTTCAGCCTCTGGACTCCCTTAACATTCCAATTTTCAGTGTCAGAACACTAAATCTTTTTTTTTCCTGAAGTCAGCTGATATAAAAATAAGAAGAAAATTGAATCCTCACATTGCTGTTATCAGCATAGAAAGTAGAGGAATTATTTCAGTATGGAATTCTCTTACTTGGATTGTTTGGCATTACTTACCCCACTAATAGAGACACTTCAGAATATTCCTGATAGCTTGTGAAGAGCAGATGCCAGACAATTTTTTGAAGTGAACAACAGTACAAAACAGCCATATCCATTGCTTAAAAAAAATTACTTTTCTTGGAAACAAGATCAGATAACCTCACAGGAAAATAAAGGCATTATTACACCAGGGGAGGTTTAGATTAGGTATTAGGAAAAATCTTATCACTGAAAGAGTGGTCAGAGATTGGAACAGTCTGTCCAGGGAAGTGGTGGAATCACCATCCTCAGAAGTGTTCAGGAAACACATGGATGTGGCACTTAAAGACGTGGTTTAGTGGTGACTTAAGGGGTGCACTCAGTCTTAGTGGTCTTTTCCAACCTTAACAATTCTATGATTACAATTATTGAGGTTCATGGAGAAGCTTACACTGAATTTTGACAACTCCTATAAATACCCTTTGCTTTCAAGATCTCTTGAACATAGTGAAAACCAATCTAATAATGTGTCCTACAAAACCTGTCTTCATTTTGTAATGTGAACTCAGCCTCAAATACCTGTTCTCAAATAGTGTAACATGGTTGATTAGAACCAGAAACTGTGAATGTTTTACTTTTAAAAAACATTTTTTTTTGTATTCTGTAAATTCTAACCTTCATGTACAAATGTTCTAATTAATTCTCCCTCAGACACTCATTGAAATGAAAAATCATACAGTCTATTGCTCTTCTAACTCAACCCATTTCCACTCAAACTGGGTGCTTTACAAAGAGAAAACATTTTTAATGGATTTTATATTATTGAATTAAAGTAACAAAAAAAAAAATCAGCACTCTACATGATATTAATTAGGCCAGCCTATGCATTTGAAGGTAATCTGTTTATTAGTGTCATTCTAACTGCTAATACTGAATTTCATAATAAATACATCAGTTAATGAAGAGGCTAAATTAAGAGCTGTGGAAAACAATCTGGGAGAAGAACAATAAAATATCTAATCATTACTATAACCTCGAATTCTCACAGAACACTTTCACTGTTTGTTCTAGGCTTATTATCATCATGGCTAGGCTTAGCGAATGAAGATTTGAGAAGGATTCTATCCATGCTGGTTTATTAACTGTTGTTATATATTACCAAATAATATACTGAAAAAATGGAAAATATTGAAAAAAATAATATATGAAAGTTTAACCATGTAAACTAAATACTGAAAAAGATTAGAAGAGATTCTCATTGTTTCTGTCCTGAGTGGATGAGTTACCCTAAATTTCAAACCTCATAAGGAGCGAGTTCTTGATCTCGTGAACACAACCTTAACATTAAATAATCTGTTCAAGAATCCATTGCTAAAAACCCCTGCTTAGGAACTTCTGCAAAGAGCTAAGTAGTTCCTGAACTCCTCTTCCTAAATTTTTTGAGAATATACCTTTCTGTGCAAAGACATAAACGCTAAGGTAAGGCACTTGAATCACAGCCTGCTCCTAAGAAACTCAGACATAGACATTTGTAAGAATTGGATGACGTGAAGTAGAAAAATATTGGTGCAAAAATGACATAAAAGACAGTACAAAGAGAAAAGACAGGTAATTTAAAAAAATCACATATAAGAGCTTAAAGGTCTTTTTAGTACTCTTGATATTCAAATTACTAATTATAACTTCAGTCAGAAGAAACATATTGACTAAAGAAGATGGCTTAGCAGCTTCACAAAAGTTAACAAAAATCTATCATATTTGTCTGCTAAAACTTCTCTATGAGTATTATTCTTAAAAAAACATTTGTCAGATAACCTGATATTTATTCTTTTCCAAGGTTACTCTAGATCCTTGAGCTACATTCATGTACTCTAGTTCTTGAACATCAGATTCAGCTATGGTTTGGTAAGAATCACACTTATTAGAAACTACAATAGTCAAATATAGATTAAAATTTACAAAATTGAAAGAAGGCCAAAGGAACAGAGTGGAAGTGTTCATATACACCTGATTGTTTACTTCTGTGTCATATCAGACAAGTATTTTAATGCATATACATTTAGCTACATAAATAATAATATTTTAGCACTTCTGTTCTTTGAATGCAAGGACTTAAAATTTGGATCACCTGCCTGCCTGACTTCTCTGATGTTCAACTTTGAATTTAAATATTTAAAAACTTAATGAAATGATATTTTGTTTTCACATTTGGAAGGTTTGTTTTCAGGATTTGTGGATTATTCCAGAAGAAGTTTGGTTTGTGCACCTATTAGTTGCGTGTTCACTATGTTGGATTTTTCTGAAAGAGAGGCTGCACATCTTAGAGTAAACTGGGAAAACCGGTTCATTTCATATGGACAGACTATCAGATGTTAATAATACAGAGTTCATTTCATGACACTGATAAGAATTCAAATATCCTTTCTGAAGTGATAGTAAATTATGTTATATTCTTTTATCATTGCTTATTATTAGAAAGCTGGACACTTATGCCTTGTCTTTACTTCAGCATAAAAGCTGAGCCTCTAGGTTTTTTTAGCCACATCTATTTTGGGTTGCAGTATTCTGTATTACAATCATATAGATTTTCAATGTCTTTTATTCTAACTATTCTCAGTAAATAATGGTCATCTCAAACAGTCATAAAAGCATCTCTGTTTTAAACATAATCCAGGTAAGAACAGTAGAAGATAACAAAAAGTAGCAACATGTAAGTAACTTTATGAATAGTAAAACCTTACTTGGTTATGAATTTTATCCATAATTGCCCTGTCTCAGTCTTAAAGCAGCACTGCAAAGGTAAGTAGTTCCCAGCAAAGTCAGGGCTGTGCACCTTTTAACCCCCTGCTTCCATGGGTGTTAGATCACATTTGTGTTTGCTCATCCTTTCATTCCTACATGTAATGTGTTGAAGATCACAGAGTCACAGAATGGGTCAGGTTGGAAGAAACCACAGTAGATCATCTGGTCCAAGCTCCCTGCTCAGGCAGGGTCATCCCAGAGCACACGGCACAGGATTGTGACCAGATGGTTCTGGAATATCTGCAGTGAGGAGACACCACACCCTCTCTGGGCAATCTGTTCCAGTGCGTAGTCACTCACAAACAGAGTTCTTCTGGGCTTAGAACAAGCATTTGTACATGAAACAGGTATTTATCACAAAGAGAATCCTGTGCTATTGGAAAACAAGTTATTGCTTTTTCTTTCTCAGTGGCATGGTCCCAGATATGAGTCAGCAAGGGAAGGACACAAATGTGATGCTACTTTTAGACACATTGATTTCCTCAAATACTGACCTAGTGAAAAAGGTGAAGACAGAATAAGCACCCTACTGAATGGAAAAATATTCAGTCACTGTCTACCAAGCTATCAAAATATTTAGAGAGTTCTGAGTGGGAAATGTTCACAAAGTATTCTTAATCAGTAGGTGTGCTGGTTTGACACTGTATGGATACCAGTGCCCATCACAGCTGCTCTATCACTGCCCTCCTCAACTGAACAGAGGAGAGAAAACTGAACAAAAGACTTGTGAGTTAAGATAAGGATCAGGAGAGATCACTCACCAGTTACCATCATGGGTAAAACAGATTTACCTGGGGAAATTATTTGAATTTATTATCAATCAAAACTTTCCCGGTTTAACTTTATTCCCAATTCTCTATCTCCTCCCCCCCAGCAGCACAGGGAGATGGGAATGGGTGTTATGATCAGTTCACCACAGGTTATTCTTGCCACTGCTTCCTTCTAATGAAGAGAAACCCTTCTCCTGCTCCAGCGTGGGGTCTCTGCCATGGGACACAGTCCTCCACGAACTTCTCCAGTGTGAGTCCTTCCCACAGGCTACAGTTCTTCACAAACTGCTCCAGCATGGGTTCCCTTCCGCAGGGAGCAGTCCTTGAGGAACAGCCTGCTCCAGTGTGGGCTTCTCTCTCTGTGGAGCCACAGGTCCTGCCAGGAACCTGCTCCATCACAGGCTTCCCATGGGGTCACAGGCAGATCTTCAGGCATCCACCTATCCTGATTTGGGGCCCTCCATAGGCTGTGGGTGGATTTCTGCTCCACCATGGATCTCCATGGGCTGTAGGGGCACAGCTACCTCACCTGGCTGCACCAGGGGCTGCAGGGGAATCTCTGCTCCCACTCCTCCTCTCCTTCTTCACTGACCTTGGTGTCTGCAGGGCTTTGTTCTCACATATTTTCACACCTCTCTTCTGAGGCCACAATTACTTCTGTGCAATAACATTTTTTTTCCCTTTTTAAAAATGTTGTCACAGAGGTGCTACCCAGTGCAGAGCAAGAGGTAGTACTCCTAAGCCATTTTGCTCCCAGGGACATGATTAGGGACTGAACAAATCAAAGGAAAGTGGGAAGCACCCTTTTAAGCATGTTGCATTGAATAGAAATATCTGCCCTTTCTTACATTTGTCTATAATATAGAGAATCCTATTAAAAATGAGATTCCCAACTATTACTTAATAATGCATCATCTTTACTTGAGTGACAGAAACGAAACATTAGAGTCTGAGTGAGGGAGGAAAAAAGTGTCAAGTTTTCCCCACAGTTATAACCTTTGTCTCTTTCATACATTTGAAGTCATTGCTGAATACAAAAAGAGACACATGATGGGCTTCCAGCTGAAAATGTAGATGGATTCTTGAAATTGTCTGTGGAGAATGAACCCCAATTCTTCCATCCTAATTGCAGTTTAGCAAAAGTTGTAGTTAAAATAATTACTGTATTCAAGCAGCAGAGAACTGTATTTTTACCCCCTCCATATTGCTTTAGTAAGAGAAGTTGCCACAGTGGAAGGCACTCTCTCCTGTGAGGACAGGCTGTCCTACAAGAAAAGGCTGAGAGAATTAGGATAGTTCCGCCTGGAGAAGAGAAGGCTCCATGGAGACATTACTGCAGCTTTTCAGAGCTTAGAGGGGGCTTATAAGAAAGATGGGGACAAATATTTAGAAGGGGTTGCAGCTATAGGACAAGAGGTAATTTTAGTTAAAACTAAAATATGGTAGATTCAGATTAGATATAGGAAGAATTTTTTTTACAATAAAAGTGTTCAAACACTGGAATAGGTTGTCCTTAGTGTCATTTAATCATCCCTTCCAACTCAAATCATTCTGTAATTCTATAATTCCAAGAATATCATAGACCTGTTTGGAAAGATGGGATTTTCCACATGGAATATAAAATCAATGCACCATTCATAAACAGTCAAGTGTCTTCAGGACATGTAATAGTGAGCTACATTTGGGGGGTTTTTGGGAGGGAAACTGAAGGCACTTAACCTTCAGTGCTATGTTTCGAGATATTCACCAACAGTCAACATTCCCGTGCCTCTTCATCATGGCTTATTGATGACCTCATGTCACTCACCCATCTGTCCACAGGTAGTCCTCCCTACAGGGATTCATTGCCTACTAGGTCTCTGCTCCTCTTTCTGTAGGTCATTACCTCTAAGCATCATGCTCCACTGAGCAATGTATTCCTTCCTAATTGCTTCAGTCACCTCATGAGTGAAAACACACTCATTCTTGCTGAGACAGAACTGAAGGATTTTTATCTCCTTCTGCTCCATAACCGCAGATCCTCACTTGGGCCGCTTTCATCATCAGTAATTTGAAGGCCTAAAGAACTAAAATATTTATTTGTTTAAGTCTTGATGACAGATGAGCCTCTCTTTGATGGGCAGATCAAAAGATCTGCAGAAAACATTCATCAGTTCCACTTAATTTTAGCCTGAATCAAGTAGGTTTTGTTGACAATATAACTGAGCATAGGAGCAGAAGTATAATTTATTATGGCAGGAAATAAGTCTGATTACTTTAAGAAAGTACTTTAAATTTACTTAAGAAAGTAAATTTAAAGGCATCACGTAGATCAATAAACTACAGCAGAAGTGTTAACTGTGTTTTATAGAAGTTACAGCTATTTTAGTAAAGCATTTCGTACTGTTTCCCACAACCTTCTCCTAATCAAATTCACAAGATACAGGCTGGATTGATGGTCTGGGAGATGAGTAGGAAATTGAGTAACATTTTGTACTCAGAGAGTGGGAGTCAATGGTTTTTTCTCAAGCTGGCATTGCATCACAGATGTGATCCCTCAGGGACCAAAACTGATCTCCATTATGTTTAACACCTTCACAAATTATGAGAAATATCTCACTGAGAGACCTGGGCAGGCTGGAAGAGTGGGCTAGCAAGAACAATAGGAATTTCAACAAGTGAGAAAAAAAACTACCTGTGGGTCCTAGTGGACAATAAGCTGAAGGTGAGTCAGCAGTGCACCACTGCAGCAACTAAGGTGAATCATACACTGCATCCACAGGGGCATCACTAGGGGAGATGGAGATGAGAACATCCCACTCTACTCAGCACTTGTCAGGTCACACCTGGAGCACCGTGAGCAGTTCCAGTCCTCACCATTTAAAAGACAAGGACAGACCAGAGAGGGTCCTAAGGAGGGCCACAAAGATGGTCCAAGGGCTGGAAAACTTTCCTACATGTAAAGACTGAAGGCATTAAGTATTGTCACCTTTCCTCAGGAGGGTCATCATCATAATATTCCAGTACTTCAAAGAGGGCGAGAGCTCTCTCTTTACAAGGAATCACATTGGAAAAAAAAGGGGCAACCACTGCAGGATGCACCACAAGATTTTCCTCTTGATATAAGATTTTTTTTTCAGTATGAACAGTCAGTCACTGGAACAACCTCCCCACAAGTGTGTTAGAGTCCCCATCACTGGAGATTTTCAAGACATGACAGGACAGGTTGCTAGATAATCTCACCCAGGCTTCGTTCTCCATGAAAGGTTGGACCAGAGTATCTTTGAATGTCTGTGCCAAATTTGCTGTTATATATACCTAAGATACTATGTGCAGAATAAAGAGTGCCCAAAAACATGCAAATTGTAGCAGTATCAGTAAATAACAAGCCACTGTTCAATCAAACAAGGAAAACATTTTCCTTTAAACAGCTAAAGAATTAAAGGTCAACTTATTGATGATGTAAGAGCTTCCTCTCCAGAGCTGTGCCTTTCCTATCTATAACTGTGACAGGACAGTCTAAAGTATAGCATAGTTAAGACCTGAAATTTATACACCAAATTGTTGGAATTCATTAATAAGATACTTAATTGCCTCTCCCCACCCAACAAATTCCCATTTCCCTTTCTGTCTGTGGCCTAAGAAAGAAAATGTTCTATCTGAAATAACTGCATGAGTGTAAATATTAAATCAGCATAGGAGAGATAGTTTTGGTTAACACATAATTTTCATTCTTTTCCTTTGTAATCGTGTAACTATATTCCATTTTCTGACCTTGGAGAAGTTAACAAACCTTGAACCTTGCAAACCAACCAGGGTTTTGAAGTTTCTTATACAGGAACTTCTTTTGATTTTCCTTTGACATTTTTCTCTTCTTTAAAATAATCAGCAATTACTGCCTTCACAACTGCTGAACACTGCCCAAAACTGTTTGCTTTGATTTAAAATGCACTTTAGGAGGCAGTTTCTCCCTTGGGACTCAACATTCCCTTTAAAATTAGTACTCGTGGTAATTGCAGTTCCAGAGTAGCACATACAGTCTGTAATTTGTGGAACCTTCAAGTCTTCATGAAATATTACTTCCTTACATTTGACATTTACAAAAGATTGTAGAAACCTGTCCAATAAAAACAAAACCCACTTTTTCTCTTCCAATTTGTTTCAACTGAGTACAATGAAATATGCACCAACATTGAAAACATCTTTCACAGAAAGAAGCATCACGGAGAGTAGCACAGGAAAAAATCCTCTCACTAATATGTAGGTAAATTTCTTTCTTACATTATACACCTGCAGTGACTGTCTAGAGAATGCTCTAAAGAAATTACATTTTCAGTCATAAGCAACCACAGGAAAACTAATAAACTGTATAAGTATGGAAGCAAGAAATCTTAATCCAAATATTTACCAGAGAAATCAAAATAGTGTAAGTGATGTCAATAGTTGAGTATTGATGCTGGTAATTTAACCAGAAAATAGTTAGTAAAATAAAAAGAAAGAAGTGTAAACAGTGTTTCAAATGACTTTATGAGGGTTAGAATCATACAGTCTTCACAATACTAATGAACTAAGCTCTATTTTTGCAAAAACTGTGTATGCATGCACCTTCTTAAGATGTGAGCAACCCCAACAAAGTTAATTTTTTTGTTTAAAGAAATAGGATTTAACTATGGGGCCCAGTCTTTCATATTACTTCTGTGAAACCTTCCAGCTTGTCAATGTCACAGTTTTGCTGAGGATCTTCTTTGAAAAACAGTGATCACTTACTTGATTGCATTTGCTCACAATTTCTTTCCAGGAAAGAAAATGACAACATTTTCTACAAAATACAAGGGTATTTTTTAAGAACTGTAACATATTATATTTTTTTCTGATAAATATATTTTTATTGTTAAATATATTAAATATATATTAATATATATAAATATATATAAAATATATAAATATATTTTTATTGTTAAATTGTGCCAGTTTTCAATCAAGTTTATAATATGAGCAAACATTAGGCACAGGCAGAAATCCTTCAAGTAAATTTTCTTTCCCTCAAAAAAGCAAGAAAACAGACAAAAAACCAAAAAAGCTCTGAACAGATGAATAGAAAGCCTTAAAAGAAAATACAGATATTCAAGAAATGTGTTTTTACTTCTCTGGAATTAGCCTATGCAGCCAATTTTTGTGTGACATAAGGCAGAACAACTTGCAATACTTTGTGTAACAGCTGTCTTAGGCCCAGAACAGGTTAACCTGCATCAATTCTTCATGCAAAGGCTGATTGTCTGAGCCATGGGTGGCTAATTTTCAGTTATTTTATTTCACTTTCAAAGTGAATAACAAACACAGGTACACAAACTATTTACAGATATGGGGGAAGAGTCTGAATTCACAGAATACCACAAAAGCGAGTGCTTCATTTAAGAAACAAAGTGACCATAGCTGAAGCTAATAAAGTACTGCAGATCTAATTGCACTTCCATTTCAAACCATATGACAATCAGAAGGGACAGCACTATACAGACAAATCCCTAGAGCTTATCTCAATGAGTCTGTAATACCATCTAATGTCAATAACTTCCAATCCTGATTCTGTTATAGCAAATAAAAGCAGAAAATAAAGAGTGACTAAACTTCAGTTAGTTAGAAGCCAACAACAAAATTTTGTTTTAACTAAATATTTGGGAGGTTTTTTCACTTTCCATGTCACACTTATGCCATTGCCTTTTTCCTTTTCATTCTTCCAATTGCCTTAAACATTTTCTCCAAAATCAAGACTCTCATCTCTTCTTCCTTTTCCTTTTTCATTATGATTTTCAGATTATGCCAATGTTTTTACTAATTTTTTTCCTTTTGTTATTTTTTTGGGTTTTTTTAAAGTTATATTTGGACCAACATTTTTGTCTAAGAGATAATAAAAATTTTCCGAGAAGGTTGTTAAGGAACAGTAATATAATCTCTAATTTGCTTCCATTAGGGAAAAGTTCTTTAGAACTCTTTAGAGCAGAGTTAAATTGATGAAAAATAGCACATCTCTGTGATAAGTTTTAGCCATAAAGATTATTTCATATACTGTATTCACATACTAGCAGATAGATCTCATGGAAATCCCATGTGACAAGAAGACAGAAACCGCATTTTCCAAAATTCTGCTTTGCATTAGTCACTCACTACTTCTGAGAACACCAAGGACTAATTAGTCTTTCTTGATTTTATATCTGCCAATGCATCATGTGCAATCAGATTCATCCAAGGGGAGAGTCATCCTTTTTCTCTCTCCTAGTCCTTCCAGTACTCAAAAATATTGTTGCAAGTCACTGAACAGCAGAACAGAACAGAATCCTGGAAACTCCATCAGGATTTTTAAGTCTCGGTAAGCATATTTCCAAAAAGCTACTGGGTGTATGCTTGTTTACATGATTTGGGGGATTTTTTTTTAATATCACTTCCCAGTTATTCACATTTGTTTTAAAATGGTTTCAGTTCAACTTACGAAAAACATCCCAAAACATACAAACCAACCAACCATAACTAAGAGTTGCACGCATATATTATATAAATTTGGGAAGTGAAAGCCCTTTTGACATCAGTTCAAACTTTAATTCAGTCACTGGCATGCTCTCAGTGTTGTTCCCATGAGACAATATTATTTGTAACTGAATCATACCACCATCAAATGGTGTGTAGAAAACTGGTAATCCCCGTGCTCATCTGGCTCAACTTCACGTGCAAAGTGGGACTGGGACCTGTACTAGATAGATCATCTTTGAGTTTTACTGGCCAAGTATTGAAAACATTCAAGGATGGAAGATCCCTGACTTTTGTGGACAATCCATTCAGCACTGCACTGCCCTTCTGGTGAAAAGCTTTATCTTTGATTTTCCAAGCCACCTCTCAAACTATGTCTGAGTTTGTTGCTGCTGAGAAGAGCTTGGTTCCATTATCTTTTCAATTTTTCTTTAAAAGACTGTAGAGCTGTTTGTCAGAGGAAACAAATCCAGAACCCTTCACCTCTTCTCAAGGCTGGTGTGTTCTAGGCCCCTGACCACCCTGTAGCCCTTAGCTGGACCCTCTTGAAGAAGTTGTGCCCAGTGTATGCAGCATCCCCAGTGTAGCCTCACCAGTACTGCACAATGTGGGGAGAATAATTTCCCTCCATTACATAAATTCTGTACTGTTGGAACTGCAGCATCAATTTTGACCCATTCATATAGTACAAATAGTACATAATAATTAGAAATATAGAAATATAGAATTTGTAAAGAATATTTACAGTAACTCTGATAGAAATATTGTAGTTAGACTGAACAAGAAATAAGACAGCTGAAGTAGAAACCAGATCCTCTTCAGAAGGAGCAGTTGGTTTGGTCCAACAGTTATGATCTAAGGACTTAACTTTTAGTTAGGTTTATTCACTGAGAAACCCAGAGTATATGCTATGAATACTGCCATGATTACTATGTAACTAAGACAACCAAAACCCAGATTCAGATATATAACTTCAGCAGGAAACATCAATGTTACTATAAAAAAAAAATCAAGATAAAAAGGTTCCATTCAATTTACTAAATTCTTCTTAGCTGTTTTATAAGAGTTTCATAATGAGTTCATAGTGAATTGATACATACAAACACTAATTTAATTTTTAAAATAGGAAGAAAATCAAACATAGCATCAAACATATGTGATGCATGAAAATCATCACAAGAATTAGGAATCATAAAATGAAAGCAATTTCAGTTATCCAATACTCATCTTCTGATCTTTTGTTATACATTAGCTAAAATGTACTGAGAGTGTGCAGTAAATCCAATCAAAGAGCAGCAATAGAAAGCCTGGAAGATTAATTAGATTTTCAAATTGAGTCCCAAAATTCAGTTTCTAAAGAAAGCAAGGTATTCTTTTGACTCACATTTCTTTTTTGCTCATGCTGCATGAATTCCTCAATGTAGCTTGTTGTTATTTTAAACTAATAATTTCATATAGTTCCTTTTTGCTAAATATAAGAAATTGTAAACAAATTAATATAACTTTCATTCACTGTACTTTCATTTAATACTAAAATAGAGAGACCAGAAAGGCAAGACTTCCTGAAGTTATGCTGCCCTGAACAAGAGGATGGATAGACTACAGCAACGGAAAACTAATACTTTAATGAAGTTATTGACTACTTATGTTTCACAATAAAATGATCTACTGGAGAAATAAGAAAAATGTATTAGCTTTGGCAGATTTACATCAGAATATTAAGAACTGTCTTTAAAAATGTTTCTCTATGAATTTTGGGAAAACTTTTAGGCGTACCAGTTTCTGTCTTTATTCAATTGATCGTCTTAACAAAAAGAAGGAAAAAAAGTGAACAAAGAAATTCAAACCAGTTATCAGAGGAATGATAAAAGTAGACTGAACATTGTGGGCAATAGCAGTACATTGTAACAATGTAATTTCCCATAATTATTTTTTTTATTAGCATGTAATGAAGTAAGGAGTAAATATTGGTAAGGTAGGTAGTTATGTCCATTGGTGCTACTGTAAATCATCCCTAGTGCATTACCTCTTCCATGTTTTTTCTCTATTTCTTTAGATATCTAATGTTGATAGATATTATTTCATGTTTTCTTGCAGCTGACTAAAAAGATCTTCTAAATTTTAAGAGTGATGATGAAGGTGGGCATGAATTTCCTGATCTTATGCCTTTGAAAGTTCCAATTAATCATCATATTTGAAAAAATTGAAAACTGTTTTCATGTATTTTATTAAGCTACTGTAACACTCACTGGAATTTCAGACTTAGTCTTTTGGACTCTCATTTAAGAATATGTACTACCAACAGTTCTGAGCTCATCTTCTTTTCTTGTGCATTATCAGAAGATAGATGTGTGGTGTCTTTATCTCAATCCTTTCCATGCACATAAATAATATGTTGTCAGCTTTATTTTATTTAAGCATTATTAATAAGTGGCAACCTTTGTTGCAATATATTGCTTTGTAAATGATACAGACTGGGTATTCATTCACACCAGGAATGGGCCTCAGTCTTGAACTGTTGAGCATAGAAGTGTGTCCTATGGAACACTGGTGTTCAAGAGGCAAGTTCTGAGTTCGTGGCTGGTTTAGAGGATGAATAGTAAATACATGTTAACAATATGCTTTTCCATTCTTTTGGGTTGTATATTTTTAGATACAAACTTTTTTGCTCAAAAGGAACTTTTTTTTTTCCTTTAAATAATTATTTATTGTGTTGATACTAAACTGTACCTGAATTTGATTCACAGAGTTAGAGAGTCAGAGAATGGTTCTTGGAAAGGGTTTTTGGAAGTCATCTGGTCCAATCCCCCTGCTCAAACAGAGCCATCTACAGTCCATTGTTCAGGATTGTGTCCAGATAGCTTCTGACTGTCACCGAGGATGGAGACTGCAACCTCACTGGGCACCCTGTGACAGTGCTCAGTCAGCCACAGAGTAAACAAACGTTTCCTGATGTTCACACGCAGCTTCCCATGAATCATTTTGTGCTCATTGCCTCTTGTCCTGTCACTGGGCACACTGAGAACAGCCAGATCTCTCCTCTTTGCATTGTCCCTTTAGGTACAAGATCCCTTGGAGCCTTCCCTTCTATTACCTAAGCAGTCCAAGCTGTTTAGCTGTTTTTTACCTTTCAGGATACTGCATTCAGACACTTCCAAAGTCTTTTTTACTTCTAGTTCAAAGTCACAAAAATATTTTTGCCATCTGAAACTAATTACTTAAGACTTTCATGCTTCCATTTACGCACATAATATTAATAATACTTTATGAGTCTTTATATCTATTTGAATTTTGTACAATCAAAATGGAGGCTGCTCAAACAATTTCCCATCACAAATGAAAATCTCGCAACCACGTTACAAATCCACCTTCACTTCAATCCTTCTACTGCAGGATATTAATTTCATGATCATATAATTTACCTTTGTGACTGGGTCTCCTGATTGCATGTCTGCTACTGCATATTTAGTGACGTTTCTTAGCTACTCTACACTGAACTTCAAAGGTTTCCTCTAAAGTCAACACAAAAAATGGATCTGTCCAAAATGCAAATAATTTTTTCTTTACTTTAACCTCAAAGTTTTTATTTATGTATTTATTTAAGAAATTCATAAAATAAATATGACGTGTTTAATCTGCAAGGCAGGGGAGGAAACAAACCAAACAAGGTTTCTATGGCACCTGTCAGGAAGTGAAATGCTCTCAGTATCGCAAAAAATATGGATTTAAAAAAAGCTCTTTGCTCAGAAAATACATGAGACCATATGTGTTGTCTACAACTGTGACATCCAAAATGTCATCTGAAGTGACTGGCTTACTCCCAGTATTATTTCAGACTATGCTGGCAAGCTTGTTTGTTTTTCCTTACAGGTGTTCTCCTTTCTGTTATACACTACAGGTGTAGCGGTCAGTGCCTCGAAGACCCAATGAACCTCAATGACAAGTGGTGTCCCTCAGGGGTCCATATGGAACCAGTGTTGTTTAATATCTTCATTAATGACACAGATGAAGGGATTAAACGCATCCTCAGCAGGTTTGCAGATGCCACCAAGCTGAGTGGTGCAGTGACACACCTGAAGGACTGGATGCCATCCAGAGGGACTTGGACAAGCTCGAGAAGTGGCCCACGGGAATCTCATGGGGTTTAACAAGACCAAGTCCAAGGTGCTGCATCTGGGTCAGGGCAACTCTCAGTACCGATCCAGGCTGGGGGATGAACAGATCCAGAGCAACCCTGCTGAGAAGGACTTGGGGGTGCTGGTGGGTGAGAGGCTGGACATGACCCAGCCATGTGCACTGGGAGTCCAGAAACCCCCCCGTGTCCTGGGCTGCATCCAAAGCAGTGTGGGCAGCAGGGGAGGGAGGGGATTCTGCCCCTCTCCTCTGCTCTGGTGAGACCCCACCTGCAGTGCTGCCTCCAGCTCTGGGGTCCCCAGCACAGCAAGGACATGGACCTGTTGGAGTGAGTCCAGAGGAGGCCACCAAGATGATCAGAGGGATGGAGAACCTCTGCTATGAGGAAAGGTTGAGAGAATTGGGCTTGTTCAGCTGAAGAAGGAAAGGCTTTGGGATGATCTAATTGTGGCCTTCCAGTACTTGAAGGGAGCTGAAAAGAAAGATGGAGAGAAACTATTTATAAGGGCAGGACAAGGGGGAGTGGCTTTGAACTGAAAGTTAGCAGGTTTAGATTAGCTCTGAGGAAGAAATTCTTCTCTGTGAGGGTAGTGAGGCACTGGCACAGGTTTCCCAGAAAAGTTGTGGCTGCCCCATGCCTGGAAGTGTTTAAGGCCACATTGGATGGGGTTCCAATCAACCCAGTCTAGTGGAAGTTGTCCCTGCCCATGGCAGGATGTTGGAACTAGATGATCTTTAATGTCTCTTCCAACTCAAAATATTCTGTGATTCTCTCATTCTATGACTCTTTGATCCTTTTACAGCCACCAGAATTGTGACTAATTTTATAAAAGTCATGACATAGACCATTCATAGTGTGTTTTTTGTTTTTAAATAATTCATTTGTAAATATCAAGTTCTAACAGTTGTGGATATATAGACTGGAATATGAAAAGAATAGTTGTTTTTGGAGCAGATTTTAAATTTCTTCTCACTCACATCACTCACTGTTCGTTTAAAGCACTGTAAGAGTGACTTCACAATTTTAGAGCTCTGCAGAGTCATAGGATGATTTTTTTAAAAATAGTGAGAGCTCTCAAGAAAAACTGAGAAACAATTGTGTGTCTACAGCACATGTCCAACAAGTTCAGACAACCATCTCCAACACTGCAGATGGTCAAAACATTTCAATTGCAAATTCCATATGCTTGCTAGTTCAAAAAGAGGAAGCAGAGAAAACAGTTCAAAAGAAACATTGTCATGAACAGGGTTGTGTCATATTCACTGCTTTAACATTTTGAAACAGATTACACAATTCTTTTGAGATAAACCCATTTCATTTCCAAGGTATATGCTCTGGAATCCTCATTCCAATTCCTTATACATGTAGGTTTCCAAATAGAAGGAAAATTTGTGCTCTACCCTTAAAAGTGCTATGTAATTGACTGAGAGCACTCTTCCAGTCTTTTCCTGACACTCCCAATAAATATCTTTTTCCCTGAATCAAGCTGATGTTACCACCTGGCACACTTCACCCCATGTACCAATCATGAAAGTTTTGTAAAAATTATCACTGACATAGGCAGAGAGAGAGAAAGTTTAAAGTAGTAGGAATTGAAAAGGAAGAAGCAAATAAGTAAACAAAAAGAAAAATAGTGCTTATTTTAACCTGAAACAGAATTCAAAAAAGGTTTGTGCTTTCATAGGTTTTTTCAAGATAGCACTTGAGAGTTCTATTATCTTTAAGAATAAAAAAAAAAAGTTGAGATAAAGCTTAGGTAAGTCAGAAATGCTGCCCATTATTGAAATCACAAACATTAACATGCAAGTCATGTGATTAAATATATAGTCCTGTATGTATAGAAACATAGAGTCATGGAATGCTTTAGGAGGAAAAGAACCTTAAAGATCATCTCGTTCTCACCCCCCTATTGTGGACAAGGACACCTTTCACTAGCAGATTGCTCAAAGCCCCATCCTACCTGGCCTTGAACACTTCCAGGGATAGGGCAGCCACAGCTTCTCTGAGCAACCTGTGGCAGAGCCTCACCACCTTCAACCTCTTACTGCAAAATACTAAAAGTTCTGAACAATCTGAAAAGACTGTGGTTCCATCTCCAACCATCTTTTACTCACCTGGCGTGGATTGCAATGGGGTTGTTTTGGTTTCAGTTTTCAGCTGCTTGCACTATTACCTTTCATCCTTTTGAGATATGTCAAGAACCCCTAGGAGAAGCAGACGGAAATGATTATGTAGGACTCTTGATATTTCAAATGTCAAGAGAAAGAAGAAAAGTTTGAATGTATTATTATGTCTTACTAGTGCACTTCAAATCTCCTCCAGACATTACAGCTTAACAAAGTGAACAGTTCAACACACTCTGCCAATGCTTCTCAAGCCTTGTAGGTAAAGATAAAGGTCAGAGAAAGTAAGATCTCAATTATCAAGGTCTCAATCAATCTCAAAAATCTCCAAGTAATTGAACTAGAGTTACTATTAATTAACAAAATTACAGTGAAACTATAAATGGTTTGCTACCTTCCAGTTAAGCCTGAGAAAGATTGATTTTTAACTTATAGAGCATGAAACTATTTTTTTTTAATCATGTTTATATATCGTAGTGATCTAGGAAACCAAAAGCACACAAAGGGTATATTCTCTCTAAAAGGATATTATCTGAACACTCTTCCTGAGATTTTTCAATATGAGTTTGTCATTTCTGATAAAATTTTTCAAACACAATAAAAAACCTTGTGAAATCATATTCTGGTTTAGGACTTTTTTTTCAACTTATTTCATATACGATCAGAAAGAGAAGAACAAGAAAGTTGAAAAAGTCTGACTGAAAAATGCTGCTGTTCATGAAACCACTTCAAAAATTGGGACCTGGTTCTGTTCAATTGTTTCTTTTTGAAAAGAACACACACAAGGAAAACATCAAATAAAAACAAAACACAAACAAAAAATCAGTGAAGAAAATTATCTTGAATGTATTGCCTGGGGCAATGATTGAAGTAGTCAAAGTTCTTTCTTTAAAGCAGAGACCCTTTTTTCTTTTTGGTTGTGTTTATAAATAGACAAGGACTACTCAAAGGATTAGAGACATTACTCAGAAATGTCCTTGAGTTGTCATTTAATGGAGGCAACTCTAAAATATATTCACTACCTGCTCCCATTAGATTCACTGGGAAGAAGAAGAAAAGGAACTCCCATATGTTGTCAATGTTAAAAAATGAAGGCAGTGCAGTTATTTCAAAAATTTTATGTAATTATTTTGAATGATGTGAAAGGACTGTTCAGATTTTATTTATAGCAGAGCGACTACTACAGGTAAAGAGGCTCTCAAAAAAAAAAATCACAACAGACCACTTAAACAAAAGTGAAGCTGTCAGTTTTGTTCTGCAATCAAAGGTAAACAGGGATCTCAATTAACTTCTGGCATTTATATGCCTAATTACCCCTCACCATAATTAAAAACATATTCTACAACCTTAAACCCACAGAAGCGATATATGACTGAATTGTGTTGCTGATCCAACCTTACTGATTTTAGTTTTGAGTCCAGCATCTTCAAATTGGGATCTGCATTTATTTTCATTCTTGAGCCACAGCCTGAAAACCATTTTCTAAATTTATTTCCCTCAAAAATTATGAAAGTCACATTTATACTCTCATTATAATAGTAATAGTAATAGTAAGGCTGGAACTGATGTATTTATTCATTTGTGAATTATTTCATGTTCTTAACATATTCTGAAAATTTAGAATTAGCAGGAATGAAAGTTTGTTGTTTATAATTATTATTATTATTATGAAGAAGAAAGAAGAAGAAGAAGAAGAAGAAGAAGAAGAAAGGTAGAAAAGGGGGTTCACCTGATTATCCATGTAGAGATTCACTAATGGTCTCTCATTAAAAATGCGAAGAATTTGAGAGGTTGATTCTTCTAGGAAAACCTCTCTGAAGTAATTGTAACCTGCCAAGTTTTGTCACAGGCATATTTCAAGGGACAATCCGCCTGTAAATCAAACACCGTTAGGGCTCTGATTTTTTAAATGGATAAGCTGGTTGAATATTTCAGCCTGTGCTTGTGAAACAACAATATAGTAACAATTATTTTAGATCATTAGGCCCTTAAATTTTAAAAAGTACTATGTAGGCACCTGAGTAGCAAAGGTTTAATAAAGCAGCTTGAAAGGTCTGACTGTAGTCTCTGAGACAAGCTTTTGAACGCTGTAAAAGACTCAGCTTGATATCAATTCTCTTTTTTCAACTTTTTTGGATATGGTTTTCTTCCCTAGTAGGGAAAAACAGTTTGGCAATTGCTTAACTCTTAACAAATATTTAAATTACAAAGCCCTCACTATGCCCTCTGAATAGGAATGCATTCCTGAAATGGAATTGTTAAGCTCAGTCATTCAGAGACTCCTTTTTTCTTCTTTCTTTTACTTGTCATTTTTCCTCAGATTAAATTCCATTTGGTGAATGCTGTTAATAAAAGAGAGAGCACTCTTAATTATGTATATTGGTAATAAATAATATTCTTATTCATTTTTCCAGACACAGTAGGATAATAGCTGTTTAAAGGGAAGAAGAGTCTGCCAATTTTAGGAGACCAATGAGGCTGGAAAAAAGTCAGTTTAAAAATTATATTATAGAGTTGCTAATTTCTCTAAGTGTGAGTTATCATTTGAGAGGAGAAGGGCAGTGAGTTTCCCAACACTGAAATCTTATCTAGTATGAGGATAACCCGTTGCCAACAAAGCCATGAATCTGACAATTAAATGAGAACATCTAAAGGAAAATTAATTTCACAAATTAACTCATTTACATGTAAATTTCCAATAACTATTTAAATACTACTGTATATACTTGAAGAAAAGAAATATGTTACATCTGAGATAAAAAATCCCTATTTTGCAGTTGATCCCTAAAGGGTAGCTGCACAGAGATTTGGACTCTCCCAATCCACTTTTATATTGTCCAATGTTTGCATATTTTATTTTTAATCCACTTTTTGGAAGAGTTAGTCAGAATAATTTGTATCTGCGCTTATTTGCCCAAAGGAAAAAATTAACATTGTAAAACTAATTTTTCCCCACAGAAATCTAAATCTATTATTTGGATACAAAAAAAAAAAATGGTATATTAATAGAAAAATAGACTGTGCATAAGCCAATCATTTTGTTTACTCTTAAATAGGTAAATATGGGATTGTTAAAAAAAGAATCAAACAAAAACCAACTAACCAACCAAAAAGAAAAATAAAAAGTCAAACTGAAGCACACAGTTCTTCTGAAAAAGAAGTTTAAAAAAATTCAGTTGTTTTTTTCTAGAAGTTACTGTTCAATAAATCCTATGAAAACTCCTGCAATATTTTAGTTCTAAAATTTTTTCTGATTTAGGGAAAACTAGAGAAAAAATTGTTTAAAAACAGGACTTTTTTTACTTTTTTTAATTAAGTAAGCACTAGTGAAGGAAGGAGTGTTACACGCATAGTGGTTCTGACAAATCATGTGATTCTACGTGATTATGGCATTACATGAATCCTTCATTGGGATCCAACGATTTTGTATAAATGAGTAAAGAGAGACTGTCACATTTTTCAGTTGTGTAAGCTTGTTTCTCCTACTAGTTAAAAGGTCAAGGGTGTAAAGTTTCCCTGTTTTCATTATTTTCCCATATATTGTTATATAAACACATGAACATATTTACAACACTTATTTTTATATTTGACCAATTTTTTTCTTTGTTCCATAAGAAGCAAAATGTACTCATACATCATTCTTAAAACAAACCCCAAGAACTTCAACATTTTTTTTGCTGTTGTTGTTTTGTCTAAGTCAGACAGACTTAGGAGGCACTTCCTCCTCTTTCAGGAAATGTTTGTTTTCCTTATCCGCCGTATTTTATCACCTCCTGTGCACACTCTTGCTATCTCATCCCAAGTGCAATGGAGAAACACTCATTCAAACTGTGAAATAATTGGGACCTGTATTTCCCTGATAAGAGTAAAATAAAGACCTTGTAGCTCAGATAATTAAAAACAAACTATTTGTTCAGTTCTGAAAAGATTTCAAGATAGTGACTCAAAGCATTAATTTTTCTTCTTGAAATTAAATTTTACTTTTGTCAGTATGAAAAGATTCTAGTGACTCTTCCAACCTAGCAATTAGAAATGTTAATTTTAGGTCTTGTGGTATTTCCTGTTTTGTCATCTAAATTCTTTTTATCACTGTAGGTAACTCATGTACCAGAACTTAAGTTGTACACCCTTCAACAAATGCTTTCAGAGCAGTTTACCCATAGGAAAATAAGTAACCACAAGGTTCCCCTACATGAAAATGACCCCTTCTTTTCATAAAACATGAGTGTCCCTGAATGAATTTCATTCTTATTATCTCAGCCCAGATTTGAAAGAGAGATAAACAGTAAGTGGTCCGATAGCTATAATTTTTTAATGACCTCAGCAGAGAGGGTCTTCATGAGAAATAACATTTATAAATTAACAAAAATTAAGACTCTTTACTCTTACCATGGAGTAGCACAGCAAGGGGTATGTGTTGGATCAGCTCAGGATCATTCACACCTGAGCTTTTCTGAATGCTCTACAAAGTTAACTGAAGGTCTGGTTTTGAGCATGGAAGAATCTGGATTATAAAACAGGGCCAGTTATTTGAAACTTCTGAAAGGCTTTTTGCTTCTTGAAATAGTAATGACAGTTTATGCTCAATTGTTATTTATGTCCAAGTTAGCAAATTTAGTGATCAGTAAAATCGGTGAAATCAAACAGTGAGGTTTGTTTTGCCAGAAGGGCACCAATAAACTACATATCTCCTAGAGGGGAAATATGTTCCCAAAGAGGGACATACCAGTGAGACCTAGAGAAGTGTTGATAAATAGGGTGACTGCTTTGGATATTTGAGGTATTTTTGAATAAATCCTATTAATTATTCCTGTTAAATAAAACCCTTCCTTGACAAGCAAGCTTTAGTCTGTTGTCTCTTGAAACATGGAAGTCACATCTCATCGGGGATATGTTTCCTCAGAGGCAAATAGGAAGAGAAATATAAAACTGACAGAGTGAAAAAAGGATACTAGTAGCCCAACCTAAATTAGGAGTCAGCTGACCATCAAGAGTAGAGAAATTAGTACATATAATCTTTTATTGGAGAAAAGACATTGAATTCAGTACATATATTTTCTGATCTGTAACTTCATCCGTTATATATATGGTATACTTGATATTTCCTAAAATTAAATTTGCTGAACAGAATCTATTCCTAACCAAATTTCTTCTTAAACTGCATTTATTTAACTTACCCTATAATTTGCAGTAAGGAAAATAAACAAAATGAAAGGAAAAGAGATTTTATGGAAATCATTTTTTTTTAAATAATATAATGCATTACAGTTTAGCAAGAATAAATAAAATCTTATGCAAAATTCCTTTCTTCTTGGAATATGTTTGTTGGGATTTTTTTCTAGAATATGGAACCAAATTTTCAGTACAGAAACAGATTCTGCATCATTTAATAACGATTCACTAGAACCATCAACCATCAGAGGGTGACAAATTAGGAAACCTAAAGAAACTAAGATGTTTGCAGAATGTGATAATTGACAGAGAAAAGACAGAAGGACACAAATTTTTTTATTAGCTGGTAGTTGTGTGTCAACTTTTGGACTGAAAGGGTTTTTTCCCACTGTAAGACTAATTGTGATTCCTTAGGAGTCAAAGTGATTTAAGAAGAGGAATAAAATATAACATGGCTTGTGCCAGAGAATAAAAAAAAATCTCAGTTGAAAGGGAAAAGGATCTTTAAAAGTAGAAAATATGATTTCTATTATGAACAGTGACAAAAATTTTGGCTATTATTTTTAAATAAAATTATTGCAAATTCAATGGGAAAAGAAAGTATCAGACCAGTGAGTCTACAGCCTTAAGTACCTTCATAGATCCACAGAGAATCACCAGTAGTGTCTCTATTGTGTAATGATCTATCCTCCTTGGTCTTGAAAGACATTATATTTTCTTCATCAATAAGTAGTAAATTCAAATATCAAGTTTTAAAAGCAGTGAAATTTAACTGTCTGCACCTGACATCTAAGTTTTTTAGATTTTCAGTGTTTCTTTTGTTCTACCTCTTGCAAAATTTCCACTTTTTTCTTCTGCCTTTTGTACAAAGACCTTTTATTTATTCATTTTCCACTTTTAATTTTAAACTGTGCGTGGTAACTAATTTTCTTCAGTGCTACTGACTAGCATCTGACGTTTTGTTCCTTAGACTAATTAATCTCTGAGGTTTAAACAGAGAACAGAGGTTTTTATAAGTCAGGTTTTTTCCCCCCAGAGACAGTTGTAGGAAGTGGCATATGTCGTATTTTAGTAATTGTACAACAGGCATCAAAATAATTATTTAAAAACTAGAAGATAGCTACAATAAATAACAATAAATAACAACTCAATTTTCAACAGGACTCTGAGTTACTCTATGATTTTAAGGTGATCAGGAAGTCATGCATATAAATAATAAAGCAAAATACATGGTGTAATAAGGATGCTGTGACACTCCTCTCTATTTTATCCCTGTAAATGTGAAGCTGGGATTGCAGCTTGACAGTGGTCCCCTAAGAGAAAGTGGATGGCAGAGACTGTAGGTTTGATTCCCAGAGAAGTCTACCATAGAGGCATTAGAGACAGAGCAGAGGATGATAGTCTGGCTCTGCAGGGGGCATTTCCCTGTAAGAAGTCTTTACTTGTACTGGAAGAGTTGTCCCAAAACTACAATTTCTTTGAATAAAAAGTACACTTTTCCCTAGGTTTTTACTGCTTTATTCTAATATAAAGCTCTTCTGAACTTCTGAGTCTCTGGTCAGACAGAAACTGATATTTCAGCCTCCTGTGATACTACAACGTATTACTTTATTCAAGGTAACATTTCTTTGATAAATATTTGTAACTGAGAAATCATTGCTTTCTCAGTGAAAGATTTCTTGGACAACCAACACATGTTCATTGGCAAAGTTATCAATAATAGCATATGACCTGAAAACTGATAGAAGTCCTTAGATAAGAAGTTATATTTTGATTATGGTTTTGATTTGTTTGAGGTTGAAAATGAAACTACTTCAGGAATAGCAATAATTGCAATAATCAGGACTTTTTTTTCCTTAAAAATACTGGTTTTTACAAAAACATAGGAAAAGGAAGCTGAAGATTTTATAACATTTGTCAATTTGTCAGTTTTTGTCACTAGATTTCGCACCATCTTGTACAGACCAACGTACAGACAATATTAAATCTCAACAACTCAAAAAAAAAGACATTAAAATGAATAAATATTGCATGAAACCTTGCAAGGTACAAATCACTGAACAGCCAAATCCTTTTATTGTCTACAAAAAGGAAGATATCTTTCTTAGTGCAGATCCTGAAAACTTGAGTGCAAGTGAAGAAAATAAGATCTCACCTGTGCAGAAAGATTTCTGTGCCAGATTTGTGATGTACCAAAGACAAAACAGGGAGATATGAACAGCCAGGCCCCCCTCCTGTGCCTTTCCTGTGAGATAATGAGAGATTTCACCCTCAAGGTTTCTCAGTTTCACACCTTTCATTATCCTTATAAATTAAAATTTCAAAAGGTATGGAGAGAATGTGTCACCCAACTACAACTGACTGTCAACAGCTTTAAGCTCTTTCAAACCCTCCATGTACTCCCTACTCAGTAGCCCATGATAAACAATAAATTTGCATCCTGAAATTTCTTCTTTTCATCCATTTTAAGATTATTTTTTCAGCTACTTATACTCCTTTAGACTGCACTGCTGCTGTTTCATTGAAGATGAAGGGATCTGCCACTGTTTAATGTAAAAAAAATATACAAGTCAGGAAGACAGTGAGGAGAACTTATTAAAAGGAGAACTTGTTAAAAAATGCCACACCTTCCTATTCACCTCTGGGAAAGCTGCAGTCTGTTTTATGGCACTTTGTTCTTCTGTTTTCAAAGTTGTTTTGAGGACACATTGCACTGTGACAGCTCAAATCAAGTTGCATTCCTTGTACTCTGCCAAGAAGTATTAGAGAGGACAGTGAAATGTGACTCTAACAAGCTGAGAAAATGTCACGGTGAGACAGAGCTCAGGAGATCACGCAAATATTCTCTCCAAAATTTAAAAAGCAATCTGCATAAAATGCACTTTCCCCCCAAGCTTAATTAAGTTTAGGACTTCTTTTCTGTTAACTGTTAATTTTATTAATACTATAAAGAACAATATGTGACCGTACTGCCAGGAAATGAAATATATGGGATTTGAATCTTCTTCCTGTTGCTCTGTCTCAAGAATGAAATGTTCCAAAATCCCACATGCTGAAAGCATTCTCATACATTAATATCCTATTTTTGAGTTCCGAGGAAGGAATACGAAGGCTTTTCCAGGTGTGTACAGCTCATATCTGCAATGCAACTAACTTGTGTGGAACAAAAGGGAAATATTTTCCTGAATAACATGGGACTTCTTGAATCTCAATGTAAAGAAGCAGTGTTGTACATATTTCAAGAGTTTTTTTGATGTCTGTAATCTTGAAAATGTGTATAACTGTTAGTGTGTGTTGTGTGTGGTTCAGGAAAAGAGGTGAACACTCCAATGTGTAATTTAATTTCCATCTGGATCTAGAGCATATAAATAAATATTTCATTTAAGTAAATATTAAAATAAAACCCAAAAGCAATATAGAAGAGATAAAAGAGTTTTCCCTGAGATGGTTTTCAGATAGGTAGGTGAAAATATCTTTGGAAATTTTGGAAATGAAGATACTACATTTAATTTCATAGTAGTGTGTTAAAAAATTACATATAATTAATGAATGTTTTCCTTGAGTTTTTTAACCTTTCCTACAGTTTATTTAAAAGACTTTAACAATTGCAGATATCACCATAAAACATAGGCGGGGTTGCTTGCATTAATTAGATTGTTATGGATTTATATTTATGCAACTTTCTTCACCTGTTAATGTTTCTGTGAAAAAGTCATGCTTGAGATGGTAGCAAATTAGCTTCAAATTGAACCTACACTGAATTTGTTAGCTGTTGGTGGATTTCCTAAGATCTGAGAGAAATAATCTGTGCTATTCCAGAGGTGAAGAATAATTTGAGCCAGTAGAAAACTCTCTCCTGAGAGATGGCAAACCAACACATTCATCCTGGCAGCCTTGAGTCCATTTTATTGCTCCTATACATAACTAATGTTAATTAAGAAAACATCTTTTCTTTATAATCAGATTCATACCTATTTCAGGGGACAACTATGTTATATTGTTTTAATACATTAATGAATAACAATTTCCAACTGAATTAACTTTATACCTCAAACCTAAAACTCAATAAAATACAGCTTTGAGTTGTCAAGTCAAAATTTTTCGGAAAACATTAGAGATACGTGGGTGTCAGAATATGGAGTAACCTAAGGAACGTCTTTAGACTTCATTACAGTACACAGATTGAAAATTCCCTGGAAAAATAAAACAATATACACATCTTTGTCTTCAAAACTTTTTGAATCATGGCTGAAGAGTCCCTGAGGAAATTAGTGTCCTCTGTAGCTCAAATATTACAATTATAATATAATATAGCAAACTTGCTCCACCAGCAGTTTATGGAAAGATATCCTACTTGTTAAGCAGCTCGTGCTGTGGTTGTGTGGCACCCAGATCCAAACATACTGCAAAAATTAGCAGGTACATCTCAAACAATAATGTATTTATATTGAAACATGTTATGAATTTAATTTGGGTACAATAATAAGAATTAAGTCTATATCAGCTAGAAAATCTGATATTTTGCTAAGATCAATTTTTTCAAAGAAAGATTCTTCTCTTTTAATCTTATGATTAACCTTAAGCATCTGAGTGAGTAGCACAGAAACCAACCATACCACCCACACCAGTAAAGACAAGCATATATAGTTTGCAGTTACCTCTATAACCTGAACTTACTGGAATATTAAAGCATCTTTTTTTATCTCTTCATGGAATAATAAATCTGTTGGTTTATTCCTTGCAGACTATATAAAGAGCACTAATCTAAAAAATCTCTTAATAGAAGTCAACAAAATAGGTAAAAAGTATTTTTCCTAAGAAAATAATCAGTACTTGAAATATGAACCTAAAAACATGTCTAGACTATGTCTAGCTCAGTGAGACCCCCATTTTGTATATATATATACTGTCTTTGTAAATGTTCAGCAGTTGGAGCCCATTGTAAATATTCAGCCAGTTTTCCCCCAAAAATATCTCAGATATCAAGAACCTAGTTTCTAAGTGGGTTTACAACCCCAATTTGGCTTTTACAATAGGATTCTATATTTAAAATAATTCTTCTATATAGTTCATACATGTGGTTAAAAATCTTCAATACTTTTCTTGACATTTGTTTAAAAGTTAACTGTTTCAACAATCTCTTGGATGATAAAGGGTAAAGGACTAGTTAACTGTATTCTTCATGACAAACTCCCCAAAGATTCCGAAATCATTTAAGGATTGTCATGTGTTCCTGTCTACTTTGAAACAGTCACAACAGATTGTAGTGTAAATAACTTCTATTTAACCATGTAATTCCTTGCACCTCACACACACAATTTCTTCTTTGACACTAGAATTTCTCAATTTCACCTTTGATTTTGAAAATGAGATGATTTTACATCATGTAGGGTAAAAATAAAATACAAACAAATGTAAAGATCAAAGAGAATTAAGCACTGACAGACTTCTCTTTCGATTGACATTTCTTTCAGTGACTTCAGAGAAGGCTGAGCTACTGACAAAAGGCCATCAAACCAGATGAGTTGAAAAAATATTAAAGAAGAATTTTTTTTCAAAAAGCTACTATTATTGTGGCTATTTCCATTCAATGGACATTTCATATTTGAAGTCCCTTTTGTGGGAAATAAACAAGAAATTTATAGATTTTTATACAGTGGTTTTCCATTATATTTTAAGGGCCAAGGGCTGAACTGTTGAACAGAGTCTTTACTTGTTATAGTTACTCAGATAGAGTAAAAACCTTCCACTTTAACTATATATAGTCCCTTATTTTTTACTTTCCATGTTTTTATAAATACAATGTTTGTATATCATACTGTATCCTATAAGAAAATCTTTTGGTATAATAATAATAAAAACTCTCTCAGAAAACAAATTGCAACTGCACATCAAATGCTATGCTTTTTCCCTACATAATATCTAATGTGGTCCCTAATTTATTTATATATTTAAATAACACAAATTGTGCTAAAATTTTACATTTTGTTTTTAACATGTATTCAAAAATATTATACTTACTTAGCTCTTTTCCAGCCTTTTCCAGGCTTTTGTGTATTTGTAGCTAAAAGAAAATTCTTTTCTGATGTGATGGTGATGAAAACTCATAAAGAGTGATATTCAATGTCTTGTCAATATAAAGATATTCCCTTGTTATTTTTAGTAAGTACAATTTCCCCTTATTAGCCTATTAATTAACCTACAGCTTCTACCAAGGGAAAAATTCTATTCACTTCTCTTACTAGGGAGATAATTTTATCCACAATTTTCCAATGAGATCTTGAGAAATTTAGGGTAAAGATGAGTGGCAGCTAAAAGATATAGAAGATAATGTAAAATTTCACGTATCATTAACTGATATATTAACATGTATAATTTATTTGATACATAGTTATCTTAATATACGCCACAGTTTTCTCTCTTAAAAATTAATAACATTAATTTACATCTCCTCTTTTCTTCTCTCACACTTAAGAAACCATTATCTCTGAGAACAAACATTTTCTAGGCCAGTACTTAGGATGTTACCTTTTCATATTTTTAGGAGCTGTTAACAAGTAAAACCTAAAGTACACAGATCTACAAACCCAGGAATTTAGACAGTAAAAACTGGCCTCTTTTCTCCATTTTGTCCATATGAAACACACAAGTAAAAGGCAATACCGTCTGGAGAAAAAACTTTGCGCATGGTTAATTAGTTATGGAAAATGACTTAAAGTGACAATAATCGAGCTGTCATCTGCTGTCAGTGTAAGGGAATAGTTAATAATATATTCACCTTTTCTGTAGGCAGTTTAAGAAAGCTGGGGCCAGCTTTTCTACATGTTCAGAGAGGACAGATGCAAAGAATCATCTAAAATAGCTGTTCTGTACAAGCAAATAGTATGTTATACAGAATCTGATTCAAATATACAAAGAGAATAGGTCTTTATTTTTCTTATGCAGTCCTAACCTCATGCATATCCAAGCTTTCATTACTGAGAATTCCTACAGCAAAAGAACATTAAAATTGAAGCCCAAGTCCATCTATTAAAAAAACTATTAGGTTTTAGTTAACTATCAGATACTTCATTAATTCCACATTATCACAGACCCTACACTATTCATGCATCCAGTCTTTTTTTTTTAAGAAAAGTAAGTATTAGTACATAAAAGCGTAAGGGATTCTAACTTCAAGAGTACATAGAGCAAAAAAATCTGAATGGCTTTGAAATTGCATTAAGATTCTCTCATTTGACGCTTTCATGTAGACATTTTTATTAAGATCAAATTTCCTTAATGTGTTATGTTTCAGACACAAAGTCTCTGGTATTAAATAAACAATCAAATAAGTAAGAATTATTCTTTTTTATTTCAATAGTCTGATTTTTCTAAACCTTAGGGTGCATTATTTCATTCTTTGCTGGATTTTAAACTCTCTCATTTCTGACTGTGAAGATAAAAACATACAGGCATTATCACATTGTTCAAATAAAGGGATAACTTCAATAGTGTCTGAATGCTCTTAATATAATTTGACTTTCACTACATAAAACCCAATTTTTACCAAAGAGGATTACATTTCTTCTAATGTGCTTTTTGAATAGTAGAGGTTCACTGGTACCACAAAAAATGCATCCCTTAACTTTCAGTGTGTGAACAGTATCAGTTTCCTTTCAAAATGAGAGGCATCTTTGCAGTGAATTTAATTTAATTTTCAGTGATTTCCTATTTTCTGGGAGTTGAATACAGATAGCTGTGTAACAAGCTTGCCAGTTGTCCTGCAGATATTGCAGTCATTAATCCCTGATCCCACAAATGCTGGAGAAAAACTCGTCAGCTGACACACCAAAGTGCCACACCTATGTAAAAAGAGATGGAGCAAACAGGTGATTGGAGGGCAAGGAAAATGATGAATTGCAGCAGGGATTTTCCAGACAATTAGTATTTTCTCTCCCTCCCCCTCCAGCTTCTCATGTTGCTCAGTTGCCACCTCTTTTGTCATAGTTAAATTAACACATTAGCAGAACAAAATCAGGAAAAGAATCCCTCTAACCAACTGTACTTGGTACTCAGTTGGAAAGGTAGAACAATTAGAAGTTTTAGAAACTTGTTTTATTTGTTTATACATACACTTACAGACGCATGCAAAGTATAGTACAGAAGATCCAGGTTATTTAATTGACACCTAACACACATTTGGGAAAAGGATGAAATGAAACTCTGAGAGATGTGAACAGTTTTATTCTGATGTTGCCTCCTTTGCACCCTTCTGTTGTCTGTTAAGATATTTTCCATGTATTTGGCAAGGGTGATTCATCAGACTGGTGTTTTTGTTTTTTGTTTTTCTTTTTTTTTTTTTTATTCTGTAGCATTGTACAAAAGCTGCTGATTTTTGGAAAATCTGCTAGAGCACATCCTGACTCACTCTTGGACTCAATGCAACACCTCCTACATTTTCTGTACCGTATGAACTCATATGTCACATAAGAGGAACAACATGCTTTCATTTTTTTTAAAAAAAAAAACAGTTGTTTCTATTTCAGTTCTCAGTTCTTCTGATTTTTACAATAATTCTTTCTCTTTAATCCCAAAGAGTATCTTTCAGGACATTTAGTTTTTTTCAAAGAATAAGATGTACCTGATATTGATGGTTTTATTAAAAAAAAAAAAAAAGAAAAAAAAAGAAGCTGAAATGAATATTGCAGTTACTTTCTTGTATCCACAAAGATGCAACCTTTGTTCACTCTAATTTCTGAACTGTTCCAAATTTCAAGGTTATGGTAGAGCAGCTCCTAAACATTAACAAGAAATTCCTTAAATCAGCTGCCTTGTATTCATCCCTAGTCCACATTTGAGACAACCAGCTTTGATATCCCTGGGATGAGTTTCATCCCATCCATGGCAGCTTTTACACTTAGGACAATGAAATCTATCTCCACCAGAACTTCAAAGCAATAGACTCACTGTTGATCTCACCTGATTTTGTGTGTAAGAGGAGACAGTGAACACCTCGGTTGGTTACAGAGCATTCACTTGCAAAGATCATTAACCTGCCCTGTTTTAATTACCTTAGGATGTAAATGACAATGCCCTTAAAACACCTTTCTCTTTGTCCTCTTCCCTTCCCACTCAATGAAATGAGACAAGATGAACATGTCAGACACTGAGGTAAAAATTGTTATTAATTTTTTTTCTCTCCTGAATACATTGACTAAAATGTTACTCTGCACAAAGTGAGAAAAGTTAGGTTCTTATTATCTCTATTTGTTAGAATATAATGAGAGCATCATCTTGTAATTTGCCATAATTTTTTTACCCTGATAATCAGTTACCTATAAGTCTACAAATGTATAAATACATTTTATAGTGCAAATTTTTTCTGTTTCTTACCTCCAGATGACATTTACATCATGCATGACTGCTTCATTAAAGAAGACCTGTCTGTTGGTTTAGTCAGTTCCATTTAAGCTGTGCTGTAAAATTTCAGAAAAAGCTTTATTGACATGATCAAAACTCCTCATGGTTTGCTTTTATAGATTCCCTGAATAGAGCTAAACTTACAGAAATAAGTAATGTGGTTTTTTTAGTGGGTTTTTCTGTCATTGTCTTGTTATACTTTCATTTTTTATTTACATTCTTTTTATAGTTTCTCTTTTGCATGCATTTAGTCCCCTCAAGAGAAATACATCCTTTACCAATTATATTTGTAGTTTCTCTATAGTTTCTCTTAGTTGTCCTTGCTCACTATGAAATTATTCTCTTGTAGCATTTTCCACAACAAGCCCTTCACAATGTTCTTTACATCAGCAAAGCTAGTTTTGATATTCATTTAGACATTTTCCAACTTGTACTTAATCTCATGAAGGTTTTGGATTGCCAGATTAAACAGTGTGATTTTTCAAGCCCTGTGCATGAAGAATTCCATTTTGCAATTCTTGCTACAATTCATCTATTATATAATTTTTATGGCATTATCTAAGATTTAATGTCACTCACTTTTTAACTTTCTACCTCAGACAGTGATTTCAATTCTCACTTCAGGAACACCACCCTGTAGGATTCAGCAAAGTTTATCATATCCTCAAGTAAAAGATTTTTAATTGAATTTCACTATGTAAAATTTTCTGCCTCTAAAATATATTTCTTTTTCTGAAACATTTTTATAAAGTATCTTCAGATTGCAATTTGAGCAATCCAAAAAAAAGAAAGAAAGAAACAAATAAAACCAACTCCCATTTTGTTCAAGGTGTCTTACAATTTAGATGGTAAGTCCTTATAGTAGTTAAATAACAAAGCTCATTTTGTCAAAATGTGACATCTTTAACAGGGGAACAAACGTTTTAACTGAAAATCTTAAACAGTTCTATAGTCTACTTTAGCAGGGAGGTTCAAGTCTTCATGTCTATATACATAACCAGTAGAAGAAATTTTAGATATTTTGAAAAGGTTTTCTGGAACTCTGTTAAGCTGACAATTCTTCTATTCATGAAGAAAGTAAAATGAGGAACAATTTAAATATCTACTGCACCCTCATGATCATATAAAGTGCCCGCCAATGATCCTACCACAGAAAACATAAGACAGTACATAATTTCCAGTCTCATTAATTACCGGGTTTAAGAATATATCTAGCTATTTGAGCAGATTAGAAACAACTTGTAAACATATTTTAATTTTGTAAACAATCCATATTTGCTATATAAATATTTCCCTCTCTCTTTTCTGGTAGGTTTTTCAATATAATCAAGTGTTTATTCGAGATTAAAATAGTATCTTGTCTGTTCTCCTAATTTTTTCTATCCAAAAGGAAAGCCCAGTTATGGAGAATGATATCTGAATGCCTAGACCTGGTATAATCAAGCAGTAGCAAGCACAGGAACATGAATTTTATTGAGATATGAACTCTGAAGCTTTATTACCAGCCAGTCATCACCGGTAGGTGATAAAATGCAAGTAACTCTAGTAAGTCAAGCAGATCTTAAATTTCATTTCGTCATGGTAGGGGATATCAGCATGGCTGCAGAAGGAAAGGGAGGATGAATCAGATGCAATCCAGCCTCACTGATCTTTCAGCTATTCATGCAGACGGCCTCCTTTTGCATTTTGATTCTTGCTGTATTTCCTCTGGCCAAAGCATAAAGTTAAAAGAAATTATTGCATACAAAGTAATGTAGCTTTAACATTATACAAGGTAATACACTGACTGCTTTTCAGCCTGAAAACTCTTCTTGTTCAGTGAAAAAGGGAGACGCTGAACTGTTCACAAGGTTAATTGCCTCCCCCTCTTTGTCTCAGCATTGAGAAGGAAGGCCTAATTGCCTCACATACTAACTGCCCTGTGTGTTGAGAGCATTAGAAAGAAAAGGAGAGGCAAAATTATGTAGTGACAGGATTTGCTTCCCTAGGATCAAATAAGTTCCTGCATTATATTTACTATTGAAGTAGTCAACTGATAGGTGATTTCAGGTGACTTAAATTCAATGTTGTACTGGGATAGAAACAAACAAACAAACAAATCAGGTGACACTGGTCATTGATTATTGCATCTGGTAATAGTGACCTGAGCCTTCAGAAGTCTGTATTTACCTGCTAGACAAACTGTCGTAAGTCATAGAATCATAGAATGACCTGGGTTGGAAGGGACCTTAAAGGTCGTCATGTTCCAACCCCCTTTCTGAGGGCAGAGACACCTTTCACTAGACCAGCTTGTTCAGAGTTCCATCCTGGCCCTGCTTGCAGGGATGGAGCATCCACAGCTTCTCTGGGCAACCTGTTCTAGTGCCTTACCACCCTCAGAGGAAAGCATTTCTTCCTGATATCTAATCCAAACCTGCTCTCTTCTAGTTTAAATCCATTCTCCCTTGACCTTGTAAAAAGAATCTCTCCAGCTTTCTTTTGGGCCTCCTTTAGATACTGGAAGGCTGCTAAGGGGTCTTCCTGGAGCCTTCCTTTCTCCGGTGTGAGCAACCCCATCTCTCCCAGCCTGTCTCCACAGGAAAGGGACTCCAGCCCTCTAAACAACTTGGCCGACTTCTCTGGAGGCCTCTTTAGCAGTTCCACTTCCTTCTTGTGTTGGGGGCCCAAAGCTGGACACAATAATCCAGGTGGGGTCTCACCAGAGCAGAATAGAGAGACAGAAACCTCTCTCTCACTTGCTGCCCTCACTGCTTTGGATGTAGCCCAGGAGAAGGTTGGCTTTCTGGGCTGTAAGAGCATGTTACCAGGTCATGTTGAACTTTTCATCAACCACTCTATGATTCTCTGATTCTGTGAAATGCATCCTTTAGGGGATATCAGGATAAGTCATCCTGGGAACAAAAAAAAAAAAAAAAAAAAAAAAAAAAAAGAAAGATAGCTCTTACCTCTGCATCTTTTCCTGAATAACCCAAGTTTTCCAGTTCAGTGGCAGAGCACACCACGTCACGTGTCAGCTCTGTAGCACACAGACTGCCCTCTGACCAAAGAAATGCTGACAACAGAGAACATGATGTAGGTTTCAATAGCTTACATAGAGGGTCATTGTTGATGTTTAGCTAAATATTTTTTCTTATAACATTATACTATTTGGGGGGGTTGTTTGCTTTTTTATTTGTTTGTTGTTTCTTAAAAATACCATTCAGATGATAGGGGGGTGTGTGCAATTGATTAAATTTATTTTGGATTCATGACTATTTAAAGTTTAAAAAAATTTTGAGACTTTTAAAGATTTTTTTATCTTTTTTTTTCACTAATTGTTCTTTCATTTTTTCCTTTAATCTGCCGTTTTCTTGACATTTGATGATAAACAGAAATACAACACTGCAGACATTTAATGGGCCTAACCTACTATAAGAACTAGTAGGTATTGGAAATGTAACTAAACATTAGAAAAGAGATATACCATAGGTCCATTTTTTTAAGATAATTATGGCATTAAAAAGGTATAACATCTCTGGTTCTTTAATAAGCTACATTATGGACATGAAATCAGTTAAAAGTTAGAGGCATCTGTAGGTATCTTATTGAAGTAATGATAATTTTCTTCATAAATCCAAAAGTTCTCCCATTTAGCTACACAAAATAAGTGACTTAATCCAACATAAAATGGGCAGTATTAGATAGTTAGAATAGATAGAAGATAATTTTATGTTACTGACTACTTATGGGTTTGGAGTACAAGCTATATGTATATGTGTGTATATATATGTGTGTGTGAACATACATATACATATATAATGATATGTGCTGTAGAAAATCTATGATTTAGCTGAGATGTGACTAAAATACTTTTTTGACTTTGGTAATGTATAACCATTTTCTGGAATCAGATGCACAATTTGGACTCTCAATTACATTTTCTTAGTAAGTAGATTTCATTATAACTTAAAGAAAAATAGAAAGAAAAAGGTTTATCCTCATAAACAGTATCACAGATAGCTACAAATGTATAATGCCAATAAAAAAAGTCTCATATATGTGGCTCAGTGAGCTGGGTTTTAAGATCCTTGGTTACAATAAATTATGACTTCACTTGTTTCAGCTCAGCTATTTTTTGTACTTAATGAAAATTTATCATCAAATATTGTAAGAGATGATAAAATTTTAAGAGTCAGTAAAACAGTAGTATATGCAAGAGTAATAAAATTGTAAGTATATACATACAGAGATGGATTAAAAACTGACACTGAGAACAGATTTAAGAGCATGCTGTCCTTACAATCAGAATCACAAAATGGTTTGGGTCGGAAGATCATTTTGTTCCAACCCCTGTGCCACAGGAGGGACACTTCCCACTAGATCAGGTTTCTCAGAGTCCATCCAACCCACCCTTCAACACTTCCAGGGATAGGGCATCTACATCCTGTTCCAGTGCCTCACCATTCTCACAGTAAAGAATTTTTTTCTAATGTCTACTCTAAATTTACTCTCTTTCAACCATGAAAAACACTTCAAAAATGTAGGAATTGCTACTAATAGCTATCACAAAGTTCTGTAACTAATGTGGTTGTATACACTGGTTTTCATCCTTAGCATCCTTCAGAAGCAGACCTTAGAGATGTAGATTTCTACTTCTGCCTCTGCCTGCCTCATCATTATCAATATAAACAAATAAAACCAGAGACCCTTCTTACAGCAAGAGCTTCAATAGGCTGGATGGTCTGTAATCCAGAAAAAAACTGTTTCTTTTTATTGGCTGAACTTGGCTAAGACATGCAGAGACAGAGCTTTAAAGGTAATGAGTTTAATTAACAAATTGGTTAAAGAAGCTTAAATATTCTTTGAACTTCATTCAGAGGAGAGAACTGAATTATGGTTTTATATTCTTTGTGACTGCTGCACTTGCTGAGCCTCACACACAGAGGTGGGTCTGTCTGAGTCAGGGTCCTCATGGAAGTGCCCTTCAGAAGGCAAGAGTTTAAATACTGTCAAAAATTTAGATGGCAGCTGATTTAAGGTCACTGCAGGGTGACAGTTAAACTCAGTTTCTGATGTTCTAAATATAATACTTCTGTGCTTAAACTGGGAATTTGATCTCAAATACCAGCCTCAATAATTTGTTGGATTGTCATAGACAAAGAAGTCTCAATACAGGAAATTTATTTCCTTAATGACCAATTAAAATATTTTTTTTAATTACTGATGCAGCTTTTGAGTGGATTAAAAAAAATAAAAGAAAAAGACAACAAATAATTAAACCAATAAGGAAACACCTTTCCTTTCCATTTCCCAATCTTGACTCCTGCTAAATACCTCTCCTTTCTCTTTTCTTGGCTCAGATTATTTTATTTATGCCAGGGTTACACACAGTCTCTCCAAATCCCTTTGTTTAGTGTTCTTGTAGTGCAGAAGGCCATGATTAGCAATATTTTATTTCTGCCACTCCCTGCTTTGTACTTGTTTTCCTTCACTGTTTTATTCTCATTGTACCAACCTCAGCTCCTTTGTGGAGCATGGTCCCTCAGAGATAACCCCAAAACAGTGTGAACTCCCCTATAGTCCCGCTGCCCTTTAGGGGAATTCCCATCCCAACATGATTCCCTCTTTGGGTCACAATCTCTTGGGGCATTCCCACTCTGGCATGGACTCCTCTGTGGTGCACAGTCTAGTCAGGATCATCCACATACTAATGTGTCCTTCCCCATGTGCCAAGATCCGCCAGAGATACCTCTTCTGTCACAAAGCGCCTCCTCCAGGGCTGCATCTCCAGCCATTCCCCTCACAGTTTGCCTTTACGTGTGTCTTCTCCACGTTTCCTCCCTTCTCCTCACACGTGTCTCCGTGCACTCCTCCTCAGGTGTCTCCTTTTGTGTGTCCTTCTGTCCTCTCATGAGTCTCCTTGTTGCATCTCACACCCTTCATTGCTGTTGACCTTTCCTAAGTATGTTTGAGCCTGTTGCAGTGCTGGGGCCCAGTGGACTCTTTCCACTGGTTGCCAAGCTGGCCAAGGGCAGCTCAAGGACTCCCTTCACATCTCCCTGACACCCAAACCTTGCCCAATATGTCCTATACATGATTCCAGTGTAAAATTTCAGATAAAAGCATATATTAGATTGCATTTCAATAGTTTGGGATTTTTTTTGTAGGATAAGGAGGGTAAACACTTCGGTTTTTTATTGAGGTAATGTTAATTCTTGGATTTAATTTTTCTAAATTCATTTCCACTTCTGTTCTGCAAGGAAAATAAAGTCTTCCAGGCTTCTTTGTACTGCGCTTAATTGGACCAGTCTAATTTTCCAGAAATTTCTGTAGCTGGAGCAGCATCATTATTACTGAACTTAGATTACCTACAATTTCAACTCACAGATTTAATTAGTTGTAGTTGAAAAACAGTTTCTTGTACAAACTTTTAGGCTTAGGTCTGAAACAAATTTGGAAGGCTTCCTGTATGCTCTGCGGCGTACACTGAAAGTTTATTTTCCAATAACTGTGTCTTCTGATAATGTTTTTGAAAGACAATTAGTGCATAGCTGGCAAAGCCTATCTTACATGAATGGACTGAAAGAGCTTGGCTTGTTTAGCCTAGCGAAACATAAGATAAGAGGGGAGATGATTGTTCTCTGTAAGTACCTCTGGGAACAAACACAAGGGAGAGGGAAGAGCTATTAAAGCTAAAAGACAGTATCAGCGCTAGAACAAAGGTATGTAATTTGGCCTGAAAATTGCACTGTAAATTAGAAGATTACTTCTAACCATGAGAAAATGAAGCTGTGAAGCAGCACCTAAAAGGAAGACTAAAAAACCCTGCAGACATGAACTAGCCCTAATGAAGGGAAATGTGGGTATATGAACAAGATTATGTCACGAGGAACCTACTGTAGCAGATAATTGAACTTGACAGTCAAGGAAAACCCTTGCTGTTCCTTTTGGTTTTTACTATTGGGGCTTTTTAGTTGGTTGGCTGCTATGGGAAGGGGAGTTTGATTTTCTTTTTTTTTTTTTTATTGGTTGATCGGGTTTGGCTGGCTTGTTTGTCTGTAGGATTTTCTTTTTTAATATATCTTAAGGTAGGATAAATTTATAGGGAGCAAATTAACTAGTCATAATCAGATCTCTTTGGTACTTTTTTCCAGTGTAAATGCACTTTTCATTCAGCTCACTGTAGAATGAAGGACGCCTCCCAGATGAAACATTTGCAATGAAAGAGGATGAATCTTCTCCTCAGCTGGTGACAGTAGAGTTCATCTGAGACACGGAAGACATCAACCACTGTTATATATCACCCACTGTTAAACTGCACATCTCCCTCTAAATATGGAGAAGGGGTGGAAATTTATTCCAGAGTTGTTCTTGATCTCGCTGTACATTTTAGCTCTTGAATTAATCTTTTTGATGTTGACAAGTATTCTGATCTCCTGTAAGCACACAATTACTTATGCCAATGTAAGGTACATTATTCATTATTTGGCACTTTTTTGTGTGCAATAATGCACAAACACGATGGGCGCTGGCAGATCTGGCACTACAATGTGATGAGCAATTAGTCTTACAACTGAGCCAGTTATGTTCATTTCTTGTATTAGATTACATTGTAGGTAACAGTTCAGAGATCTTATGTAAGACAATAATATCCTATTTTGTGATCATCTTAAAATTGTATTTTACACACTCACAGGGATTTTGCTAAGGACGTTTGTCTCATCTGTTCAAGATTTCAATTTCCAGAAAATGTTTGGAAAGAAAAAAAGGGATTATTAGGCTAAGAAGTCAATAAGCTTCCACTCTTCAATACAACAAAAAAATTTCAATACTAAATCTATAAATAAAACAATGCTACCCATGACTTCTTTCCTTCTTCTTACTGTACACCCTACACTGAAAAACTCCAAATTTGATGGATCTGACAGCAGCTCCTATTACAGAATCACAGAATGGGTCTAATTGGAAGGAACCACAGCGGGTCATCTGGTCCAACCTCCCTGCTCAAGCAGGGTCATCCCAGAGCACATGGCACAGGATTGCAACCAGACAGTTCTGGAATATCTCCAGTGAGGGAGACTCCACACCCTCTCTGGACAATCTGCTCCAGTGTTATGTCACTGCACAGCAAAGAAGTTCTTCCTTATGTTCATGTGGAACTTCCTGGGCATCAGTTTCTGCCCATGTCCTCCTGCACTACTGCTCAGCACCACCGAGCAGAGCCTGGTCCATCCCCTGACACCTCCCTGCAGATACTGACAGACATTGGTGAGGTCCTGTTGCATGACAGCTGCTCTGAAAGCCAAATTCCCAGTTGTATTTAAGGCATATATTCAGAGGTTCCAAAATCTAAATAAATAATGACTTGATAATGAGGAGACTAGAAGAAAAAAATAGTATCAAGTAGATACATATCCTTTCTGAACTACTAATGACAATCTGTCACAAGGAGCTGCAGTTTGCATCGTCTGTTCAGTTGTATTTTTATCTCCTTCCCGGAAAGACGTGATTTTTGCTAACAGGCAAGAGGTTGCTACCACTTGAACATCAACTATTCTTGTTACTGACCCATAGTGAATGTTCTCTGAGTGCCCACTAAGCTTCTTTAGTCCACAGGAATTTTTATGTTTACATTTACAAAGGTATTTCATGATATAAAACATTCATATTTTCTTATGAAAGCACACAGCCTCTACTGATGTTTCAGTAGGATGTGGGTGGGGATAAGCACAAGTAAATTGAGTTTAACACATCTGTTTTCAATAGCATGTCATTTCTCCCCTTCAAAATGGTAGGTTATCCTATTTCTTTATCTGTCACTACACCACTGAATTGTGCTAAAGTAAAAATTCAGATTCTAGCTAGAGACTAATAATGGCTGTAATTATATCTGGAAAGTACTGCTCATTACCATCTGAAAATATGGATACATCCAAGTCTCACACCACTAGAATTTGCACTGTGAGAAAGAATTACTGAAATCTGCCTCAGCGGTAAAACAGGACTAAATTCTGATATAGGAAGTAAGAAAACAATAAAGCTGCTGGAAAGGAAGCACAGTTTTTGCAACTCCTGCAAGTCACTTTATTTTGATAAACAGGGGTCTTTCTGTCCGCATAAGTTTCTTCTGCTTGTCTGCTAGAGGTTATCAGCTCATATTGTTAATTAATGCCAATTTAAAAAAAAGCCCAGTAAATTTTAGGACCATCACATCATACCTAGTGAGATTTACTGCTGGGAACTGAAAGCATTTTATTCTAGCTTGCAGATCTCTCTTCTCTTCTGTGGGCCCACATACGACTCAGATAAAATACTGCCATAAGCACTTGCTTATCCTGATTTAAAGTTCATGTAAATCTATGGGGATTGTTCCATTGGCATTACCAGGGTTTGTATTGGACCCTTTTAGCACACTGGCAAGATCCTGAGTCTCCAGGCAATACTCCAAGATCCTTAAAAGGGCACAACAGGCAGCCTCACTAAGTGAATGGTACTTCCACTATTCCCCTCTGATGTACAACTACCATTTTAAAATATGTTTGTAACAAAGGCCATTTCATCTATTTATGATTGATACAGGAACCACCAAGATATATGATCAGCCACACCCACACAGCTTCTCCCTTTTCCTAAAACAATAAAGCTACATTAAGTCATACAGGAAGTGGGGTTCACATTATTTTTTCAAATTTTAGACACTTTGGCCAATTTAATAAGATAAATAAAATTTAAAAAATAATTAAACTATGTTACATTAAAAAAGAAATTAAGCAAACAGAAAAACCCAAACAAACAAAAAATCACTCCATCCTGAATTCAATGACAGAATGTACCTGGGACGATACAAGGCAAAGGGACAATTCACAATATTTCTTCCTATGGTAGGAAAGAGGTGATAAAATAGCTTCTCCTTTGAGGACACAATTAGAGACTAGACTTCTATTTACCGACATCTTTCCTTGCCTTTTGACCAAAAAAAATATAATTAATTTTAAATGAGGTTAATGAAACGCTGGAATGTGTTGCCCAGAGAGGTGGTGGATGTCCTGTACTTGGAAACATTCAAGGCTATGTTGGATGCCCTTTGAGCAGCCTGATCTAGTTGTGGTTTAGTTGTCCCTGCTTACTACAGGGGTAGTTGGGCTGGATGACCTTGAAAGGTCCTTTCCAACACAAATTATTCTATGATTCTAGTAAAACTTACAAATTCAGCAGTCAAGTGAAGCCAAAAGAGAACTGTATTTAATGGGTATGATAGGTAAAACAGTAAAATTGACCTTTTAGACACTCACATAATCCCTGACTATCTTAGTGTGTTTGAGAGACACAGAACAAAGCCAGAAGGCTGACTATTGTCTGTGATTTATATTGTCCAACCGCACTGTGGCACACAGTGAGAGACATTAAAAAAACAGTAACCTGTGACTGCAAGTCAAAAAAAGAAAAACTGCAAATCCATAGACCACCATCAAGGCACGTAAAACGACATTCTCTCAACAAGAGAAGTGTTTCATTTATGTGATGACTAACAAAGGAACAAAACTCCTAGAGGTGGAAAGCATTAACTATTTCACTAATAAAATTGTAATAAAAACATTTATATGAACCAATAAAGACCTCAAACTCCTTATTATAGATAACATTTTTTTAAATTTTCCAGGCCAGACAGAAATGCTACTGTGAGGACAGAAGAAAGATCAAAAAAAATTCTGATATAGCAAAATACTACTTGAAAAAGTAGGTAAAAAATGAAGAAAACAAACAAACAAACAAAAAAAACAACAACAAAACCTCAGCAACATAATTAAAGGCTTGTCTCCTACCTAGTCTACCTACAAAAATTACAAAATTAAAATCAACAAACTACGAACTTCCCACAACTTTCTTGCAATGCAAGAAAACATTGTAAAGGCAATAGGCTGCATAGCTGCCATTATGCTTATGTCTACACATAAATTCTCTGGACTTCACAGCTTTCTACACTCTTTTAAAATGGTTAAATTCTTCACTTACTTATGGTGACACTTGGAGAATGTGTCTACTGGAACATGAAAAGGAAGAATATCTACCAAGGATCTGATCTTACTAAAAAAAAATAAGTTGAACACCTGAATATTAAAAGATTAATTTTAACCAAAGGCATTAAATTCAGCTATAACCTCTGACTCAAAATTCAACTAAATCACAAAGAGCATTGGGCAAATACTAACTGAGAAAAAGAAAGATATGATAGTGGTGGAAAAAAATATATTTAAACATCCTACTTTTTAAAGTATAGTGTGTGAATAAAACACTGGATATTTTAATGAGACAATTCTTAACCTACTTAACAGTTATATTTTAGGAAATGCTAAATGTCTCCGAATTAGCTAAAGAAACTAATGATTAGATATTTTCCCTAGTGTACAGAACTACAAAATGGTTGCTCTGGGCAGTGAATATGATTGCACATTAGAGAAATTCCAAGTACTGCCTTGCTCTAATTTTTTTGATTAAAATTACCAAATGAATTGTATGAAACTTTTCAGAGAGAATTTGTAACAAGTTTAAATGACTGTAGTTACCATTTGAAAGAACATTTGAAAGAGAAGAACATCAATAATTATTTTAATACTGTTTTGTAAAATACTGAGAAAGCACAATTTATAATCATATTAATTTAGCAGATAGAGTTCTTTTCTAAAAATCCAGGAATGTATATGTATGCTACTGATCAAAAATAAAGCTGCTAAATATTAAATAAATATATGATAATAAAGACAAAAAAATTCACAGACAAGGGATTCCCTCTTTCTACAGAAAAAAGAAGCATAATCTGTAATAAATTAGAGAAGATATGAGGTTAAAACTATGTGAATTTACTGTGGAAAAAAGTTGGTACAGTAAGAGAGGGGCAAATCATGTCTTCTCCCATAAAATTTTACTAGCAGCTTTTAAGGGAAGAGAAAGGTGTATACCCAACATACCTTTTTTCATATAAAAAAGTGCAATATTTCCTCCCCCCTTACTCTATAATTCTAGAATTGCACTACTTAAACTCTGAGGTTTGAGATGAGATTGAAAAGTATCTGATGGACATGGTCTGTCTTTTCTTTTTGCCTCTGCTTTTAAAACCTGTTTCCAAACATATCAGAGATTCCATGTGTGAACAAAACTGTGGATAAGCTCCTGTAGGAAAACAAGTATAGCATCAATAATCACTGAATCATAAATAAAATTATTTTTCTAGGCTAAAAAAGCCCCCACCTTTCCCATAGAAGTAATCATCAATGGTAAGAGACCAGACCTTTTTAGAAAACAGAGCAATCAATGGGTTAATGTCGCTTTGGGAAAGGAGAAGATTATGATGGTTTATCATTATTCTTGGAAACTTTATCAGTTAATTCCCTAGTCCCTGAAAGTAATTTCAGTGTACAAAAAACTTAAATTCTTAAATGCTTTTCTTTGTAGTTTCCGTTGAAAAGAAATGTACTCCAATCAATTTAACTCCTGTTGAAAATTCACTCAATTTTTTTTATCTGGAAAGAAAACAAGCAAACTTATTTGGAACATACCATGCAAAGAGCTGCTTGAGATCTTGTGTCTACCCTTTGCCTGACCTATTCTCCATCTTGGGAGCCTAATGCTGTTACAAGCACCCATCAGGTTTGGCTTCTTTTGTGAAGGAAAGCAATTTAAACTTGGACTTAGTTTCAATCAGCAAGTTATCAACCTTTAGGAATCATAGTTTGGGAAGTTTATCTAGTCAATAAATCACCTACACTTAGAAAGCCTTATTTTAGGCTTTAGAAAGTCTTTAATAATTGATATTTTATACTAATTACTCTTTTATATCCAGTCATATCTTGCCTACTAACAAATTATATTTTTTCTAGATTTCTATTAAAAGCCATCTAGACTTTGAAATACTTTATCAAAAAAAAAAAAAAAAAAGAAAAAGTTATTTTTTCAACACATGTAAATATCTATGTCCTTATTTATTTCAGGCTTAGAAAACTGTACTTCAAACAATAATGTAAAATTCACAGCTTTCAACAAAAGAATAGTTATGAATAGATTTCCAAAACCAGTAGCAAATCTAATCAGCTTGATGTTCAAACTATAAAACTCATTTTAAAAAAAGTCAACATCATAATTTAGAGTTTTGTCCTTTGTCTAAAATATGGTGTATATAAATGTCACTGCACTTGATATGGAAATGAAATGTCAATTCTTTGTATATTCATTTTTGAAACTGTTTTATGCCCTAATCTCTTACGGCCTTTTAGACTCAAAAATATTATCAGCAAATGTAACAGCCAATATCAAAACTTCTCATTTACTGTGTTAAAATTAATTCCAAGCATAAAAATTAGAAAAAAAAATATTGCTTACTCAATAATGCCTTACAGCATTTTCTATAGTGAAGTGATTTAAAAGATACACTTTTATTGACATAGGTGTACATTCAGCTAAGAAAAATTAACATAGATGGATCTTTCTACGGGAAGGAGATTAGAAAAGAGGGAACAGTGCTAGAATAATAAGTTTATTATGGTTATTATAGCTCCTTCCTCCAAAAACAAACTAAACCTTCTGCATATATACTGAAACTCTCTTTTCTCTTACACAAGTAATCTGCACCATTGACTAACTCAATTGAGAAATGGATATTTTGGGGTGTTTAATAGCATTCAACCATAATTTCATGGTATAACATGAGACTCTGAAGGGTAGAATGTCTTACATTTGCAACTAAAAAGGAAGAAAAAGGAAAGGGGGTGAGCATGGGGATGGACAAGTATAAGAAGAAAGAGATGTTTGAATAGAGTTTTCTACAACAGCTGCATTCTTCCATCTGTGATAAAAATATATAAAAGGAGAGCAACTCAAACAAAAAAAAAAATAGTTAGGGATTAGACCATCTATTATTTGTCCCATTTAAGTAAAACCCATTATGCAGCATGATTGCATAGAAGAGTGCTGAGCTAGTATTCTGTGAAATGTGATTGAGTAATTCACTCAAAAGAGAAGTGAAATCTTCTCTAAAGGGAAATTTAATACCTTCCAGCTGTCATCAAATGCTGTTTTGTTTAGGATAAAAAGACATGCTCATTGCATGGGTTTTTGGCAATCTGCTAGACCTATCACCAGTTTTACCCTGAGTGACTAAACCTGTATTTACTGCAGTGCTGGGTTTGTTTGAATTTGTCCATTCAGTAAGATTCTTGAGCCATGTGGATCAATTACAGTAGCAGCTCTGAACATTCATGTCATGATCTGTGATGCGTGATAACCATGTTTTTAAACTTATTTTAAACACATCTATGCTCAGTTGAGATTTTTTTGCTGTAAGTACAAAGGCTGAGTTTGGAAGAGCACTTGAAGTGTTTGCATTACTCCAGTAACTTGGGATAAACTCTCATGTGTGTATTGCAGAGGAAACCCTCTTTGCCAAAGAGAAACATTTCAAGGAAGATCCTCTAATGAGAAGTCTCGTAACACCTTTGGATATTTATTTGTAGTTACTCATCACAGTTATATCAACCAGGTAAAAGAATTTCCAAGTTCTTGCACTAAATGAAAACAAAGCATCCAGTTTAAGACACGAAGCATGCTTTACCAGTCTGATGGTTTCCTAGGATGAGGGGAATGATTTGGTATGGAAAGGCAGAGAATAGTGAACCATTTAAATCCAAATGGACTGATAAGAATGGGGTGGGTGGACAACGTATGAATTTACCTGGACTGTGAGCCTCAGAGATTTGCAATCAGCAGTAAAAAAATCCAACTGGCAAGCAGTTGTTGAGGTGCTCAGAACTCGTCCTGTAGCTCACAATGACAAACCAGGGTGTAGAAGGGCAGGGCTGTTACAATTTTGGGACCCTGACAGACTAAAGCAATGAAAGTTCTGTGAAGTAAGACAATGTTAAATCCTGTATCTGTAATGGCATAATGCAACTTTAGAGCCTGGATGTCAGCTGGATAGAGAGAAACTTTATAGAAGGTCCAGTGGACAAACTGAACATAAGTCAGCAGCATGTTTTTCCAGCAATGAAGGACGGTAGCATATTGGACTAGTGTTGCTAATACTACTGTGAGTTTAGTGAGCAGTCCATGGAATTGATCCTTCCACTCTATTCAGCCCTTGTGAAGCCATGACTGTAGAACTGTGCCCACTTCTAGTTTCTCAAGTACAAGTTAGGTATGTACATACTGGAATATAAGTCCAGTGATCAGAGACTGGACCACGTGACATATGGGGAGAGGCTCAGAGAACTTGTTTTTTTCAGAAAGAAAATCCAATAAGATCCAAAGGGATCTTACTGTCATTTATAGAGGTTGTTGGGTTTCTATCCTTGGCAATATTCAAACCTGCTCTCAGCAGAAAGCTGGACAGGAGGACACCCTGGCAAGGATGCCTCTTCCAACTTTCATGGCATTGATTCTCTGTTAAAAGAGGAAATCAACACTTCCAGGAAGCAAACTGTGCACAGCAACACTTCAGGATTTCAGTGATGTTAAACCAAACAAATCTGCCTGAGAATCTGCAGCTAAAAAGGAAGGAACATGTCCAAGAAGGTATGCAGAACCCTCATGGGCCAGCAACCATTAGAACTATCGTATGTTTTATTGACCGATGCTCCACATAATTAACTTTCAATTTTCTAGGAAAAAAAATGCAAATTGGCTGGTAAGAAGTAGCAAAATGCATAGACCTATTGGGATGGTATCATGAATGTCATTACTCATCAGTGAAAACAATCTCAACAATAATAAGCTTTTATGGATATTTATGGAGGAATATGCAAAGCAAATTTGAGCAAAAGGAAGTTAAAAAGATAAAAGCAGAGAGAACTTTTCAAGAAGCTTGAAGTATTTGTGGTAATTGTCACAAGTTACCTTAGAGGGAAAAAACTTTAAAAAAGTAAAAAATACATAATTTTATTAATAGATTAGCTTGTTTCTAATTATTCTAAAAAGCAGCATGCAATTAAGCATATGCAATCAGTTTTGTTTGGTTATTTGTTTTCATTTTTCTATGAGGTAGTAAGAATATAAGGAAACACATAGAGGTGCGAGCATTTAAATTTGCCAGTAAAAGGTTATCCTCTACTCAGCCACATCCTTAACACAACCCAAGCCTGCCAGCACTGTAGAAGCATCTTTTGGGATGCACAGGTTTATGGTAACACTCTAGATAGACCCAGTTATCACAAGATATGTAGTTTTAAAACAGAATATTGCTTAATTTTGCCTGGTATCTCAGTTCATTTTCCTCCTTTCTGCAGTGAGAAGTATCCTGCTTTGTTCTGCTTTACTTTGGTTTTAATTTCAGCATAGCATTCTCTATTTCTCCAAGAAGTGTCTTCTGGCTAAAAAACTTGGAGCTTAACATGTCAATGCTCCAATTACCACCAAAAACCAATAGAAAAAAAAAGAGTGTGTCAGAGGCTCAATAATGGTCAAAAAATAACTTTTAGGAAAACACTCTTCATCCATACATAGAACTTAGACATTTGTCTACTTTTTAAAAGAAGGCTTTGTGGTTGGGGTTTTTTGTTTTTGTTGTTTTTTTTTGTTTTGTTTTGTTTTGTTTTGGCTTTGTAGTTGCTGTTTTACTTTGGGATTTGGTGGGTTTTTTCTTTGTTTGTGGGGTTTTTTTGTGGTTTGTCTGGTTTTTTGCTTTTGAGAATGGGCAATGACAGCACTGTTTCTTATTTCCAAAGAGCACAAGACAGGACTTAAACATACGACATCTAGCTATGAACTGAAGTGAGCCCAGAAAAGATGTTGACATTCAGGATAATTAAGACTTTTAAATAATTCCATTTTGAGGAAATCTACCAAGGAAAACATTTTGAGCAGAGAGTAAAGGATTCATCTCCCACTCAATTATTATTGTTGGAAGATTAAATATTGAAAAGGAATTCCTGAAAGTAGAAATTAATAGAAGTTTTTAATTTTTGAAAAGTAACACTTATTTTTTATCCTGGTGCCCTGATAAGAATTTATTTTTATACACTTGCTTTGAAAATTTAGAGATAGGCTGAGCAATAAATAAATAAAATAAACTGAATGTTTAATTTTTTTTATATAGCAAAGAATTAATCAAAGTAATTTTCAAGCTACTAAAATGCCACCTTATTTCTGGAAAAAAAATGTCTTGAATCAGAAAGGTGGTAATGAAGCATCAGGAAGAGTTGTCTGTACTTTCTTCCTCACTTTATATTCCTTTGAACATTACTATACTGAAACTTTAACTGGATTATTATTGCATTTAAAATAAAAGAAACTGCACAAATCAATTTAAACAGTCCTTTCACCCCCAGTCTTCACTGTCCAGTTGTTTACATTACAGAGCCATGGCATTTTCCTCTGATTTTAGAAGGGACCATTTGTCTGCTATTCCATAAAAGGATCAAATGGTTCTCTGTGTGATGACACTAATTAAACCGAAACTGAGATGAGAAAAATCACTGAGACCTCATTTTGCCTTAAAGCCCAAATGTATCACCTCTCTTAAAACAGGTTTCCCAACCTACAGAGCAAAGATCTGTAACCTTGATCTCCCACATTGTCACTGAAATGGCTAATAGCTACTTTTTAATGCAAATTCATTTTCTCACAAACCCAATATGTGTCATTCAATTTTCTTATCTGCGACCATATGTTTAAAAAGTAATTACTCAGCTAGCATTTTTAATTAAAATGATGTTATCTATGGTTCTAGATGCATTAAATACACCAGTGATCTCAGATATCAAATGAAGTTTCCATAGATGAGTCATGTCGTGCACTTTTTGGTTTTACAAGTTACATTGGTGCTGGTGCTAGATATGAAATATAGGTGGAATAGTTACCCACCAAATTCTGTCATATTTAACTGTCAGATACAGAAAAGTGTTTGTTTCTTGTATATTTTTTTTTAATACATAACATCAGTGTTACTCTTAACAAGATCAGTAGCTTTAAGCTGATGGCTTAGGCTAAAGTCTTTCCTTAACCTTCTCCTCAACTGTACATCCCCGCAGGTCATGTGTGTCCAGTATAGAAAATCTGGGATAACAAGTCAAGATTCTGGGAAAACTAAAATTTTTACAGTGTTCAATTAACTTTTAATGAGCATTTCATCCCCAGTTCGTTGAGTCTGTCCCTTAATTACAACAAATGTTAAGCTGTATCGGCTTCGTGATTAATAATTAATAAATTAATTATTTGCAAGCAGCAACAGTAGAATTTCTACTGCAAGGTATTGATCATCATTCTCTCTTAACCAAACGATGGCTGTTAAAATTAACATTCATACATTTTATATTAACCTGATGTTCTTAGTTCCTTAATTTACCACAGGCTATTTATATCTAGTGCTGTAAGGAGATCAATGCCTAGCATTACATTTTTCAAGAAATGGGTGCATAACACGATTGAATTAGGATCAAGGTTGTCTAGTATCAGTTTGCAACTGGTAAATAATCATCTGCGAAGAGATGCATTCCCTCAGTGCATTCAGTGTCACAGGAACTAGAAAAAAAATCAGGGTATCAGTTTATGGAATTTTTTCCTAAAAATCATGAAGAGCAAGCAGTGATAACACACTGATTGCAGGTGTTGGTGGTGGTGATTTAAATCCTCTTGCAACTCAACACACTATCAAAAATCTTTCTCAAAATTTTAAAATTATTTTCTTATGACTAGGAGAATAAAAAGGAAAATCAATACGATTTCATTAATTTAAGTAATAATGATGGAATCCTACGACCTAAAACCTGATCTAGGTGTAGACCTTACATTATTTTTTTTTCTGCATGCAAGAAACTTCATATATAATAATAAAAAAGAGTTGCTTATCGTTGTTATTTTGAGTTATCCCTTTAGCTGTCTTCAAACAGGTAGTGCAGTTAAAATTGAAGCTTACGTCAGTCAGAAGAGCTGCCAGTACATAATACACTAAGTGACAACACTATCATGTTTTCTGATGTTTCTCCTCTAACATATTCGTCTTTGTTACTAACAATGTATATTTTATCAAATTTTATATCTAATTATACTTTAATCAAATACTCTTTGAACGTGACAATATCTTAAATAGAATCTCCAGTGAATAAAGTAGACGTATTTTGGCTCTAAGACTGGAGAGTGAAGCAACCTGTTGTGACAACCACTTTTTTTCCTCCAAATGATGCAAGACAACGTCCTCACAGTACAATACCAGTCCAAAAACTCCTCTGAAATCAATGTTAGTCTTCTGACTTCTTGTTCCTGGAATGAACTCAGCACCTCTACCATGAGTGTGAAAAGTCACAAGTTCATGCATTGTCTTTTGGAACTTTATATTTTGTCACTCTTTCAGTTTATTTCTCCCATCTGAAGAGAGAATAAGTTCCTCTGTGTGTGAACAGTGATTCTGTGCAAAACCATCATACCTGGATTGTGTGGACCCCCAGCACAGCATCTCTGAATGAAGAGCAAATGCAAACGAAACAATTAAAACAAATGAATCAACTGGCACATATATTAGAACAGGATGAAGCTTGAGTTGCTTGGTTGGTTAGATATGGTTTGTTTTTTCATTAAGATGTGACTTTATGCAAAACTTACATTCCTGTCATATGAAATCCAAAAGAGAAAATTTACTAGTTATATTTATGTTAGCATTTGAGGCAGCAAAATGTCTTTAAAAAAAACTCTTAAATGAGGACCAATTTTGATGCATAACCTTTCAGATTTGCTATGCTTGAGGTACATTCATTTCATTTTCAAATTCCCACAGCTGCATTTAAAAATTATCTTTATTAATGTATCTTCTAGTATATAGATTCCTATATTTAGCCCATGGTTTCACTCAGTTACATTTTATTAATTTGGATTAACACCATATGTGGATTTGGAATTCCGTATCTTAATATAACATCTCATAAGTGGAATTCTTGAGACCCACCAAGAAAAAAAAACTGTTTAAAACTGAACATTTTTATAACAGCAGCTCAGGTATGTTGAAAGACAAGATGATCTACAAAAGATCTTTTAAACTAACAGGGAAAGGAAATTTTCAGCACAGTTTTGAGTTAGCATTTAGCTAATTGACCATAATATCTGTATGTTAGCAGAAGAATGCCTTCCATACATTATTTTGGTTTTGTCATATTTAAACAAAAACAGGAAAGGAAGGCTCTTGATGTGACAATAACATTTATATACAAAATCAGTATATATTCTCTTTCATAAAAAGAGATTAAATCTTTCTGTCGAGACAACAAAATGCCATACATGCTGGGAAATAAACGCATTTTTTTCCTGCTTTTAATTTAACAAAGATCCTATATAAATATGTATCAAGGACAAACTGTTCCCTAATTCAACAAATTCAGTGTTTCTTTGTTAGAGGATAAGTACTTGCTTTACTATGTGTTTTAAAGCACAAGCACAACTTTAAGGTGCTGGGAGAAGAGGGAACAACAAAACCAGAATAATAGTTTAGGACAGAGGATATATTTCCCTTAAAAACTCCCAGTAAAGTTTTCTTATTTCCTACTCCCCAGTGAGCAGCTTCAAAGTAAAAGTGATTAATACTGCTCTCATCAACTATCCAGTTTTAAAGTAGCTGCAGAGAATGTAAATAATAGCAAAAGAAAGCAACCACATCTGAAATGAGAGCATGGAGCTGAGCTGCTAGTTTAGACTTTACTTAGACTGATTTATTTTTTCTGGTTCCTAAATCTGAAATGGCTATGACAATTCATTTATTTATTTCCAAATAAGATGTACTTTAAAAACAAAATGAGACTTAGCTCTTTCTTTTTTATTTGTTCCTGAGGCAGTAGATCAGAACTATATCTGGGTAGAGGAGTTTTCATGTACCAAATTTACTTTAGTCCCACATTGGAATACAAACATTTTTTTCTGTGGCTACTTGAGACTAGAGTAATGTCAAAACAGGATTAAAACATTCCTTCTTCTATCTCTTTTTCCAGTATTAGAAAGATCTGAAAATTAAGAACCCCTTGAGAAATGGTTATTTTAAAAGAGTTCTGACCACCGACAGTCCTGATTTATCTTTTAGCGTCTGGTCCCACAGTCTACTTTGAAAGCTGAAGATTGTGGGGAAGCAGTTCTGTGAATAAGTACTGCCACAGCCCTTATTATACACAGTGATGAACCTCACTTTGTGGTGATTCATGATATGGAGAATTTATAAGAAAGAACAGCATTCAAAGTAGTGTTTCAGAGCACTACGTTTTTCCACGGTACTGCAAGAAAACCATGTGTACATGTGTGTATGCCATTAAAAGAGAAAGCCAGAGTGTACACAAGAGGAACAACTGTGATCTCAGCTTTCTTGTTTCGAGATAGAGGGCAAACTGATTAAACCAGAGTGCTTGGCATAATGGAAAAAGACTGAGTTACATGGCAGGGTCAAACTTGGTACCTCATTTGCTTTTGAGAAAGTGAGAGCTGGGACAATCCGCATGGAGAATAAAATAAGTGTAATGTCCCTCTTCTCTTTTGGATGAAGAAATGAAGAGATGAAGGCAGGACATTTAGTCCCCCAAAGAGCAGAGTAGGCAGGAGCAAAACAGATTTCTCTTCATAATTAAAGAAGTACAGAATAGTTTAGGTTGGAAAAACCCTTTAAGATCATTGAGTCCAGCTATTAAACCAACACTGCCAAGCTCACCACTAAACCATGTTCCACATCTAAACATCTTTGAAATACCTCCAGGCATGTTGACTCAACCTCTTCCCTGGGCAACCTGTGCCAAGGCTTGAAAACCAATTAGTTGAATAAATTATTCCTAATATCCAATCTAAACCTCCCTGGCTGCAGCTTGAGGCCATTTCCTCTTGTCCTGTCTTGTCCTGCTTAGCTGTTCCTTGGGAGAAGAAACCAACCCCGATCTCACTAAGCCCTCCTTTCGGGTAGTGGTAGAGAGAGATCAGGTCCTCCCTCAGACCCTTCCCCAGCTCTGTTGCCCTTCCCTGGACACACTCCAGCCCCTCAATGTCTTTCTTGGCATGAGTGGCCCAAAAACTGAATGCAGGATTTGAGGTGCAGCCTCACCAGTGCCAAGCACAGGGGGGACAATCACTGCCCTGATCCTGGTGGTCACAATGTTGTTGATAAAAAAGGGAGAAACGAAACAAGAAATTTCTTCTTTGTACACCAAGAGGAAGGCTGAGTGTTTTCCCACCATATTTCAGCGTAATTTCTGAAAGTTTTACCATTACATTCCTAAAATCATGCATTCAGTAAAATTTTCTTTTTCATTCCTTGTACCTTTATCTTAGCACCATAATAAACCAAATTTAAAACATTTAGAATTATTTCTTTTATGCACGTAATTTCTAATATAATGCTTTTTAAAATAAAAGGTTTTAAGGGGAATAAGGGTAGAGGGGAGAGTTTCTTTGCCTGACAGTTTTATACTTATCACTCTGGTTAATATTTTAGTAGTCATTTACCTCAGAGAAAATTTTATTCTCTCTTCTTTAATGTATCAAATACGTTTCAAAATATACTCCTGATTTCCTGTGGTTTTCCACATTTGAAAGTCAAACTGAATGCATGTAATTAGAACCAGTTCACCTGAGTTCACCGAAATAATTTAAATTTTTTATTGTTGTAGCACTTTTCAGGACTTTTCAGTAACTTGCTATATGTTTTTCATTACATTCTTTTCCTTCAGAAACATTAGATAATTTTAACATTTTATTAAAAAAAAATTAGAAAGAAATCATAATTATATATTGTCAATAATATAATACCTGATGTTTTGAAGAACTGTCACTGATTTTTTTTGGAAGCATCCTCCCTTTTTTAAATGTTTTGAAGGCATACATATGAAAATTGACAGAATGACAACTTGATATGCAAAAGCTCAGACTTCATCTTCACAATAGTGTTTGATGTAGCACACACAAAGCAAACAGCATGATTTTTTTAATTCTCCTTACCTCTCACCTCAAGCCTTTATCCACTGCAGTAGCTATGACCATCAGCCATTCCAGCTTATGACAACCAAGTAACAGCTTTTAGGCTTCAAAAAAGACTGACAGTCAAACTGAAGTCTCTAATGGAGGTTAAGCAGAGCTGACAGGGTTGCAGGGTTTTTTTTAGAACTCAAAATTTGTCATTTGGATAAAAAAGATCCTACAATGAAGACTGCTGTTCTGACAATTGTTGGACAGAGGACTTGCATTTAGGCCATCTCTATAGGGAAATAAATACATGTAAGAATTTCTCTAGTCTGCTATTATAAAGGATACACAGGAATTAGCCTTAGATTGTCACAGGTATTGTGAAACTTTCCATTCAAGTCTCACTTTGCCAGCAGAGTTCATGCCATCTATTTTTTCTGTTCTGTTCTATTCCAAGATCTGCACATTTACCTTTCTAATACTTCAAGTACTACTTGGCAGTACAATAGATATTGTTACATTTCCATAAAGAATTATTTGTTTTCATATTGAGACTAGATTGTTAAATTGTACAATACTGGTCTATGTGTAAAAAAATCCCACTGTACATAGGCATAATGGATCATATTTACCTCCTGTTCACACATGTCAGGCAGAGTGATGCTAAGCAGTTAAAATCACTCTCCATATGCAGAAGATCTGAGTTTTTCCTTAGGTGTAAGACAGTGGAGACTAATAAAAAATATCAAACGAAAAGTCACCTAAAACTATAGTTTTTCTTTTAATTTCCTTATGTGTTTACGTTGGTCCAACATTATCAAACAGCAAATGAGGGAATTCACAATTAATTTCCCATTCTTTCTTAGCCATTGAAGGGACATACTCTTCTATGACTGTGCATTATTGGTAATCAGGAGTATGAATGGCATTTGTATAAAACAACTCATCTGTTCTCAAAAAAAACCCCAGATGTATAACTGTTTGTACTCCTAATACAATTCAAATTGCTTAGTATTTATTACAACTATTAGAAGTATTTTAAAGTTGGCAGTCTTCTCTGGCAGCCCAGAAACCCCCCGTGTCCTGGGCTGCATCCAAAGCAGTGTGGGCAGCAGGGCAGGGAGGGGATTCTGCCCCTCTGCTCTGCTCTGGTGAGACTCCACCTGCAGTGCTGCCTCCAGCTCTGGGGTCCCCAGCACAGGAAGGACATGGATCTGTTGGAGTGAATCCAGAGGAGGCACTAAGCTGATTAGAGTTTTGGAGCACCTCTTCCATGAGGAAAGGCTGAGAGAATTGGGATTGTTCAGTTTGGAGTGACCTAATTGTGACTTTCCAGTGCCTGAAGGGAGACTACAAGGAAGATTGAGAAAGATTATTTACAAGGGCCTGTGGTGACAGGGCAAGGGGGAATGGCTTCAGAGCAAGAGTAGGTTTAGGTGAGACATTAGGAAGAAATTCTTTCCTGTGAGGGTTTTGAGACACTGGCACAGGTTTCACAGAGAAGTTGTGGATGCCCCACCTCTGGAAGTGTTCAAGATCAGGTTGAATGGAGAACTGAGCAACCTGGTCTAGTGGAAGTTGTCCATGCCCATGGAAAGTGGATTGGAACTAGGTGGCCTTCAAGGTCCCTTCCAACTCAGACCATTCTATGATTCTGTGAAACAAAGAGAAAACAACAAGTCAGATGTAGAAATATTCCTCCATTTACATTTCCATCTAACTGCACTTTTAACAAAGAAGGAACACAGATTTTATCTCTGAATGAAACAATAAGAGAAACTAACCTAATGCTATGTTTCCACTGCTTAACTCTATTAGTAGGGAAGAATAGCTTGGAGTTTTCGAAAAGTCGCAAATAGTCAAGATTTTTTTCTCTTTAAAAGACCTAATCTCTATTTACTAAGATTAGGGCTTTTCTTACCTTAACAATGAAGGAGAAATAACCTGTCCATTGTACACGTAGTTTAGGAAGGAAAAATATTCTGCCATTTCCCTTGCTTAAAATATATGAGCTGGAAAATCACGAGGCAAAGCTGCAGCACATAGCAAAATAAAAACACTTTGATTATTCCTCTTTAAAAGTGGTATGATATCTGGTTTGAAGTTACCTATTTTGAAGAAAGAAATATTTCTTTTTTGTACTTAAAAGCCTAACAGTGGCACTGAATAGCTATACAGTTCATTTACAATTCATATATTTACTTCTCTGATCTCTGAATTTTAGTCCTAGAACTCTTTCTCTCTATTGAATTTGAAACCATCATGCCAGACCCCCGGGATTATCATGAAGACCTTCCATAAGCAAATCTCCCTTTTGAGGACAGCACAAGGGATGTTATACGTAAAACTATGGGTGTATGTGAAGCTAAAGAACAAATAGCATTTATGAGAAACAAGAACTACGCTGCACAATTCTTTGTATGAGGGAGCATAATAAATTTAGATAATGCAATGATACAAGAGGTGTATCTCAGATTTGTACAAATATAGATTTCTATAAATCTGAGACTGGAGATTTATTGTCTCCCTAAATAGCTGAAATGTCAATACTGGAAAGTCTTAATCCTAGATTTATGCTACTTACAGTGTGGGATGGCCAAAAAATGAAACAGTAGTGAAGCAACTGTACCCTGAGATCCATAGTAAATTTTAATGTAAAATAAAACAAAAGCTTAACTGTCAAAAACCCTGAAACCCTAGATCTTATGCCTTTTCAGACCATCTTATAGGAAAGGAAGAGGAGGTAAAGAAAAAAGACCATCTTTAGGTCAAATTTTGTATTTCAAAGATATTTCTCATATATGAGGAATTAATGATTGGTACTGGAAAGTGCAATGAAGATGTGGTCCCACTCTACTATACCCACATCCAGTCTACTCACAGAGGCACAAATATTCCAGGATTCATGATTTAATTTTTCTTCTCACATTCAAAATAGTTGCTACAACCAGATTTAAAGTAAATAATTTAACTGTTTCTAATTTTATATTCCTGCATATGGAGAAATATACCTTGATGAAATCAGAATATTTTTAAACTGCTAGTGCTTCTGTTCCTTTAATAGCTAAGTGCTGTATGGAACAGTTAAATGCTTGACTTTATAGTATAACTAATATTTCTAGATTTATTAAAAGGTTCTATTTTACAAACCTGCCAACCTTACAAATTCCATTCTTAGTGCTACAGCATAAATCAATATAACTGTAACTATTTTCAATCACACCTTATCTTAACACAATTATTTCATTTTGAAATTTGGGAGCACTTAGTATTAATGCAACTGATGCAAAGTGACAGTCTCTGTCTTATAGTGAAAATATAATTTAAGAACAAAGTATTGATCCATTTAAGTCTGAATAGTAAGAAATAATTCTTATCTACAATCTTAGCATTTCTTTCATCTCACGCTATTAGTGCTGCAAGCTAAAGCTGTTGTAGCTTTGCTTTGCTCAGAAATGTTTTGAATTAAAAGGCTTGGATCTGGATCTCGAGAAGCTTGGATTCAGACCTAGATCTCCACATCTCCACAGCTTTCTAGGATTTCTAGCTCTCACTGTGTTTCACACTTATCAGGAATTGAGTTTTATTTTGAAAACATCTTAAAATCTAGTTTTGGCCTACATAGCAGGAATGCAAAAAACCCCTCAGGCTGCAGAAATTCCCTACTTAAGAAATGAGCTTTCACCAAAACTACTGAAATATTATAATACTTAAAATCAAGTCCTTCTTCAGACCCTGTATCAGTGGAGAACCTGGATTTGATAACATTTACCATTCTAATACTGATAATTCCTCTCTAATCAAACTAAAATTATCCTAGAGATAAATAAGATTTTTTCCTAATTCTCATCTAATTGAATCAGGTCGTACAAGTTATACATAGTTCAAACAAAGTCCTACAGAAAACACTCGGGCTTCTTAATTAAAATTCCATCATCAAACTGATGGGCTGATTTTCTAGAAGCTATTCTTATTGAGCCATTCTTTGGCTATTGCTCCATTACAGATGATCCATCCTTGAGACTCATAACAGGGTTTTATTGGCATTCATTTGGGAAAACCTGGTACTTTTGATTTGTAGCCTTGGGTCATGGTTTAAGCCCAGCCAGCAGCCGAGCCCCACACAGCTGCTTGCTCACTGCCCTCACCAGTGGGACTGGGGAGGAAATTGGAAGGGTAAAAGCTAGAAAAGTCATGGATTAAAACAAAGAGAGTTTAATAGGAAAAGCAAAGTCCACAGGTGTTAGCAAATCAAAACACGGAATTCATTCACCGCTTCCCATGGGCGGACAGGTGTTCAGCCATCCCCAGGAGAGCAGGGCCCCATCACATGTAATGATGACTTGGGAAGACAAATGCCCTCCCTCTGAATGTCCCTCTTCTGGCAAAGAGCCAAGAGCATCTTGGGATATGTTAAGTAGAACATGCCAGCAGGTTAAGGAAGGTGATCCTTCTCTGCTTAGCCCCAGAAAAACACATCTGGATGCTGGGTCCAGTACTGGGCTCCCTGGTAAAAGACAGATAGGGATGTGCACTGCAACAAGTTCAGTGGAGGGGATATAAGGGCTTGGTCTGTCTGTCTCATGAAGAGAGGCTGGAAGAGCTGGAACTGTTCAAAATGGACCAGAAAAGGCTTTCTTGAATTATAACCATGTGTATAAATAGATGATGGTGGGAATAAAGAAAAGGGAGCCAGATTCTCCTCAGTGGTGATCAGTGACAGGGAAGAAGCAATGACTACAAACTGAAAAAACTGGAAATATCATTTAAAATTAAGGAAGATTTTTTTTTCCATAGAAAATAGTCGAACTCTGCAACAAGTTCTGCCCATGGAGGTTGTGGAATCTCATTCCTAGGGATGTCCAAAACCTGACTTTACACAGCCCTAAGCAATCTGATGGAGCCGACCATTTCACCATCCTACTGTTGTAACAGAGACATGACCATTTCCTCTTCTACAGGTTTCACCTCAAAAGGAATGAACTGAACTTTCTGTAATATCACAAGGTATATTAGAGTTGAGGGAACTGGAGATGAAAGAGTAGCCACCACAACAAACTGTGAAAAAAACCCAACATTCTGCAGTTCTGGATTTTCTTAGAGGTAGTACAAGAGTATTAAGTGATCATTGTAATGAGCTATCACAGTTTGATGTTACTTAATGAATATGATACCGTACTACAGACAATACTCCAGAACAAGAAGCTAAGTGACAAGCGTGCCTAAAATTTTACTCAGAAAAAAAGGCCCAAAGTATTGGAGAATTCTTTTAAAAGCATGCTAATGTGCTTTCTGAATATAAAGACAAATGCTAAGTAGTAGATTCTTACTTATTATTTTTCTTCCTGCATGCATAAAAAGTGGGGTTTTTTGTTTGTTTGTTTGGTTTTTTTTTGTCTTAAGAAACTGGTCAGTAAAAGCAAGGGGTTAACAATATCTAGCAGTCAGAATCCCTGTTCTCTGTGAGATTTCTACAGAGTAAAATGCCTGCAGTTTCCTAACAAATTATCCATGACCTGATTATTTGTCAGAATGCAAGAAATATGGGATTCATATTTCATGGTAAACATAGTATTTTTAAAGCAATCTATTTGTCTGAAACTCTGCTTGACCTCCATTCTTTTTCTTTTTTTTTCACTGCTTTTTTCAATAGTCTAAGAATCTATGAAGAAATGTCACTAACCAGAAAAATATACAATTTCTCTAGCTTGTTGGGAGAGATGAAGATCCTTATTTTGCTCTTATTTGCATTTCTGTAATTTGCCAGTTTATTACTTGATTGATGCATCAGTAGTTTGAGATATATGCTGAATGTTATCAGGACCAAAATCAAATTATGAGGGTTTTCTCTAGTCCTTGTTTGGAATGGAGAGGGAACAAAGGCTATTAACTAAAAACAATGCCACCCCAACCAATTATTACTGAAGGCTGATACTACCACCTTGTGTCTGTAGGCCTAAAAGATTTTAAATGTATGTTGGCAACATATCACTCATAGTCTGAATCCTTAAAATAATTTTACATAGTTCAGTAAATTTTCTGAAAACATAATTTAAATCCAGTAACACTTTTATATACAGAACTTTTGAAAGGGAGAAATATGTGAATGTCTGAAAGAAACAAAACAAAATCACTTTTCTGTAACATGGAGACTGAGAATCCCACAGAGATAACGAAACATGAGTAGCACTGCTGATCTAAGCCAAAACAAAGCCAGACACTTTTTGACAAAAGAGAGAATGAGGAAAATTGTCACCTACTAAGCATCTGTTGTCACATATAAAATACCTGTAAGTTCTCACCTGATGAATAATCAGGTTTGGCCAGTAAATTACTAGTAATGTGATTCCTCAACTCTCAGGAATGTTTTGAGGATAATTCTTCTTCCAGGGAGATACTGAGTAAAAACGGTTTATGAAAAATAGGTCTTATTGAGCTTCTGTTTTAAGTATTTCTCCTCTGCTTTTGTTACTTTAACACTGCCTGAAGTCTATGGAGATAATATATTAAAATATATAAAAATATTCATATACTATTATTTAATATAAACAGTAACATTGGTTGTTGAAGTCAGATACTCTAGCAAAAGAACTTATGCTCTACATTTAGTTTCACGGGATGAGGATTCATTTACTAAGATTTTTTTTCCTTATCCTAAAGAAAAAAATAATGATGGGACTGAAAAACTTTGATTACTGAGCATGGTTACATATGAATCACAGACACCAGAACAAAACCTGTAAGATAAATTTAGTTAAACAGGATCTATGCACTGAAATTCAGTACAACTACAAAATATCTTTGGAAACCATTGCCTAAATTAAAGAACTTGAGGTTAGACTACTTAATTTGTGGACTATTTTACTCAGAAGAAAGTAAATTACTTGGAATCGGAAATAACCCTACATTTTGTTGAATATTGTATTTTGAAATACAAACCATAAGAAATAAACCAAATTACTCCTCTTACTATAACAGTATTGAAGACTGCAACATAAATCTTGCCGTTGCTCCAGTGGTAAATGGCACTTTTGGTACAGTAACAGAGTAAAGTGAAAGAGTAAAGTGACGCTGAACGGGTCTGCATCCAGTTGGCAGCTGGTCACTAGTGGTGTCCCCCAGGGATCAGTGTTGGGCCCAGTTCTGTTCAATATCTTTTTTGATGATCTGGATGAGGGGTTTGAGTCCATCATCAGCAAATTTGCAGATGACACCAAGTTGGGGAAGAGTGTTGATCTACTGGAGAGTAGGAGGGCTCTTCAGACAGACCTGGACAGGCTGGAGAGTTGGGCTGATTCCAACGGGATGAGATTCAACAAGGCCAGTGCCGGGTCCTGCACTTTGGCCACAACAACCCCCTGCAGAGCTACAGGCTGGGGACAGAGTGGCTGGAGAGCAGCCAGGCAGAAAGGGACCTGGGAGTGTGGATTGACAGGAAGCTGAACAGGAGCCAGCAGTGTGCCCAGGTGGCCAAGAAGGCCAATGGCATCCTGGCCTGGATCAGGAACGGTGTGGCCAACAGGTCCAGGGAAGTGATTCTTCCCCTGTACTCAGCGCCGGTGAGGCCACACCTGGAGTGCTGTGTCCAGTTCTGGGCCCCTCAGTTCAGGAAGGATCTGGAGGTGCTGGAGCAGGTCCAGGGAAGAGCAACAAGTCTGGTGAAGGGACTGGAGCACAAGTCCTATGAGGAGAGGCTGAGGGAGCTGGGGTTGTTCAGCCTGAAGAAGAGGAGGCTCAGGGGAGACCTCATCACTCTCTACAACTCCCTGAAAGGAGGTTGTAGCCAGGTGGAGGTTGGTCTCTTCTCCCAAGCAACTATCAGTAGGACAAGAGGGCATGATCTGCCAGGGGAGTTTAAGTTGGATATTAGGAAGACATTTTTTACAGAAGGACTAATCAGGCATTGGAGTGGGCTGCCCAGGGAAGTGGTGGATTCACTGTCCCTAGAGGTTTTTAAGATGAGACTGGATGTGGCACTCAGTGCCATGGTCTGGTAACCACAGAGGTGTTGGATCAAGGATTGGACTTGATGGTCTCAGAGATCTTTTCCAACCCAGTTGATTCTATGATTCTATGATTCTATGACCTATACTTGCAGAAAATAAGAAATAATTTTCAAGTAGTTCACAGAAGGAACTATTTCTCCTTTCCTCTCTTCCGTCAGAAATCGCCTGCCCTTTCCTGAGGAAGAAAAGCATTTATTTTTAGAAAGATTTATATATGTTTCATGAATTATGTCCTGCTATAGCAGCCTGGGCAAGGCTTCAGCATTTCCCCAAGTAAATTCTCACATCAGTTTCTTCCCAGAGCTGGTTGTGCAGGTCAGATAGAGGTAGGTGAAAGAAATGTAAGAATAGAGCTGGGTGTGAGTTATGGGACCCTGAAAAATTCAAAGTGTCAGACCTGTTGTTTCTGTACCAGACTAGGGCTACAGGGAATGCAGGCAGACTGTTTTATCCCAAGGACTGCATTGGTCTTCAACTGAACAAAGAATAAGGAGAATATGAATATACTCTAACTTCCTTTAGCCTCATTATCCTGTACCTAGCCATGACACTTATCTTCCTGGAACACCAAATATCAACCCAACTAATCAATCTGAGCATTATCTTTTTTCAAACATGAGAAAAAAAAATGCCTCTGAAAATGAAACTGCTGGAGAAACAACTGCCTTTGTTATGGACTTCTTGCAACTGCTTCTTCTGCAACATCTGTAGCTTAAGTCAGCATTTCTGTTCCTGAGTATGAACTCACATACCAGAGAAACTGTGATTGTTCCATTGTGATTTGAAACTATGTTTTAATACTGCACAAAACAGCAAAAAATGGGCTCATTTTACAAAAATCTGTTCCCAGTACCACCACTAATTTTCACCTACTTCACAACCTCACAAAGAAGCTAAAATTCAGTTTGACTAAGTAAGCAAACATATTCCTGAGCTGATTTCAACAATCTGTCTGTATCACAGAATCCCAGAAGGGACCACAGTGGGTCATCTGGTCTAACCTCCCTGCTCAAGCAGGGTCATCCCAGAGCACATGGCACAGGATTGCATCCAGACAGTTCTGGAATATCTCCAGTGAGGGAGACTCCACAACTTCTCTGGGCAATCTGTTCAGTGCAGAGTCACTGCACAGTAAAGTTCTTCCTCATGTTCAGGTGGAACTTCCTGGACATCAGTTCCTGCCCATTGCCTCTTGTCCTATTGCTCGGCACAACCAAGAATAGCCTGGGCCATCCTGTGACACTTTCCCTTCAGATAATTGCATACCTTGATGAGGTCCCTTCTCATTTATCTCCTCTTGAGGCTGAACAAGAGAGATGCTCCACTATCTTCATCATCTCTGTAGCCTCTTCTGGACCCGGTCCAGAAGCTCTGTGTCTCTCTTGTCCCAAGGAGCCCCCAACTGGACACAGTACCCCAAATGTGCTTCACCAGGGCTGAGTGGAGGGGCAGGATCACCTCCCTGACCTGCTGGCAATGCTGACAATGCTCTTCCTAATTCTAACATTTCACTATGCAAATACCCATTGATCTTCATACTAGTGTGCAAGAATCTATTTAAATTATCAGCACTGTTGCCTATGTCTATTTGCTGACTATTTTATGCATCCAAAATACATTTTTCTGTGCAGACATAAAACAATTTTTGGAAAGAATTTTAATAATTTATGTTTCAGCTACTTTCATTTTAGCATTCTGAAAATATTATTTTTTTTTTTATTCTTTGCCTTTCATTAACAGTTAGGAATGAGGAGAAGCCATTGCATTCCATTAAAATTTCTCACTTGGAGCACAACATTAAACCAGACAAGGAAGTTTCTCAGAAACTGAAAAGTTCTTAATGAATTCTCCAAAGGTAATAACAGTACAATGAAAAAGAAGACTTATATAATGGCTTCCTTTTAAAAACAGTGCTTCTCTATTTTGTTTGTGTTCTTTTCCATTTTCTAACTGGAAGACTTTGAAAAATAGGAGACTGTGGTAGAGGGTCCTTTAAAATTTACAGGTAAGGAATTTTGTGTAAAAGGTTGTAAAAGGCCTTCCCTCGAGAAATTTTCTGCAAGAGAAGCTGCTGAGTAGGGAAAGGGAAGAGTAGTCAACCAGAAGATTTAAAAAATCAATGTCAGAAAAATGAATTTAGCAAAACACTTCTGAACTCCCGCTTGGAAATATCTTAAGGTTTATGCATAAGGTAAAAGAAATGTTGAGAGTAAAAGAAATGCTGGCATTCATAAGAAAAGTAAGACAGTATCCTATCAAAATAGTGGAGAGTCAAATGCAAGTCACCTCACCAAGGTAGAAAGAAGTCCTTCATTAAAGGAAACAGTTTCTCTTAAGAGAAATATTTAATCCCATAAAAGATACCAAGAGCTGGCACATCAATCAGGGAAGAAAGAAGGACAAGCAGCAGCCAAAGTCATCCAAGAATTCTAGTTCATGTCCCATGAAGGATATTGGCATAGGAGGCCTCCACAAACTTTTCAAAGCTGAACTACCTCCTTGTCAATAAGTTAGTTTACATTGACACTCTAAATGCAAACAATGGTTTTAATCTATAAATATTGACAGACCTTGTCATTGTAGCCAATGCAGAGGTCAGTGAGGCATGTAAATTATAAATGTACAATTTAGGTTAGAAGTAATATATCAACTTGCCCTGAATTCGAAAAGTGTAAACCAACAGCAGCATGTGAGCACTTTACAGTATGTGAGCATTTTATATTATATGAGCATTTTACAGTACTGTGATGGCATAGTCAGACAAAATCTTACATTAGTATTTAAGCCATACGACAAATATAGGAGGGAGGGGGATACTTACACTTCCAAGCCACCAGAGCAACAAAGTCACCACATGGAAGAAAAGGGTGAAAATAGGCAGGACACCTTCCTGAAGAACAGTAGAAGGATGTTTGGCAAGGTGGAGCAAAACAGAATCACAGACTGGGTAAGGTTGAAAGCTGATCCAATCTCCCTGCTCAAGCAGGGTCGTCCCAGAGCACACAGTACAGGATTGTGTCCAGACAGTTCTGGAACATCTCCAGGGAGGGGGACTCCCCATCCTCTCTGGGCAATCTGTTACACTGCTCAAGCATCTGCACAGTAAAGTTCTTCCTTGTGTTCATGTGGAACTTGGAACTTCCTGTTCATCAGTTTGTGCCCATTGCCTCTTGACCTACTGCTCAGCACCACTGAGAGCCTGGATCCATTCCCTTGACACCCTCCCTTCAGAAACTTGTAGACACTGGTGAGGTCCTGTTGCATGACAGTTGCTCTGAAAGCCAAATTCCTAGTTGTATCTATTTCTATTATTTAGAAGTTCCAAAATCTATACAAACAAGTCTAGATAATGAGAAGACTAGAGAAAAAAATGGTATTAAGTCAGAGTAAATACATATCTTTTCTGCTTCACTAATGACAAAACTTTTTTTTCTTATAATCTGTTAATCCCTAGAAGAAGATCCAGTTAAATGCTAAAAACTGAAGAAAATTTTAAGGTCAGATAACAAGACATGATCCTCACTTAGTAAAGAAGTTAATATAAAAAAAAAAAAAAAGTGAAACTCCTTCCTTATTCACATACAAAAATTTGGTGGTACATCTGTAAAATCCTCAGAAATCTACAGTTCCAAACAAAATATCCAGGAAAGCCAGCAGTGTTATCTACAAATTAGAAGCAATGATTTTGCAGAGGCTTCTTTTGTCCTTTAGACAATTTTGTGTGGCAAGCTTGAAAAAGAAGTCAACCTCAGCAGTATTCATTCATGATACAAGAATGCCCTGTGACTTTTGTGTCCACACCTTATGATATCTCTAGGCAATAGTGAAGAAAAGACAAGGCATTTCAGTTCTTCATGCAGAAATCTATTTGTGTGCCCCCTCATCCTTTTCTGTTAAAGACAATGAAGGATTAGTCAAATGACAACCTTAGAATTGTTTCACACTGGAAGAACAGATGTTATAAAATAGTTTTTAAAATTGTTTCTGCTAGCAACTATTCAAATGGGAAGTATTATGAGGGATGAGTCCCTTCAAACTATCTCTTTCCCTTGGGCTAATGATGATAAACTAGTCATTAAGTGTAAAACTGCACAGTGACATTAGTGTGCTTCTGTTATGTAGAAGAGCTCCATAGAATCATAGAATCACTGAATGATTTAGGTCAGAAAGGGCCTTAAAGATCATCCAGTTTCAACCTCCCTGTCATGGAAAGGGACACCTTTCACTAGACCAGGTTGCTCAGAGCACCATCCAACCTGGCCTTGAACACTTCCAGGGATGGGGCATCCACACCTTCTCTGGGCAACCAGTCCCGGTGCCTCACCACCCTTACAGGAAAAATTTTTTTTCAATATCTGATCTAACCCTACTCTCTTTCAGTTTTAAGCTATTCCTCTGGGTCCTGTCACTACAATTCCCTCTCTGGCTTTCTTGCAGGACCCCTCCGGGTACTGAAAGGTGCTATAAGGGCTCCCCAGAGCCTGTTCAGCTCTCCAGGCTGAACAGCCCCAACTGTGACTTGGTGGCCTCTTCCACAACCAAAGAATTGCAATTTTGTGAGTTTTGCAGCCTTTTAGGATGAAGAAATATGGACATTCTGGTTGTGTATATCAGTGTAAATGAAAGGAATTTCCATTATCACATGGAATATAACCTCAGGGATAATTAACAATATGTCTCTCTAATTGCATATTCAATATGTGTTGCTTGTATCCTCACTAAATAATACATGTCAGAAATCACTATGTTAGTGAACCAAACACTCTTGCTATACCTTTAAATGTGAATGCTTTGCTGAAGTCTTTCTTTTTCAAAGGTAATTGTGTTTACTCGTCCACTCATATAACAACTTAATGACCACTCAAACTTTGTTCTTACAAAGGAAAAAAAAAAGGAAAGTGAGCTTCAAAATGTAATCCAGTCCCTTTTTTTTTTTTTTTTTGCTAGCCATGTGTTGTCTAAAATGTCATATGGTCTGAAGAATGATGTAAAGGAAAGTTATACATCTTACAGTGTCTCACCAGTCTCTAAAGCTTCCATATGATTCCAAACCTCTGTGAAATTTTGGAATAGCCAGAAGACTGTTGAGCAGATTTATTCAGCACACTGAACCTCTCTTTAAAATGTGACAAACAAAACAAAATGTATGGAAAGACAATAAATGCAGGTAATGATCTCAAGATTTGAACTATAATGAAAGTAGATATTTTAATGCAGCAGATTCCCACTTCCAAAATTGGATGTCTAGCTTTATCTAGGTTTGATGCAAACAAAATATAACCTGAAAAACTTTAATATAAAGATAACAATATTTAGACACAGGCAGAACTTTTCTACTTTGTTTTTTCTTTCACTATTTTACATGAATATTAAAGTTAGGTGGTAGTTCTCAGACAGGATATGACTGGGAAAATGTATTTCAAAATGCCTGTTTTCTCAGTTTCTGGGTATTCATATTATTTACAAAAGCAGTGAAAAAAAAAAAAGCCAGGGATGTATAACACCTAAAAAACCCTGTCATTATCAAAAGGAAGCATTTCCAAGCCTCAGTCTCCTAAACAACAATGACAAATTGTTAGAGTTTGGACAAGTATTAGGTGTATGTTTAAGTTGCCTATTCACAACTGAACTTTTTTTAAGCTATTATTTTACAAAAATTGCTATCCATGCTTTTTACCCCTCAGAACTCTTCACTTATTTCCTCATTTAAGGGACTTTCACATCTCTGCCCAACCTTTTTCCGCTCTTGCTGATATCAGTACTTTGATTACCCAACTGTGGGGCTGAAATTTTGCCTTTCACTTGTAACTGGTTGAAACAGAAAAGAATATTTAAAACTTTGGAGGCACTTCCTGAAGCAGTTTAAATTCAGTTCTGTAGGAAGCCACAAAGGCCACTCAAGAAGTTGTACAAATCCATATCATTGCACTGAGGTTCTTCTATTTTTATATATAGTGATACCAGAATGTTGCAACTATTTTCATAGCCTAAGTTTTCATTAAAACTTCCAAAAATGTGTTTCTAAAGCACAAATTGTCTTTAAATCAGCTTCTCTGTTGTACCACCTCTTTTTTCCTACTATTAATTATTTCTGTCACAGGCAGTTAAGTCATGAGGTACACAGAAAGTACAAGAGGTTTAAAGTATTGATGATACACTGATTATGCAGAGGATACATGTCCATCAAAAGATCAGCTAGAAGTGGACTGCCATTGGTGTACTATTTATTAGCCTTTGCAATTCCTACATTTCTTTGATTTTCCTCTGTAATATTTCATATTCTCCCTTCATCATCTTCAAGATGGAACTGTAAAACAAATACCACACTTCCATAGCAACTATTCTTGTAACATCACTATGAATAGTTACTTGAAAGATTTTTATTTTTTAAAACAAATTGTATACATCATCCAGTCTGGGCCATTGAGAATACTTGTAAAAAATTTACTGTATAGATAGAAAATAACCAGAAAATGGAGAGATAAACTACACTACCACCTGTCATCTGAAGATCTTTTGTGCTAATATGCAGCACTAGAGCTCACAACTCACTTGTAATCACACATATGCGTTTCTGCATAGAAAATGCTTAAAATTATATCTATAAATTAACATTTATTTTACTGAAGCTGTCTGCAGATTGGATAATGTTTAATGCTAGTAGTAATTCCGTATCTTGTTGACATTTCCTGTGTTATGCTACATCTAGCCAATCACTGCTTTCTCTGCTGGGTAGCAAAGACAGGATCTCCATGATTACTATATGCTGCCTGATTTCATATCCACTTAATTAATTCTGAGTACTTTCTGATTAAATTTTCATAAACTGTATCTTGGTGCTTTCTGCTTTTGTGTGGGCAGTAATCACTACTGATACACAGATATCAGAGAGTACATTAAACAAACAAGTACACTGAGGGGTTTGTAAGTCCGATTTCTATGGGCATCGTAAGTAGACTTACCCAGCACCTCAGTGACAGAAAACAATAACAATCTATTTACCATCTCAAGTCTTACATATCTACACATGGGGGGAAAATGTTTGTGTACATGACATAACAACTGCATTTTAATTTCCACTTTCCATGAGCTGCTAAAAAAGAAATTGTTGCCAAGGGAGGAAGGGCCAGAAGCAGTCATGAACCTGGGAAGATGGAAAGGCAAGGAGAAATTTAGGTCATTTATTGGGCTAGACAACTTTATCTTTCAAGATGGCTCTTACGTGAATGGCATCATTAGGAGACAGTGCTCCCCCATATTTGAGTTCTGGCTATATAACTCCCCAGATTGTCTTGACAGCACCGTCAGGAAAATCAAGAGTTTTCTTCATTCAGACCCTGAGTTTTAGTGATGATCAGCACTATTAAAAAGGGAGGGATTTAAGTGTGATCCTTAATCATACCTACTTTTATAAGAGGTGGCTTATTATGTTTATAGTTGTTTTTTTCCTAGTCTAGTGCTACCCATATACATCACTCTGGCAATTTAGCTGTTCAGTCTTTTGTGTATGATATAATGAGCCTTCTAGAAGCAATGTCATAGGTCTCTATTACGGCTATATCAGTGCAAACAATTGCAGATATATCAGAGCTTGCTTTTCCCAGACTCACTTGGGAATCACTCAACCACTTCAGCACAACATTCAGCTCTGGCTGGTAAGTTGCCTTGGAAATCCCTTCAGATGAAAAGAATAGAAGCAATTATTTGTGCTTCCTATTTACAGCACTTCTGTGGTTTTCATCACTATATTAAGATAAACTTTTTTAATTGTCTCTTCCAGGTTATGTGTACAGTTTATCAAAATCTTCTGTGACAGGAAGGAGTTCCAAACACTGTAGCAAACCATACCAAGACTGATTTTGAGATTTAAGCTTTGAGGCTTAAAAATAGTGACAGTGATGGGCCATGGTTTGACCTCACCATTTCTGAGGGCTTTATTACAATTTACAACTGTACCACCACATGTGTATTTTGTTATTTGGGACTCTACTTTCTCACTGTAGGCCAGTTTACTTCCAAATAAACAGTCATTCTAACACTTCCCTCTATCTAACTCCAGTTTGATGGGCGTTTTGTTTTATTTCTTTTTTTTTACTCACTTTAAGCACTTGGATTTTTTTAGTTTGGTTTGGTTTTGGGTAGTTTGGTTTTTTTTTTTTTTGAGGCAGACGGAAATCCTTATTAAGTTTTCTATGATTGGGGTATATTCTCTGGAGGATGTAAATCTTTTATCATCACTTCTGCTCTACATTCTGTTGAATGTCCAAGAGAAAACCAGTGATGAGTGGTGCTCCTCAGAGTTCAGTATTAGGACCAATATTTTAAAACATCTTTGTTGATGGGTTTGAGTGTACCCCCAGCAAGTTTTCCAGTGACACTGAGTTGTGTGGCGCAGTCCACACGTGGGAAGGAAGGGGTGGCATCCAGAGGGACCTTGACAGGTCTGAGAGGTGAGTCCATGTGAACCTCATGAAGTTCAATGAGGCCAAGCAAAAAGTGCTGCATCTGTTGGCAGAGAATAGCTTGGGAGCAGCCATGAGGAGAAGGTCTAGGGAGTGTTTTTGGATGAAACCTTCCATATGACTCAGCAATATGTGCTTGCAGCCCAGAAGGCTAATCATGTCCCGGACTGCATCAAGAGGAGCATGACCAACAGGTCAAGGGAGATCACTTTGCTCTTGTGACACCCCACCTAGAGTGATGTATCCAACTCTGGGTCCCCAAACACAGGAAAGTTATTGATCTGTTGAAGTAAGTCCAGAAGAGGCCACAAAGATGAACAGAGAGCTGGAGCACCTCTCCTATGAAGACAGACCAAGAGTTGGGGCTGTTCAGCTTGGAGAAAAGAAGACTCTGTGGAGACCTTACAGAGTCCTTCAGTATCTAAAGGGGCTATAAGAGAGCTGGAGAGGGACTTTTGACAACAGCATGTGACAGGACAAGGACAAACTGAAAGAGGGAAGGTTTAGATTCGATATTAGGATGAAATTCTCCCCATCCCTGGAAGTGTTCAAAGCCAGGCTTGATGGAGCTCTGAACAACCCGGTCTAGTGAAAGGTGTCCCTTTCCATGGCAGTGGGGGTTGGAGCTAGATGAATTCATAAACCTATCTAGTTGTCTTTGGGTTCTGACTGGCAAGCTTAGAAACTGATATTTAAAATGCTCCTTACTTATTTATGCTAGGATTTTCTTCTTCTTCCAAAGCTGCACATTAAGAGAACAATCACAAGATACTTACAAGATTTTTTATCTCCTCCATAAGCAGCTGAAAAGCATTGAACAGTAGCATGATACAGGTCACATTTCTTCCTTTGAGCAATACAACTTACACAGAGTTTTGAAAATACACCATTAAACTTGTGCCTGGAGACAGAATTTAAGTAATATCACTTAGTTCCTATTTTTGTTGATTCTCTGCTTGATGCAAGAGTACTGATGGAGATAGGTTACCCAAGAAGCTTTCAGAGGGAGTGGTATTAAATTAAAATTCACATCAGTGGGATACCTTGTAAACATAAATACCTTATAGGATTACGGAATGAGTAGGGAATATTGCTTTGAAACATTATTTTAATTTTTGTTAGTTGTTTTTAAAGTTTGTGAATAGCTATATTGTTAACATTTTGAGATTATTTGACAGTAGTAGCTACCCTATTACTAAGAAAGTTTAGGTGCCTCTAAAACTTGTATTTTTGTCTTCTCCTCATAGGGAAGCAAATGTCTATCACCAGGACAATTATTGCTCACTTATTTTGACAAAGAAATTTTTCATCATAATTTTAATAAATATCTTTATACTCTACTTGACAGGAAAATAAGAGAAAGAAAGTATTTCTTTTAAAAAAATACCATGATTTCTGAAATTGTTGGTTGTGAAAAGAATTAATATATGTTTGTCTTTTAATTTTTCCATCATTTTCTGGTAATAAAATAATCTCAGTGCTTGTTTTTTGGAGTATTTCTCTTTTCATAGGTTTCTTTTGGCTTTTTCATGGAACAACCCTCCTATATATTTAGGAAAGACTCTTTCCACGCAGTGTATAGGCCAGTACTTTTATTTTCCCCTGACATCCTGTAATACTGGTATATTTTGTAATAGAGTACATTTCCTTTATAAGCCAGCTCATTTACTCTTCTTTAACAGCTGTTATTTCTGGCATTCTAACCTATCTAACCCTTATGTAAATCAGTCCTACTGCCAAAAGTCTTTTTTAATTAAGTTGTATTTCTACAGCTTAACTCAAGGGCAACAAGCAAATAGTATTGTCTGCTCATTCATTTATTCACTGAGGAAGAAAAGAATGAAGATGAAAACCCCTATAAATATTTATTAAATACTAGCTTTTTTGAATAGCTCTATTTTGAGCCAATCATTGGGACTGCCACAGATCTGACACTAATAGTTGGTAATTTTTTTTCACAGTAAAAGTCTCCTATTGCTGGGGCTTGTGCTTATCAATGATAACAAAACTTTCTTATCAGCAGTGAAACACTGTGACACTATTTTTAATTCATGTTACAGAGACCATTTCTTCCTTTTAGTTCAGGAGGCAAACAAACAGGCAAAAAAACTCCAACTACCTAAATTTCTGGGAGAAAACACAAAATAAAGACCTACTTGAGTGTGAAAAGCTAAGAACAAGCAATGAGCTTTCCCTTTCTAACTTGGCCATGTCAGCACTTTGCGGGCCCTGACCTAGTCCACACTGCAGATGGAATTCAGTGACTGCTTTGGATTAAAAAAAATATACAGATAACAGCACATAATAAACATGCCTTAATGAGTGATAGTTACATTAACTCCATGTGTGAAATCTTTGTCAGTGAGGAAAGTCACTCATTTGAGCAGCCACATTGCCACATAGACACCTGGAAAGGTTTGGGTTGGGGATGATTTGTAACTGCCTCACTCAGTTAAGTGAATACTTCAACCATCACCACACATATCACCATCCATAAAATTCATCTGAATGGGTGACTTTCCTGTGCACTGCATTTCCCTGAAGGAGTGAAATGTGGATCAGACTGGAAATCCAGCTCCAAATCCTGGTTTCTCTCTGACCCTGGTGACTAAACATTGGGCCTCTGAGCTGAGGGACCAGTAGGACCTTATGCCTCACTCTGTGCTCAAGGAAAGGTGGCACTTACACCTTTCATACTATGAGATACACAGATCCTGTCTGGGTCATGTTAGCTCTAGATGGTAAAAATGAAGTTGTTCTAGTTACAGACCATTTCTAACAAGTATAATTGGTTTGAGAAGTTATTTTGTGTTGAGAAAGTGCCTCCATACTCCAAGTTGCACTAGGGGAGGTTTGGACTGGATATAAGAAAAAAAATTCTTCATGGAAAGGATTGTCAAACACAGAACAGGCTGCCCAGGGTGGTGGTGGAGTCATCATCCCTAGAGCTATTTAACAGACATGTGGATGTGGTATTTAAGAACGTGATTTACTGGCAGACTTGGCTGTGCTGGGTTAATGTTTGAACTTGGTTTAGGTCTTTTCCAACCTAAATGATTCTATGATTCAATAAGTCCCCTCATTTTACTGGAGGGAATATACTTCAGGTCCCACTTAGCTTTTCTTAATGTTTTATAAGATTATCTCAGATGTTTATCTACTCAGTTTACTATACTACTGTTACTCATTTTACTATAACGTCCCTGCTTTTTAGTGAAAGAAAATTGAATCCTAAAACCAAAATGGAGAAGAAATTAAGCACTTGCTAAAGAGGAGCCAAACAATTTTAGCAAATGCTCAGATAAAGCACCAAATACTATGTTCACAATAAAAATAAATAAATAAATAAGGCTTTGTTTTTTCAACGGGAAGTATTCCTACAGAAGTCACTGCTAAATGATTTTTTTTGGCACAAGGATCTTATGTGTTTTCATAGACTACTTTGATGAATTATTGGCAGAGAGATTCAAGGACTTTAAAAACATACAAACCTCAGGAGGACCAGAAAATAGTTCAAAATAGCTGGAGACTGGGAGAATGTAAGGAAAGAATATTATATATTCTTTTCATGTTTTTGTTCTAATACAAGTATGTATCAATGTGCATCCATCCAGGCTCTTCATGGGAGACAAGATAATGGGGCAAGTTTTTAGCTGCACAAAATCAATATAGTTTTTCTCATTTTCTTAACGCCTAAATGCTGAATTCTTCAAATTAGCTGGGAGATGATGGTACTGAGTTTCTTGTATTCAGTCACAGGATTTCTGTGAACAATTAAACAAGTATGAAATGCTGTCCTCTATTCAAAAAAAAAGGAAAAAAAAAGAAAAAAGAAATAAAGAAATATACAGGCTGCTTGTTGCTCTACTAAGACTATAACCATTATTGCTACTACTTACAGGAAAAAATAATATCTATTAAAAAAATTAATCTATTCAAAGTATTAGAATTTAAAACTGCTTAAAATAACATTTAGGTTAAGAACATACAGCTCTTTAGTTGTAAACACTAAGCTGTTCCTCATCATTAGTAATGTTCCTGAAATAATGACGGACATGTGAAGTAACATGATCATATTCAGATTCTCATTCACCAAGTTCAATGCATGAAGGAATTTTTATTTTTTACACGTCTGAAAGGTAGAAATGAAGGATATATACCAAGCTATTTACGTGAAAACCTAGAAGATATATCTTTAAACATTTAAACATTTTTAAAATATTTCTGCAGAAATTAGAACCAGCTATAAATACACTATGCTCATTCTATATATAAATAAAAAATGTATGGAAATACAATGATTCCATGGAAGCCATTTTACAAGCACTTTGCAAATACTCCTTACTGAGATTCAATCCTGCACTTATCTCAAGTTCAAAAAAAGCATTCCTTCAATGCTTTTTGAGGGACGGGATGTATCTCAAAGTCAAGTTCCTACTGGAAATATATTTGTATTTACATGAATTTCAATTTAAATGCTCAGTTACTTGAACTTACTTGTGCTTTACCTCATAAAGTGTTTGCCCAGCAGTATGAGAGACTTCATAAAAAACTCTGCAACAAGCTTTCCTGGCTGCACAGTGTCAGAGCTGGCCTTGAACACAGGTAGCCAAAACCGGAGTGAAAATGTTGACTTTGTATTTTATTGCAAATAATTAAATGGGCAAAAATGAATAACATGTAGTCATATCTAATAAACACATTTTTTGAAAACAATATCTATTTAACATTTTCTAATCCAAGTTATGCAAGCTTCAAATGTAAAGAAAAAGGAACTTCTGAATCCTCAAGCAGCTAATTTTCCGGGTAAAATATAGCTCTACAGATGAACAGATCTGAATTATGTTATTTCCACTCTTGCAATTTTCCATACAGTGGTTCACAGCTTTCAGTTTTCCCTAATTCCTCATGGCCACGTGGCTTATTTATAATTTTACCTTTATTTTGTGAATTATTTTCCCATTTCTTCTCCCTGAGGTATCTTTTCAGATTCTACTGGGAAAGAAAATAATGTTTTATTCCTTTGCAATATTTTGCTGACTTTTACTTGTCCTAGGTAAAAACTATTTTGCTCTCTTGTGGGTTAATTATTTGTAAAACACTGCAAATAGCAAGACAAGTATGTCCTAAATTGATCTAACTAAATGCACAAGGACCTTCCCAAGAGAGCAGATATTTGAGTAGCTGGAGTATCTGTCACTGGTGCTTGGGTTTTGGGATCCTACTGCCCACGGCAATTAGCCCCAGAGTTTGATTTCTTTTTCCAAACAAGGTACTCTAAGGTTAAATGCTGCTCTGTTTACAACTTCTATTAGAAGTCGCTGTTGCTTTCAGAGAGCTTTGAGATTGCTTGGAAACTGCACTCAACTGTGAACTGCTGCTGTTGCTGTCAAATAATCTCAGTGCTTCTTTGAGAAACTGAGTCCTGTCATTTGCCTGTCCCTCCATCCCACTCCTCACCTCGTTAGTTAGATAAATACTTGAGAGTATTGGACCCTGGAGATTTCAAGAAATAGGCACGGGTGTCGTTCAAGTTCCAGCTCTGCAATCACTTTTTGTTTAAGGTTGTTAACTAAGAGGAATAGTTACGTCTGTGACTATGTCACAGCACAGAGTGCTGAAGGACCGAATAGTTTTTCCTAATTTACACAGAATCTCAAAATTGAATATTATTGGTAAAAAGTCAAAACATTAGCTTATCCCATTGTGTAAAAAAAACATTAAACTAATTGTAACTGTAGTCAAGGCCTTTTTTATGTGTTCATTTTTTTAAAATAAAATAAGAAAGTACATATTTTTATTGGGTTTATAATTATATTAAGTATTTTACAAGGCACCCTTTTAAGACAACAAAGACAAACTATCCTTTTTCATCTCTGTCTTAAAATACATCTTTCCTTTACTGCAACACCAATTATGGTTATGATTTTAATTTATTATAATTGAAATTTTTATCGAGGGAGATATAAAGACATCACATTTTCTAAAAATTGCATCAGTTTGGAGGCAGAATCAAACACAATCAAAACAAACAGCTTCATGCAATATTGCTGACTGAAACAACTAAGACCAAACCAGAAAATAGCTTATTATAGTAAGCTATCACACAACTTCTACGTTAATGTAATTACATTAATTTCAATACATTTACTATTGAATCACCTGGTATTTGTGTATTATAAATTCTATTAGCATAATATTATTATTTATGTGGAGCTTCATGTGCAACATTTATTATGAATGAGAAACTATTAGAAATGACAATCTAATCAAAATAGTAACATAGAAATGTAAACTAATATGTAAAAATATTTAGAAAGGCATTACACCATGAAAATCATTATTTAAGAGAAAGAAATTGAAAATTTTTAGGAAGTTTCAAATTCTGTTGAGAATCAAAGCCTTTATTTACTTCAAATATTTGCAATGTTTAAAGATTTTCTGCTTTTTCCAGCTTTTTCATCTCTACTGAAATGATAATTTCAAGAAAATTTCTGAGCACATAGTTTTATATGAAAAGTAAATTTTCAAAAACCTCATTTAAATATTTCTGGGTTTAGATAGCATTCATTTTTCCTTTATTATGCAGAAAAAATATATTTGGGGAATCTTAAACAGTTTATCAAAAACTGAAATTCTACTAATTGTGCACAAATATTCCCCCAGAAAGAAAAAGCATAAAAGTGCTAAAGAGAGTTAAAAAACCATGATACTCATGCACACTATTATACAGGAGGGATAAATTAGCAATATATTTTATTATTTGGTGATGTTTCAAAAACTCTTTTAGTAAAATATTAATTAAATTTCCATAACTTCATTTCAAATATTCTACATTCTATGTAAACCAAAGCAGACATGAAAAGAATTCTATCAACAGTTGTTCAAATAAATCCATTTGCTTGGATAAAATATAAATCTTCAAGATCATTCATCTATGAAGTTACTAATAGTTTCCGTGATTAGCTCTATATAAATTCAATTAAATTTTATTTCAGGGTTATAAAATTTCAGTAGAATGCACTAAATGAAAGTGAATCATTATATTTTGACTAGCAATATAATGATAGGCTTTCTGAAATGCTGAAAATAGGAGGTCAGGTCACATCCATATAAAATACTGCCAGAGAAATACCAGATGTTGCAGTAAATTGCATGGTTATGAAAATTTTTTCCATTGGACTAGTGCTCAGGAAAACCCACATGATGTTAGTGACATTATAGTCCTGAAGGCAAACTCTCTCAGATGGCACCTAAAATATAAATCCCAATTTTTACAATAATTTAATATTTTTAAGTGATGAAAAAAGATTTCTTCTTTCAATTCAAACCCATTCTGCATTCATATTACTCATTACAAATCTTCAGATTATAAAACAAGGTAACCTTCCTGGACAAAAGACCTTTATAGTGTTCTGTGGTCTGTTAATACTTGTGTTTGTCGTGTTAGTGGTGCAGTGTTACGGTGGTGGAGAATTCTTACTGTTTGTGCTCATACACAGTTCCTCTCTTCTTATCTAACTTTTTAAAGTCTTGAGTATGTCAAAACCTTTGCCATAGGTGAAGAAGGCACAATCATTTCATAGTGTAGTGGCACATAGAGCATTTTACCATGATATAGTACAATAATAGCCCTACGCTTCTGTCTCTACACGGGTAAATCCATCACTTCTCCTCTCAACAAACTTTGAGGAAGCAAGAAACAAATCAACAGCACAGATTGCTTCTTGACTTTTATTAACTCAGATAGATGAACAGAAGATCTTTGATAACAAAAGTTTGGAACTCTGGAAGTGGGATGTGCACTGTGCTTTTGGTTGGCTTTCCCTGTTGGAAAAGCACACATGCAAACAGGGTCTTAAATAAAAACTGATACATCCTAGTACGTTTAAGACAATTACTATTTTGTGCTAAATATTACAGATGACATTAATGTAAATCCACTTTAGGTATTCTGATATGTTCTACTCAAAATTTAATATTGGCAAACTGATAATTAAATTATGACCTTAATTCATGCATACATATGTGATTTATTACAAGTTGAATAATATGACTTAAAGAAAATTATTTATATCTTTGGTAAAATATGCAAACTTGCATTTTGGTCTCCATGAAGTGCCTGTGAATATAATATTATTTCAAACTTATAATGAATGCCATCAAAGATGCTTATTAAAAATGTCAGGCTTACATCACCAGCAAACCATACTAAAAGTACCAAGGAAAAGAGAACAGTTTAATGAGCACTATTCTTTGTATCTGCAAATTAAATTAACATAAATATCAAGTCCCTGAAGGCAATAATTGTCTTGATTTTGCCTGCACAGCTCCCAGGGCCTGTCCCCACCCCTGCCTTCGACCAGGACACTGTTTCAACCCATAAACAGTGCTTTTCCTGTGTCCTGCCCTGCTTCCTGGCTGGAACCAGAGTCAACAGCCCTGCTCTGGAGCAAGGCACTGCCTTCTCTTCAATTTAAAAATAAATTTTATAAGGAGTACTCAAACTAACTGTAGTATTGAACAAAATATAAATTATAAAATTGTAAAATATATGTTATGCTTTTTTCCCCATTAACTTTGAAAGATATTTATGGTTTCCATTAGACTTTCATGGATTCACTCAAATGTGGGTTTTCTCTCTGTAAGTCAAAGCAATGATCTCACACCCATAAACGAAAGGAGATGCTGAAAGTTGTTCAAGGACAAAGCAAGTATTTGTTGGACCTGTTTCCGAGGTGTTCTTGATGACACACGAGCGCTACATTTTACCTTTAAAGCTCACATCGCGTATGCAAATGGGAAAGTTCAACATTTTAAATCATTACACTTCATAGGATGTAGAATTGTAAATGCATAATTTATAACTTGCACTCTAACATTGAAATACTACCAGTATAACTTCACTTGTGCTACTGCTTAGAGATGCACCCACCTAGGATTTGCAGAAGCATTTTCATGGTTACCTACAAGTCATATTTGACCTAAAACTATTGAAACATTACAAAGGCACTTGAAAAAAGGACAAAATTGTCATTTTAGACTGCTATAAACTGAAACTTTTCAGGATCAAGCTGTAATTTAGTACATTTGAGAGAATTTGTGTTTCTGCTACAGTACCTTCTTAAATTAATAGGTAAGCAAACGAAAAAGAAAAATCCAGAGATAAAAGGCAGTGGAGAAAGTAGATTACACATCATGATTCAGACACAAGAGGAAAATGAAAAGTCCTGAAATTTTCAGCAGTACAAATATTCCCTTGCCCCACGTTTCAGGCAAGTGCCATAATTTCCAAGCTTAATTAATTTTTCAATCTGTCCTCATTCTGAATGAATATTTGAATGTGTTAACCAATATGCAATAACAAAAGACATTTAACTCCTCCACAGAATTCCCTACACCTGAATTGTTGGAGTATTTTCCTATGATACAGATCCCAGTCTCCTCTCTAGTGAAAAGTCTAATGGCTATATACAAAGCCCTGATGAAATAGCATTGACATAAAAATCTAATGAGAAAGCTGCTACAAAATACTATATTAATTTGAAGCTGTCGACTCCACAGGGACAAAAACTTTCATTCATTCCACAGTGTTAGTTGAAATCTAGCAGATGTTAAATGTGACTAAACAATCAACTAAGGCTTAATTTTATGAGGTCTGCCTTATTTTGTCCCCAAAGTTCACTGACTCTAGCAAGCAACAAACTAAATGCATAAAATTATCCCAGGAAAAATTAAATTGTACTGAGGCATCTCCCATGCTTTGAACAAGGTTCATTGTATCTCTATTGACATCACTTAGTGTTTAAAGATTTTTAGGAGGATGTAAAAGAAGCTCATAAAATCACAGTCATTATAGTCTGGGGGGAAGTTGTGTGTTTTTCCAGCAGAGCACTAAGTTTCTGTCTTTGAATGTTGGGCTTCTTTCTTTATTTCACACTATTTATAGGAGGCCCATTACTTTACCGAGAAGGAGATGGAAAATAGAGTGTACAACCAAGGGACCTACAAGTGCCACTTTACTGGGCATACACCATTCAACCAGGAGCACTAAAGGGATTAAGAAGGCAGCTTTGTATTGTCTCAGAGGTACAGTAACATAAGCACCACACTGGATTGTATGACAGTTACTATGGTAACCATTCCTTGTTTCCCTACCACTAAACCACACATTTGCTGGTGGAACAAGCCAAGTAACTCAAAAGGATGTGAGACAAATGTTATCATGGAGTCCTTTCAGTCTGACATTATTTTCAATTTTCTAGGTCCAAAGATTTTCTCTTTTGAATGCTTTAACCTCTAAATTGTGTTATTTCAAGCCCTTATATGCAAAAAAATTGGATCAGATTCTTTTGGGAGACCTCCTGCAAAAAAGATTACAGGCACTTTATAAGAAGATTGCCATGAACATGCTAAAAAAAAGGAACAAGACAGTATGACAGAAAAGAGTAGCAGATAAAGCATCAGGACAAAGATCTTGATAAAATTACCCTTATCTAGCAAGGATAGTCAGTAATCCTTAAGTAAAACAGAAATAAATTAACACTGTTAAGTGGCAGAGACAGAGGTGAAGGGAATACTGGTTCAAAAAATTAGCCATGGTTTCTAGAATACACATATGTCTGAGGTGACAATTCGGAATTAGACACAAATTCCACCCAAATTGAGCAATCGACTGACTGGATTAAAGATATCAAGTGACACAGGAATAACAAGATCCTTGAAAAGTTAGGATATTGTGCTTATAGTGCATATACAATAACGTGGGGCAAGGGGGAAATTTTGCAAAAAAAAAGAGACAGAAGATTAGAAGCACATTTTTTTAGTCATAGTTTAACAGCAGCTTTGAATCAGTGAGCATCCTGTTTGCCTCCCTTGACCAATTACTTCCCCTTCAAGCATTCAGTCTCATCACCGATAATTGACAAGTTCCTCACCATGACTACAACTCTCTTGAGGGAAAAGAGACGTAAGACTTAGAATGTAAGAAATACTAAAATATATTTTGCCAATTTTTCTGGTATTTTGTTTGATTTTTTTTCCCCATAAAGTGCTTTTTAAAAAGGATTTTAAGATTCAGTGAATTGTCATCAGTACTCATTTAGAGAACTGAAATAAAAACACAGGAATTTAATCTTAACCAATTTATCCAGTTCAAAGAGCTTGATTTAGGACAGAATTTGTATCTACTGGTGCAGAAGCATGTAGACCCTTCAGTCATGTTATGCCAGTAAGGCTTCTTCATTCTAATTCTGTAAACTTCACATTCTTGCACTAGAACCGTACAGCAATATAAGCTTTATATATGCAGAACCCACATCAATAGGATTAAAAGAACTTTGAGCTGGGGATAACAAGATCCATCTATTTAAATGTTTCTCCTTAATTCCAGGGGGAAGTAAAAGCAAGGGAGTTGGAACAAGATGGTCTGTAAGGTCCCTTCCAACCCAAACCAACAGAACATGCAAAACTTACTCAGGCCAACTTACTCATTTATCTCTTGAAATGCCCATGGCCACACAAGAAAAAGTACATCTTTCTGCTAAACCAGAACTCCAACTGCAAAGCCTATCTTGAAGAATGCTCTACATTGATGGAACTTAATGAAGCAACAAGGTCCTAAAATTAAAGATGGATTACACAACGTCATCAGAAGTAGCATTTCTATGTTATTTAACCACTGTTCATATGACCAGATTTAAGAACAAAACAGATTAAGAATTGCACATGTATGGATCATGAGTGAACACTAAAGATTTGATTAACACAAGTTTTAAAACTAAATACATTTTATGCATTTGAAAATTAGAATAATTTATTAATTATATTCTTGAAGGTTGTATCTGATCCATGCCTTCAAAACTAAATGTGTCTTTTAAAGCATTTTTCAGACACACAGAAAACACAGAGAAAAACAAACAACCAAAAAGAAAACCAACCAACCAAAACCCCACACATCTACCAATGTTTTTTTTTTCTTTACTCAGTGGAGGGTTTTTCTTGTTTTTGAACAATATTGATAATCAATCCCCTTCTGTTTTTGAAAGTGAGCTCATAAATTCAAATAAATAAATAATATCCAATTTCATTTCTGAAGATTATCCAAGAGACGCTAAAGCAAATAGTTATTCAAAGCATTACTCAGAAAGAGCCTATACAAAAGTGTACTTATTAGCAGAAGTTTAGAAATTTTAGTTTAAGTATGGTTACTGCTTGGAGTTCAATTTAGTCTTTTATTTCTTGTCCACAGAGCTGCAGATTTACTTTCCTTTTTATGGAGAAATACATGTTTAATGAAATGTCTAATCAGGAAAATTTTCATAGACATAGGATGCCACATTTGGTAAGAAAGGACTTTTGACTCCACATAATTTGATGTAAAAGATTCTGCCTACTTTGGAATATGAAAGAGAGTTTCTTTTCAGCCAGGAAGAGGGATCCAACTAGAGAACTACTACACTCATGTGTACAGTTGCAGAGAGGAGAAACCAAGGTGTACAATAGCAGAATTCAAATCCCTTTCTCAGCCCCACTGTATGCTCTGCCCAACTGTCTGGCTTCTCCAAGGAGAGATTGTCTAGGAGTCTTTCTCAGTCTTTCATTCACACACATTCTTTTGGTGAACATTTTCATCATTTCACCCTGAAAAGCAAGACAATTTGAAGTCCTAGAAAATTCCAAAGGAGTGGAAAAACTAAACCTTTTATTTTTAACATTTCCCCAGAGCTCTGTTTTCAAATGTAAAATTACTTGCCCAAATCAGGTCCAGTAATCTTAGAGGTAAAATCTAAATTTCAAATGAGACCTTTAAAACCTATTTACCATGCAGAACACGTTTTCATCATTTAGAAAATTCTAATTTCAATTACGACAAAACTTACTTATACATATAAGACTCCTGTTTAAAGAATTCTGTTGAAAGAATGAATGAGAACAATTAAAATTTTATTAGAAATGAGTAAACCAATCTGAACTTAACAAAATCTGGACTCAAATATAGAGAAGATCTAAGGCTAGAACCAGACTATTTTATGACAAATGGAAGTTTTTAATTGAAAAAATATCCATGAAACACTATACAAGCCCAGCTACATTTCCTACTTCAAACAAAGACGTTCAGTCAGGTAAGTTTGAGTACTTTCATAGGTTTGTTTTTGTTGATCTCACAGGGGCTTTTGCTGATTTTTTTCTCTTTTTAATGACTATTCTGACTTGAAAAAGAGAGGTTACTTTTCTCTTTCAAAATACAGTTGCAAACACGGACACCACTATCCTTAGATCTATAAGTTATTTAAAATGGGTTAATATACATGCTCTAATCTCTTTGGTACTTCATTCACTTTAAATGTAAGTTTTGTATTTAATATCTTTGGATTTGAATTCAAGGAGTCAGAGAGACCACACACAAAACTCAAAAAAACCCTGACAAAAGTACACATTTGTAACATATAGATAGGTGGCAAGAATATAGCCTACACTCCCTCAGAAGGTGGAAATAAGATGCTGTCAGAAGAATTTTCAGTTTCTTCCAGGAAACTTCTTCTTCTGCTGCTCAAAGCTCTGAAAGAAATGTATTCAAACTTATGATCAATTGCAACAATAAAGAAACAATCTTCAATAAAGATGAAACAAGTATTTTAATAATTATAGAACGTGTTGCCTGCTTGGTTCAAAAATCCTCACATACTGATATCCTTACTTCATTTTTCATGTTTTATTGAAAACTGGTGTCACATACATAGTTCTCACCTGAGTTTTTGTGCTGAAGGTGCAAAAGCAAACATTTCACAAAGTGCATTCTCTGACCACGAGGAAGTATTGCTTATATATCCTTATGGTACATCAAGAAAACATCAAAATCTTCTTGCTTCTTAGCAGATGCTACATTTTTCCTTTTTTTCCCTCATATTCTAATCATCTTGCAGTATAATTTAAACAGACTTTCTTGAAGTATCTTATTTGTACTTAAATAGATTTAATTTTGGTTTCTATCACAAGGCTCAAGATAGAGGTCTGTGGTCATCTTTGTCCTTTTGTAGTAATCACAGCAGATACTGAATGAGATTCCATTTCCTTCTGTGCCGGTTTTGGCTGAGGTAGAGTTAATTTTCTTCACAGTGGCTGGTGTGGGGCTGTGTTTTGGGTTTGTGCTGAACACAGGGTTGAAAACAAAGAGATGTTTTTGCTATTGCTGACCAGGGCTTGCACAGAGGCAAGGCTTTTCTGCTTTCTGTACTGCCACCCTGTCAAGGAAGTTGGGAGTGCACGGGAAGCTGGGATGAGACACAGCAGGACAGGTGACCCAAACTGACCAAAGGGACATTCCAGATCATATGACATCATGCTCAGTACACAAATTGAAGGAAAGAAGGAAGAAGGAGATGACATATGAAGTGATGCCATTTGTCTTCCTGAGTATCTGCTACTTGTGACAGGGCCCTGCTCTCCTGGAGATGGTAGAACACCTGCCAGCCCACAGGAACCAGTGAATTTATTCCCTGTTTTGCTTTGCTTGCATGTGTGACTTTTGCTTTCCCTATTAAACTGTCTTTATCTCAATTCAGAACTTTTCTAGATTTTACCCTTCCAGTTCTCTCCCCATCCTGCTGGTGAGGGAGTGAGCGATAAGCTGTGTGGTACTTGGTTTCTGCCTGGTATCAAACCACAACACTTTGCCAAATTGTTCATGTTTATATGATTAAAATAGTCTTGCTATGTATTATACCTTTAAAATCCAATACAAGCTTCTGAAGTTTTAAGAAGATCTTTTTCAAACTGACCAATATCTTGTAATACTATAAATAAGTTTCATTCTGTCAAAACCTCAGTGGAGCACTGATGTCTGAATAACACTGTCAATTTTAATGGCATTCTATTACTCTTCTTTCTTAATTAAAAGGGACAGTATTTGTTGAAAGGCCCAGCTGGAAATCAGCTTTGAATTCTTTTTTTCATAATTTCTTCACCAGATGAAATAAATATTACATTTCCCGCAGTTAGAGTGGTCTGACAGGACAGATTCAGAACTTTTTGAAATGTTGACTATTTTGAAGTCAAAGAAAAGCAAGAAAAACTTCCTGCTGTTTTGAAATTTAGATGTACTGACAGTAAAATAGCAAAAGTGACATTAAAGAGCAACCATTTTGATTGCCTCTCAGAAGTTTGACTCATATTCAGGGCCCTCCACAATCTTTTTTTCTACTGAGAAACTACATTTTCCAACCTCTATGAGGTTTAATGAAAGTCTTGCTGGTTTTATTTTTTTATTATTTTTTTTTTACTTTAGTCTGCCACTATTAACACCTCAGGAGAAAAGTAATATAACCTGCTTGTTTTGGGAACAGTACCTTTTTCTTTTTTTTTCTTGTTTTGAGATGTGCCTTTTTGTCAGTACATTTTTAACAATAGTGAAAATAACCTTTTAAAGTTCCTTTTAAAGTTGTATGAAGGAATGATTCAAGGGATGGCTAGTTGAGTAAACAGCATCCTCTTTTTGTCCTACACATCTCCTGCTACTGTGAGAAATGCAATTCCTTGGTAGAAGACAGCTCCAGAATTTTCCTAAATGGAAATTGCAAGACTCAGCCAGGGTCCTCCAATAACCAACATTCTCTATCAAATTCTCTAAATCCTTGTTGATTTATAATAATTTAGTTGCTAAGACATCTGGCAATTCCACAAAACATCTAATTGTGTCTCCCTGTTTATATATCTTTAAGCACTTTTAACTCTTGCCCTGTGATATTTTGGTGTATATAGATGATATATATTAGTACAATCAATAAAGTACAGCCAGTACAATGGAATGGAGAAGACACTAAAGAATTTCTAAGGGGGAATTCAGTCTTTATTCCTCACTAGGAATATCAGCAGTGTTTCTATCCTACCTTTGGCTAAGTCAGGTGTCCTGACTCACAGGAAAAAAAGGCAGGATTCAGGAGTTAAAAACTTGGTAAGAAGCCAAAAAACCCTGCACTGTCTCAGTATTTGAATAACACGATGAACATCTGAGGAGCCAAGGCACTGTCTTTCTCTGAGGGCTACATTTTGTTTAGGAACTTTATTTCCTTTGAGAATGTAAGCCTGAAGATCTACGTGTACAGAAGTGGGGATAGCAACATTTCTCTGCCTCGAAGACTTAGCTTGAAGATAAATACTGAGAACCTAAGGTAAGACACACAGAAGTACTTCAAGACAGATTCTTTTATAAATAAAACCTCTCTTCCTATTTTTTGTTCTTGAATACTTTGTCACAATCATCTTTTTTTGATATTATATCCCTATTTGCAGGCATAAAAAGGTTCTTTCAGTTTGTTTTCCTCCTGCTTCAATGAGTGAGACAATGGTGACAATGCTGCTGATAACCCTGTCAACAGCTTAGACCTTATGTACAAAGAGGGAGGGAAATACAAGTTGTATGGACAATAGGAAAGGTTTTGCTCCTTCATTCCATGTTCTTTATTTCAGCCTTATGATAAATTCCTAAAGTTTACCTTCCATGCAATTATGGAACATAGTACATAGTACATAGGTAATTATCATAGACAACTCACAAGCAACGTGCCAATGTTAAAATTAAGGGTGGTCCCCAAATTTCACTTTGTTAGTAGACTGGAGGTTTGGATGAAATTTAGACCCACTTCAGTCTGTCTTCACATTTTTGAATTGTAAGGAGCAGAACTGGATTAAGTGCTCCAGGTGTGATTTTACATGTTAAAAATAATAAATATGTTATAGATGCTATAGATATATACATATCTGACCAACTGAAAAATCTCTTTGACAATTTCACGGTTCTGTTCCGCTGTCTGTCTTTTGTATCTACTGGAGGATGACTTAAAAATTGCTTGAACAAAAGTGGGTTGAAGAGAGGAGGCAGTAATGATAGAGGAAAGAGGAAGATTAGTTTCATCTGAAGGAAATACATGGGAAAAACAAGGTATAAACCTCTGGGGTGATGGGAAAAAATAAAAAAAAATATATACAATGTGATTCAAATAACTTATTCTAAATTTTAAAGAAAATAAAATGAAAACTTTAGGGAAAAAAAGTAGAAAAGGAATAACTATAATAAAAAGAAAAATAAGATATAAGAAACCAAAAGTCAGTGCAAACATTTTCTCCTCACAATGAGATAATATATAAATTATAGTAAAATAGTTTTTTGAAAAATAACTATTTAGAAACCTTTAACAACTGACATGGCAGATTTTTTATCTTTTCTCACTCAGATTATAAATTAAAATGATAATTTGCTCTGATTTTCTAATACGTCATTGACATCAGAATTTTAGTGACAACAACACAAGTACTAACAAACACGTAAATAATTTTAAAAAACCCAACAAAACAGGATGACAGAATACATAATGGATTTTATTCTATTAGAATCCTAGGAGCAGCACCTATTAAGGAATTAGTGTTGCTGATATGGTACAAAGGGTTTGACACTTTGGGATTTGTTAAATAGGGCTAATGAAGGAGTCATTGCCTGAGAAGTATTATGTAGGGAATAGACTATAGCGAAGATTAAAAAATCCCACAACAATGATTATGAAAATATTTTGGAACAGAGCCCTCAGAGAATCAATTTGGGTTAGAGCACATATTCAATTTTGTACAATAACAAAACCCAAAGCAGTATATTAATGCTCACCAGTCCCCAAACACATTTTCATATCTAGCCAAAGTCACCCTGAAAGATGATGTAGAGCAAATCAGTTCATTTGGAGTGAATTTCAGTAGCTGCAGTGTATAATCCTATTTTGTTGCTCTTCTCCAACTTCTAAATTGCACTTTCTCACAGTACCATAATTTTGCAAATTATGTTGTCCAGCTAGTCCCAAAATTAAATTTATGGTAGTGACATCTGGTTCTCAGTTTGTCACTTCCTTTGCTCTGATCTTGTCCTTTTCTGAAGTTATTCCTGACCTAACCAGTAACATGCAAAGCAGTGTTATAGTTAAGTTTTGACTTAAAAAAACCCACTACCATAGCAGTTTTTGTCTTGCATACATCAGTGTGTTCATATTTAGAAATCAGACTCACAAAATCTAGAGGTACATGCCATGAATAGATATTGGGCTGCACATTTTAGCTTTTCTGACAGGCAAAACCACCAACCAGTCAACCAACCAAAAAGTAAACCAAAATGCACAAACCAACAAACCCACCAAAATAAGTCCAAAACAGCAAACAAGATCTCTAACCAAAAAACCATCTATAGTAAATGTCGTGAAATCTGATTGAGTATTTACAAATATTATGTTGCTTCCACCACCCAAGCACTTCTTTCTTCATCTTCTGTGATTAGCAGTGAGAAATAGGAGCATCTCAGTGCTGCACCAGTGTCCTGCTGCCAAGGTGGCCCACGGGACTAGAGACAGCTGGGCATAGAATTAACTTCTGCCAGTGTGTTCAAGCCACAGCTCTGTCCCAGAATACTTGCTTCCTTCTGTTGCCTGGTTTGCTCTTTCTCCTTGGAGCACAGTAAGAAGAAGGATCTTTGAGTTTAATTTGTGTATATTAGTCTTCACCCCATCAAAAAAAAAAAAAAAAGTATAGGAAGTTCTGGCAGGTACAAATAGTGTTCTTGATTAAGTGATTAATAACAGCCTATATAAAAAACATCAGGTATACAAGCAGACGTGCTGGAGAGGAAAACCGCTGCGTAAACAGCTCTTCGGAGAAGTAGTAAAGCTGTTTGGATCTGTCATACATCAGTGCTGCTGCTTTCTGGTAGGATTCACCAATGGGAGCCTTGAGTAGTTCCAGATTGCTTGTTGATGAGTGGTTTGGTCCTGAAAACCACACAGAATTCCCTCAATACTTAACACTGTATTTCAAAATACAGCAGCTGTTACGTGTTAGATTGAGCCTGAAGTGCCCAAGTGTACAAGTCCAAGCTTATTTACAAAAAAATAGTACCATCATATTTGAAGAGAGATTTGATTGCAATGAATCAAGTGCAGCAGTATTTGCAGGCTCCTTGTCAGGTCCTTGAGGACAACATTAGCCCAGTCCACTGTGACTTTCCCCACATGATCATGGTCAAGGACCCCACTTCTGTCCCCCCAGACCCTGCCCATGTCCCAGGACCCCATGTCAGCCCCTGGGGCCATCAGCCTCTGCCCCAGTAATGCTGCAGCAAGGCCAGTCTCCAGCTCCCCACAGCCCTGCCTGGCCATGGACCCAGTTAAGATGTGCTCACCCTCTGCCCAGGCTTGGCCCATGCCTTGGGAGGTGTCCAGTGCCAGGGTTTTGGGCTCCTGGCTGCCTACTCCTGGCTGGGGTGATGCATGGGTCCTGGATGTCCAACCCTACCCTGCCACCCCACATGGAGATCCCTCCATTGGTTCCTGGTTCCCCAGCCCTAAGGAGCAGCTGGCTTTTATTATTCCCTGGCATTTACAAGCGTGTGGACTTGAGTTTTCCTTTCCATTGCCATTTCCTGGCAATTCTTAAATCTGCTCAGTGCACTGAATCATGGCTGCTGGTATCCTCCTCCTCTCGTTCTGAATTTGTGGGAATTTATATTTAGCTGCTCTTACTTTACTGGGGTAATTACAGGTTACTCTAGACAATGAGCGTGACCAAGTTCAGCACACACATGGGTACTCCACACATCCCTGGACATTCCAGTGATGTCCAGGTGCAAGGGCCACAGATTCTGGGCTCAGTGCAACTGCTTTTGCAGCTGAATGTTGTGAGATCATCCAGGAGAAACAATTAGAACACAGACTAAACCAATTATAAACCTACTGTCTCTATTAAGTAGTTATCTGTAGAGATCTATTAGTTACCCATAGGTATGTAAATTGTAAATACAGGTTTATATGAGGAGATTCTCATTACTTTTCATATACACTTACTGGGCTTACAGTGTCTGACAAAGTTTATTATCTATTTTATGACCAAAAAAGAGTAGCTAGTGAAAAAGCAATCCTTTTTTATCCCGTACTTCAGTAGTAACTCTGGTATATTCTTCAAGCTTCTGGCTTCAATTCCTCAAGGAGATGCTCTGATTCAAAGTTTATGGTGCTTTCCACCTCTTATTTCAAGGCTAGCTTTGGGAGCAATGACTAATATTACCCCTTCGGTGTGTCCAAGCCGTATGATAAAACTTCACAACTCTGCTGAATTATTTCGTATCATTTTCTCTAGCAGTTGTTTCCAAAACTCCAGTTAAGGTTCATCATTTGGGGCCTACACTTTAACAATACATTCCCTTTGCTTTCTATTTATAAACAAGCTACTTCACAAAACTGGAGGGTTTTGTTCTAATAATGTAGAATGTTTCTGTAATGCTTTGGGATTCAACTTAAGGATCTTTCAAAGTTGCTATTTTTGGGTTCTTACCAAAGTATGAAGCATTGTTAATTTTAATGACACCATAAACCCTAGAAATCTAGAAATCAGAATCAAATGCGAAGTAAACAAGTGTTATGAAAGTTGAACATTTGATATGGATATTTAGTTACACCATGCACATGAATATATAAATACATCACAGATTTCTCTATGCGTAATAATGAAGTGTGAAAATTTCCTGGTGGAGACAATGAATTCTATTGAATAACACTGTTTTCTCAAAGCAAAGTAACATTTGCTTTCAGGCAGGTGGAGTTTTAAAGCTCCAGTGCTTTTTTTATAACGATATGTATGTTCATTAGCTTAAAAATGAACCACGCTGTGCCACTGTCAGAACGAGCTGTGCTCTGGGGTCTGAAATCCTCATCAACACATGTATTTATTTTTTAGCATTAAGATGGAGTAAGCTGTGCAGAACATATGCTATAAATTCAAGGACTATTCTTTTAAGAATAACTTCCAGAGAATATCTCCATATTTTGTATACAGTATGCGTGAACTGCATTAAAAAGAGCTTAAAAAAACCAAAACCAGCTTTCTTTTCTGGAAAGTACAAAACTATCATATCAGTCTGATTTAAATTATGACGTTCCATTTTTTTTTTCCATTTTTTTCTTTTGTTTTGTTTTTACTTAAACCATTTGTTCTTAATTCCTAGTGTCTCACTGAAAGCCATATGTATCAGATCAATGATGGTGGATATGTATTTGCATCATATTTAATATATCAAACAGATGCGCTATATGGTTGAAATGGTAGGGTTTATACAGATGAAAGTTAGATGATGTGTAAGAAGTTAATAGAGAGAATCTTTTCTGTTTGGAGATTTTTTGATTGTTTGTTGGTTTTTTTCCTGATTAAACCAACCTTTGCCAAATTAAGCTTAATTAAAAAGATTATTCTTTTTAACTAAATAGTCAAAATTACAGAGATGTATTTCTCCATTATTCCATATGAATCTATATTAAAGTAGTATGAAATTATTTTATTGGGATATTGTCTCAAAGGAGGGCAGAATTTGACCTCAAGAGTAATGAGAGCTTTTTAACCAGCTTATTTCAGGTATTCAAAAATGATCCAGTACCTTGGACAGCTGCTCAGATCAGGCAGAGTGGCCGGCAGCAAGCACAAGGGAGCCAGGCTGAATTAACAATCATGGCACATGTTGTTGGGATGATAATTATAAAAAAAAAAAAAATAGGAAATGTTTTCTTTTTGTTTCTTCCGCTTCAAGAGGTAATCTCAAGATTAGTAGAACCACAAGAAGTCGAGGCACCATAACCAATTTTCTCTACTTCCTTTTCACATTTTGCTTACACCTCATGATTGACAACCTTTATAGTTGTCTATCAAAATTCTTGCCACAGTTAGAATCGGTGCAGTGCACACTGCCTTCTAAGGTCACACAGAGAAGCTGAATGTTTGGTGGCAACTGTCACCTGAGGTGCGAACAGCTAAGTTGTGACATTCAAAATCTTGTTAAGGGTAAATGAAAACACATTGGCCTAATTAAGTTGTTCTTGTATTGAATTCAAATCTTATATTAAAGCATTTTTTCTGGTGTTGCACTTACCTGCCCCCACAAAGACCCTCCCTGGGTTTGTTGTCAGTTTTCCCAAGGAGTAGAGCAGTAGGGGGATGTTTCAGCCACCTGTCAGTGTCCCTCAGTTTTTCAGAAGGTGGGTTTCCTTCCTCCCCTGCCTTGGGTCTGCTTAAGATATTCTTACAGATTTTCCCATCACCACCTGATCTTTCCCTCCTACTCTCAGGGAATGGGTGAAATCTTCCCACAAAAAAGACAAAAAAATAACAAGAAGGTGTAAATATATATATATATTCCAGCTATGGATGTGATTCCTGATCAACTCCGTAACTAAAAAAACCAATGGCCAATTGCTATTTTTAACTTGACTTTATTGCAGACTTGAGAATATGTAAAGTACATTTTTTACCTTATAAATGGTTTCAATAATTTATAAATTTAAGGAGAAATGTATCTTTGTGTCTGTTTTCTACTCCAAACTTCCCACACAAAAAGGTGGTTGATAGTGTATCACAAAGTCAGACAAAACTCATGCAAAAATGGCACATATGACATTTCTTATGAGAAGACGCAGCCTTTTAGAATAAGTTGATTTAGGCATGAGGAATTTTATTCTGTGAAATGGAGGATGATATAAAAAGGACACTGGGATAAGTAGACATTAGTGAAGCTGCATGAAGAGACATCTCTAGGGTAAGTTCTAGCCCAGAAAACAAAACACCTAAGATGGAACAAAATCCTCAGACAGCCTGAACGCTTGAGTGAAAAAAGTGTTAATATTTTAAACATGGTTGTAGTAGAATAGATCTTGAAACAAGGCAAGATTATATGAAAGTGTGATCCCAGCTGCTTATCATCTGTTTTAATAAAAAGTGTTTATAAGGCAACTAGTGCTGTAGACGTTTTACCATGAGCTCTTAACAAGTCACTTGGTTAGAACCTTTACTGCTTCAACTTCACTTCAGTGCAAAATATGAATTGTTGAAAAAAACTAAGCCTGTCTGAGGTGTTTTTCTTTTTTTGTTTGGTTGGTTTTGTTTCAAGAAAAAACTAAAAGAACTGAAGGGCATCCAAAGGCAATGACATCTTTCAGTGGTTTAATATCAAGGCATTAGACATATTATTCTATGAAATACAACAAACCAGCAAACTACCCCAATTGATGATAGTCTGATATGTTCTGTGAAAAAAACATATTGTGAGTTCAAGTCTTGGGGATAAAATAGCAAGATCATATCTAACAAAATGGCATTAATAATTTCTGCATTCAAGGTTTCTCACACAGAGGAAGAACCTTCAGAAGATAAAAGCTTTTTTTCACTACAGTCAGGTAAGACTATATATGAGTCATTTCTCTCACCTTCTTGAATTCTGGGGGGGAAAAAACTCAACAAAACAGACAAACTCCACCAAAGAGTAAAGCAGGAGGTTTAGTTTTGTTAATGCTCTCAGGCACACAGTATGATTTTTGGGGTGGTTCTGCGCAGGAACTATAAAGTCTCTAGTCCATTGGAGAGGGTATTTTTTTAGGTAAAATATTTGTAGAAAAAGATGTAATTGAAATTTCTTGAATATGTATTTAAACAATTTATTGGAAATTTTTTTTTTATGTGGGCATTCAAAATCAGAAATTTCTGATAAAGCCTACTTCAAGGAAAAAAATGGTAGTGATATCATATTTTCCAAGCTTCTGTAGGTTTATGTCCTACTCTAATCCCATGATATAGCACAGGACATACAAATTACAGAATTAAATATCTTGCAGGAAAGACTACTTTTATTAACATACTTTCTGAAAGAGATTCAAGAATAACTCTAAGAAGGAAAAGAAACCCCTTTTTAAGAAATAAGTTTTGTGGTAGTCATGATAAAAAAAAAAGATATGCATATGTATGAGCAGCAACAAGCTCAAGGAAAGTCATGAAAAGATAAAACTACCAAGCATCACCAACTCTCTTTAAACTTCAGAGTAGGGATTGGTTTTCATTAAATTTTGAAACATAAAACAAAGCTTCTGAAGCTGAAGTAAAGTAGGCAACTTTCAGCACAGCAAGTCAGCTTATTCAACAAAATCTATGAATGGGAACTGCAATGTTTGTCTTTTAATCTCATTAGAGAAAATCTTATTTCTAATTTTACAAAGAAAGAACAAACAGATCCAGGAGGAGTAAAAAGCACTGATTTTTCACTTTTGCTTGTTTGACAAAAAGATCACTCAAATGAGCTCTTCTCACTTCATTTATTTCTCCATAGAGTCTAAAGAAAGGTAAGAATTTGAGCTGTTGAAATGCCGCTCCCTGTAAGAAATAGCATCTGTAGGTGATACTATACTTCTGAGCCTTTGGCAAAGGAAATCTTTATGAGGCTGATATGCCTTTGTTAATCTAGAAGTCATTTCCCACAGTTGTCTGTACATGTGAAGATTTGCTTGAATTACTTTCTTATTCTCATTTCCTGATGTGTTACCTTGGTTAATACATACATCTGCGTCATACTGAGTTCTCAGTTCTCATGTGATCGTGTAATAGTAGAAGTGGCACATTATTATTCTTTTCACGTAAAAGGAATAACAGCTCCCACAAAAGAGAAATTGTTTCTTTGCATCAGCAGTATTGTAATGAAGGCTAAGCCAACCTACAGAGTTCAAAGAATTATAGGAAAAGAGAAGAAAAATCGACAGTAATCAGGGAAAGAATAAAAGAGATGAGTATTCCTGTACGTGTGTAAATATTTGAGCATGAAAAGATGGAGCTGAACTCTGATACATGGATAATGTTCATAGGCCCTTAATTGTTGTCGAAAAATGGTACTTAAGCAATGCAAGTTTGAGCAGAATTCACAATAGAAAATGCAGAATACCATAACATTAAACTATCCTTTTCTTTTACTGAACTGTATGTTTTTATTATACCTATCATATCAATATTCAGCGATGTTGCATCATTCTGTATTAATATTAGCATAATTAGACAACTGATAGGAGGCTGTCCCATGGACTTGTGGGGAGCAGTGCTCTGCAGGTGCTGGAACCACTTGTGCTGTGCAAAGTCTGTGCTCAAATGTGTGCATCATGCTACATATTTCAAACTGATTTTTTACAGTCCTGACTTGTGAGATAAAAGAAACCAAAAAAAAAAAAAAAATAAAATTCATGAATGGGAAAGTAGAGTAGTTAAAATTCCTGTAAAGGCAATTAAAGTTCCCAGAGGGAAAATAAAAACATTACGTTACAGAAAAGAACTTAATCCTTATTTTGACAATAACTAATTCTGAAGTACCTCATGCTTCAATAGATTTCAATTATTTCCACTAAAGGAATCCTAAGAATGGAGCTGTATTGAAGTGCACTGCATGCCATGTAAACATAAATCATAGAATTTATATACTTTTAACAAGAGAGAACAGAAAAAAAGTAAAAACTATGGAACTGATTGAATTAAGGCTGAAAAATGTGTCATGCAAATTCTGGAGTGACAGTAATGTATGACTTAAGAAGTAATTGCATCTTAATTTAGTAGTGAAAAAAACACAAGTAAACCAAAAATAAACCTGCAAAATAAAATATAAATTGGGAAAGAAGTGTAAGGAGCAGTTTAGCTACTGACAAGCTTCCCACTGGCAGAGTCTAATGCATTTTTAGACAGCAAGAGTCATAACAAGTTAGGCTAAAAAGTCCATTTTTCTTGGTGTAGTATTTCCAGTAGTGAGCAACAGTGGATGCCTGTGGAAGAGTAGAGGAACGCAGAAACCATATGGTAATGATCACACAGAGTGCTCTCCCAGCCTTCAACAGCTTGAGGCTTTTTGAGTCAGAAATGGCATTTTTATAATGAGCCTCTGTGGATTTTCTGCATCAACTTGTCTTTTGAATTCAAGCAGAATTTAATGTCCACAACATCCTAGGAAACTCCACATCTTATTATATTTTACTACCAGTTTTGGTAGGGGATTTTTTTTTTTTGTGGCTTGTTTGGGAGTTTTACATTTTCCCTCTACTAGCTCTAACTTCTGCTAGAAGAGAATCCAATTAATTGATCCTCATTCTCTTTCTATTTGCCAGTAATAATTTTTGAGATCTCCATTTAATGTTACTTTGGCTATTTCTTTTTCAAGATTAGTTTAGAAGCCTATTTTGTGTCGCCTAATACAGAAACCTTTCCAATCTTTGATCATCTCCTCACTCTCTCATGAGTAATTTCCAGACTTAGCCTTTTGAGGTGGGAGAACCAAAGCTACACTTTGCATTCAAACAGAGATAAAGCTTGATTTTATATACTTTAGTTCTCATTTTTATTCTCTTTTTCTTCCCTAAAGTTCTATTCATAACAAAGCTAACATTTTAAACAAGTGGAATATAGTAGAAAAATACTGTTAGAAGGTTTTGAAAACCATGGAAAGAACTAGAGATGTTCAATAGAGTGAAAAAATGCAATTTTCACGTAATCGTAGTCTGATCTAGCAAACAGTATTAGCAGACAAAAAGCAAACAAGTCCTGCAGACATAGGTTTCAAGTTTTTTTGATGCTAACATCGATTGTAAAGGCTCATCTTTTTTAAAGGCCAGCAAAAAATGAAGTTGTCTAAAGACAATTCTGAGGAGAGTAAAATCTCCTAAAACAGCCTCAAAAAGTACTAGTGGAAAAAGATTGCCATCTATGCAGAGCAACTGAATTTTTACTGCATGCTACATCCAAGATGGTAATGGACCACAACTGAGTATGTGGCATTGTAAAATAATTTCTGTACAATTCAGAAATGCAGTCTGAGAGTCATCTTGTGAAATGTAATACTCTACATAGCAGGTATTTTCATCTGAACAAGTCACCATACATTTAATCTACAAATTTTTTTGAATTACGCTTGGTGTAGAATACTAGATGCTGAAGTAATTTGTGCAAAATTACCCTCAGGAGCAGACTAGCCTTCTCCACAGTCATTGCTTTGTAGCATAACAGTCATTTGCTACAACCAGGAGGTATACTTGTTAGCATGAGACACAAATGCTATTTATAATGTTTTCAGTTGAAAGACCCTAAAAAAAATAACTTTATGCCCTCATACTGTGAGGCTGCACAAAGCCGTGGGCATTTGATAATCCCTAGACCTCCCTAGGCAGCGCTGAAGAATGATGTTGGATGGAGACATCCATACCTGGTACACATCCATACTGTCTGCCTGAAGCTAGGTGAAAAATGTTTTAGTCTCTTCCTAAGCATCCCAGACTGAAGAAAAATAGAAGTGGGGAGATTTATAAAATAAGACTTTGTCAATTAAAAGAAATAAAAATTTAGATAAGATCCTAATATCAGAAAATATCCTAATGTGATCCCTAAAGTGTCTGATTAATTTTTCCCTAGAAGCTATTTGCTTCCCTAACTGTGCTTTGAGTCTTGAGTAAGTGGCTCAAACGTAATGTCTGACACAAAACAAGCTGAATACCTTCTATTGGTTTTTATCTCTCAATACTATACTAAGTAATAAACTGGTGACTGGAGGCCAGATACTCACTACAGCCACTCTCTCACTCCCCTTTGCAACTGGATGGAGGAGAGAAAAAAAACCAGCGAAGGAGAGTTGAGAGTTGAGAGAAGAGCTGGGAGAGGTCAGTTACTGGTTACCTTCACAGGCAAAACAGACTCAAAGTGGGGATAATACTTATATTTATTACTAATGGGATCAAAGCAAAAGAGTGAGAAGTAAAATAATCTTAAAAACACCTTCCCCCCATCCCTCCTTCCTTCCATGTTCTTCCTCCTCCCCCCCAGCAGTGTAGGGGGACAGGAATGGGGGTTGCAGTCAGTTGTCGTTTCTGCCGCTTCTCAGAGAGAGGAGTCCTTCCCCTGCTCTCATGGGGTCCCTCCCAAGGGAGACAGTCCTTGATGGACCTCTCCAACATGAGTCCATCCCTCAGGCAGCAGTTCTTCCCAAAATGCTGTCCCGTGGGTCACTCCTCCACGGGGTGCAGTCCTTCACAAATGAGCCGTAACTACGTGGGTTCCCCACAGGCGCTGCAAGTCCTACCTGGGAAAACCCTGCTCTGGTGTGGGCTTCCCTCTCCACAGGCTGCAGGTCTCCAACAGGATCCTGCTCCATCTTGGCCCTCCCACGGGGTCACGACCTCCTTTGAGCATCCACTTGCTCTGATGTGGGCTCCATCATGGGCTGCAGGTGAATCTCTGCACCCCCATGTTCCTCCATGGGCTGCAGGGGCACAGATGCCCCTCCATGGTCTGCACCATGAGCTGCAGGGCCTCAGCTCCAGCACATGGAGATCCTCCTGCCCCTCCTTCTGCACTGACCTCGGTGTCTACATTGCTGTTCACGTGTTCTCACTCCACTCTTCCCTGGCTGGAATTTTCACCCACGCAACAACCTTCTGCTCTTAAATATGTTGTGACAGAGGTGTTACTATTACTTCTAATTGGCTCGGCCTTGGCCAGCAGTAGGAAGTCCATCCTGGAGCCAGCTGGCATTGGCTCCACCGGACAGGGGAAGCTTCTATCAACTTCTAACAAAAGCCACCCCTATAGCCCCCCCCGCTACCAAAACCCAGCCACAGAAACCCACTACATTTGTTCAGAAAATAGGACGTTGATATCAGAATTTGTTCCATAGCTGCTGCTTTGAAATGAGAGAATGATACCGATAACCTTTATCTTGTCATCTTTTAACATCTTATTAAACAACACTGGACATGTAATTTTATTGATTTTACTCACAGTAGTCATTGTATTTTTACAAGAAGCTTCAGAAACCCCTCATTCATAATCCTGAATATTGGACTGCAGTAGCAAAGGAAAATGACACTCTCTCTCTTAATGGGAGGTAATGATCACACCCAGTTCTGTCACCACAATGGCTAATTTGGAATCACATCATTTTTTTTCAGCTCAACTAAATGCATGTCCTGAAGGGAATCATGGCATTTCCTTCCAATCCCAGGAGGAAGTGAGTTAAGAAAGGCACCACTAGAGCCTTTTTACTCAGTCAAGCAAAAATCACAGCACGTTAAGTCTGAGCCCAAGCATATGTTGCTATCAGAACTGATGGCATTGCTCTTTAGTACATCAAAACTGTTTACTTAAGTATTATTTGTGTTGTGTTTGGTTGGAGAAGCTACACTTTTATCATAATCTTATAAGATTAACCTGAAATGGGCTGTTGCTTTGCATAGTGATGTGTGACATAAGCAATCACAAAATGAATGCAGTAGACCTCTGTCAGCTTTCACACTCTGATTACTGAATAATTGAATTATTAAAATTAAAATAATAAGATGAATGTACAGAAGAAAAGGAGCTTTTAACTCTTTAGATTAAATATTTTTACTTGTCTCATTCATTGAAAAAGTTCTTACTGGAAAAAAACATTCAGGAACACGACTTTGTGCACAAAAATTTATTGAACAATGAAAATAAAATCAATCTTCTCTCTCACCTCTCCCACTTTTTTCTTCTCTCCATCAAAAAACTGTTGTTAATGATTCTTAATCACTGTATGTTACAACTCCATGTAAATCTACTCAAATCCAACTAGAAAACTGTGTTCTCAGATAAATTAAAAGCCAGTTTTGATGAAATTTTATCATTTTAGCTCTTGCTGAAAAGTACTTATTTACTGAGAATTCCTAATTAGGTACTGTATCTCCCAAATATCTGAGTTGAGGTTATCACGGCATAAATATTTGTTATCTCATGGTATATTGATAAATACATTGCTATGTTCAATTTTATTATAGCTTTCATATTTATGAGTTTGTTTTGGTTTGTTTTATTTTAAAACGTAAAATCCATTTTTATTACTGTTTGATCTTGTATCTCATCAAGATCTTGCAAGAGCTCTGACAGGCTATTAATTTATATTATTATACACACTAATAATAAAAGTTAATATTCTAATTGCATAATTGCTCAGTGATTGTTGGATTTACACAGTAGTTCTTTAAGATACATGGGTAATTAAAATTATTTTGAAAATTACCTCTGTGTGCTTTGTTATAAGAATGTATTTCTCATGTTCTTCCTTTTTATTTTGCAGCTGTATTAAACTGTAGATCTGAGTAACTGTCTTTCTTCTCTTTCCCTTCGGTGAACTCATTATTCTACTTATGAAATATATTGAAAAAAAAATCAATGACAGATACAAAACACTACTGACATAAAAAAAAAGGAAAGTTCTTTACTTCCCCTTTAAACAGTAACAAAATCAATTATTAGCAAATGTGACTTTTATCTCAATCAAATGTATGTAATAATTAGCTGGTCTTGTTCTACAACTAAGAGAAGTAGAACATGGAAATAATAAGCCAGTCATCTCAGCAGTTCCGAAGAAATTATTCAATTCAGCTGAACGGGGCTGTTTTATCAGGCAAACACGTTGCCCTCTGGACTCTGTGCTGGGAATCAGACAGAAACAATTAAATTACCTGATCAAATTTAAAATAGGGAAAATTTAGGAGAGATTTTAAGGTTATTTAAGGTCCTAAACTTAAAATTTCCAGATGGTAAAGGAGCAAGTCTCAGATAACTCTTGGTTCATTACCATCAGCCCAGGTATCAGTTAATGCCTATTATGTCAACATGATTAGAACAAATTCTTTAACGACCTCTTTACACCAAATTGTTAATTTATGCAGGTATTTGATATAAGATACAAGCTCAGTGTATTTAAAAGTTCTATCCTTAGGATACACCAAATGCTTCCTGAGAAAGGGGGAAGAATATTTTTTCTCCAGTAGGCTAATATTTTGCTAAGCATTTAATCAAAATAAAAAAAGATATTATAATCCAGGAGAGTAGCAGCTTCAAAGAAGTAAGAGAAATCAATTGCATAGGGGAAGATTATTAAAAATTTTTTCTAAGTTAGTAAACCACAGCAATAAACCTGAATTACTCCAGGAGTGGGGGAAGGCAAAGGAGAGAAAAATTATCACCAACTGGGGACAGAAGAATTGAACCAGAGCATAGAATTATCCTAACATGCCCTAAAGATGCATTTCCTTTAATTGCAACCCAGACACCTGAGACATTAAAAAGGAGACCAAGTCTGCTACCATCCAGGGTTAAGAGTCACCTTCTTCCTGTGAGATGGATAGTTAAAGGAAGTTTTTAGAGAGGATTTTTATCACATACTTTCCTTTTCTATGAGTTGCGTCTGCAGCCTATGACCAAATCTTTGTAAGTGGGGTTGTGGCCTCTGCTTCCTCCACCAAAAGACTTTTCGAGGGTCTCTGGAAGGCATAGGATTCTTTCTACCTAAGTGTATGGGCAACTATGAGAGTGGGTTATGTGGGTGTGCAAAAGTAAGGGAAGTTCTTGGCTGTAGCTGAGAAACTCTCTCAAGTAAATGGCACAGCTCTTAGTAAGTATTTTCAGTGGTTAAGGGTAAAATAACTTTTAATAGTCAGGATTTTCAGAAGTTTTAGCTTCCAGCATTTTTTTATGCTTTTGTCTGAAACATTTAAGGGCTCTGTAATATCAAATATTTTTCTACTGCTGCAGGCAGTTTTAGACCATGATCAAGCACTGCTTTATTTTGAAGGAGTTAAAATGACTCGGCCCTTGAAGTCTCCCTACATGTAGAGAGGTTTGTAAATCTCACATCATGTTTTTGTCTGATATTTCTGTTTTTCTTTCTTCCCCCACGCAATAGATGCTAAGGGGGACTAAAGGGAGGGGGGAGCAAATCCTAGCAAGAAGGGGAACTCCGTGGTACCTTGTAGTTGAAAAGCCACACAGCAGCTGTTAAATGAGAGATAAAAAAGATTTCTTGCTGTTGAACCAGCAACTGTGGTGAGATTACAAATGAACACCTCCATCCCAAAGGTTACCTCAGATGTAATACTGACCTTACCCACCTCCAAGGTATGACCACTCCCCACTAAATGTGATGTATGACTAGAGTCACTCAAGCTCCACCTAAATGCAAAAATAGTATAGAAATAAGTTATGAATGGGAAGAAGTTAAGGAAGACTGCATTGTAACTTCTGGAATCAGTCCATGGGCTGATCCTGTCTTCTCCCCCACAGGGGTGCCTGTTGGATAAGATCTATGTTACCTTATGCTCACTGATTGACTATCTTGAGTCAGTTTTTGTTAGGAGCTACAACTTATCCATGTATTGCTTTGAATATGTTTTTCTAGCCAGATACTATCACTGGTAATCTTCAAACCTGAACTTGTCAAAATTTTCTATTATATTAATGAAGAGTGTTATTCCATAAACTGTTAACTGCAGGGGTGCTGGCAGTCACTGGCAGTGTGTAACATACTCCACTGTGGTGTGGTCACCCAGGATGGGGTCTCTCTTATACTGTTGGCATGTTTCCCTGCATCTTTCCTGGGATGCCAATGGACACATTAAAAGTGAGGAGAACTGGGAGGGGGGGGTCTCTCTGTTTGCACGTGACCCTGAAAATGGCAGTCATATTGCCCTCCAGCCCAGCAGGACTTTTCAGTGGCCCCGTAACAGGACACCAAAAGACTGCTTGGACACAATGGTCTTGGCTTTCCTGGGGCACTGACAGATTAATCAAACACAAAGCTTTGAGAAGATCTCCCCTTTCACGTGACAACATCTAAACACTGTCAGCACACTGGCTTCCCCCTCACTTAACAGACTGGCTTATTCCACCCAGTTAAAGGCACTGCTGTTGATGCAAAAGCCCGTTGCTGAATATAATTGAATGGAGTGGTGTGCCACTCCTGACCTCCTCAGCTGAAATCCCATTATTAAAAGTGCAAGGGTTAAACATCTCTGACATCTAAGTATCAGCTTCAATGGTTCCAAAGGAAAACAGCTTTAAAAATACCTCTAAGAGTTTCATTCCAATGGATGGTTTCAGTTCCTAAGTAAATCCTGGGTAGAGGCGGAGGTTGGAGAGGGCAGCCTGATCAAGTGATTACTGAAGAGAGGTATTAAGCACACTGTACAAACGTCACTGCTCAAGCTGTACTTTTTACAAACAATCCTTGTAATTGGACTGGAATCTGACTCAGCAGTACTTCATGTTTTCTACCACATTTCCCTCACGTGCAAAGAAAGTTAAAAATTAAGAACACGGCAGTATAGTCTCAGTTTTTCCCTAATGTCTGAAAAGTTTTAAGAAATGCTAATGATGAAGCAACCAGATAGATGAGGAAATTCAGCACTGCAGGAGATTTTTTTTCACTTATCCCCTTCAAAAAGGAAAAATGTAATTCTGGATGAGATAATAATTCTCCAAGTTTGTAGAATATCTACCTACAGAATCAGTCAGAAAAGTTAATTACTTTTCCATGTTGAAGACAATGAAGAGTCGAAGTTTTTTGTTGTTTAAAACCACACCTGCAAAGCCACTGTGACTTTTTGTGTTAAAGTACTGACAAATGACAATGATGATAAAAGAAGTGCCAAATCTCTCAAGTATCCAGAGACAGAGACTTAGGTATAGGTTTTTAGAAGATTTCTGTCTCTGCAGCATCTTCCATGTCACTGAGCAGAATTTTTATATTCCTATTTTGAGATCCCTGATAACCGAATGAGACCACTAATCTCATTCTGTTCATGAGTCCACTCCAAAGCATCTGAAAACTACCAATGCAGCCCCTAGTATAGGTGAATTCTGTCCATATCTGATGTAGACCGATGTAGATCTGATTTAGATAACTATAACAGTGCAGCACTGTGTCTGAGCTAATAAGCACTGCTGGGAGACTACGAGTAAAGATATATTAAAATTATGTCTGTAATAAAACTGATTTCAAGAGAAGTTGGTGTTATCCAAAGCCTTAGGAAATCCTGTCATCATTCCTCATGAATATGAGCAATCATTTTAATCATATTTTCCTCTGCAACACATCAGTGAGGGATGTCAGAAAAGGATCTATTCCCATTAGACGAAGGAATGACTATCACCTGTGGAAAGGCAGCAATGACAAGAGTCAGCTGTGACTTTAATGAGGGGTACCCAGTAAGTACAGTCACAGAAGAAATCAAGAGTTTACAACATCAAAAGTTAAACACATACAGAATATCCCAGTGTTTGCTGCTGAATCCCAGGGATGTGGAATTTTGGACAGTGGCGACTGATGCATACATAGTTTATCCTTTGCAAAGAAATTACACTGGCATTAAGAGAGAAAGCCTTTGGTGTTGCAGCTGTGGTGTATTCTCAGGAATAAATCAGACATATCTATGTCTGAAGGTCAGAAGTTGTACTAAATTCCATGAAACATGAAGTTAAAGAAACTTGGCACTGTATGTATTGTGGGGAGGGCAGGTATGTTCTTCCAGAACTGTTAATATCACTGAAAGAAATAAAAATTGTCACCTTTTACACCACAGGCTATAAAAATGAATAACAAATCCTTATGCAGAATCACAGATTCTTCCACAGTTTAGAAGTGTTTTTTATTTCCTTGCTGTTGTAGTGACAAGTGGCTGGAGGGTGCTTTTTGTATTATTTTTTTTTCCTTGAAATTTGCTTTGGAAATTGGCTTATGCTGCCTGTATGGTAAGACAATTTGCAATCTGCTGGATAATCTGAAGGTGTATTTTGGAAAACTAGGAACTTGTGGAAATGCCTCAATATTGCATGTTTCTTTGACACATTTCACTTTAAGGTATGAGGGTCAGTTTTGCAGTTAACTGTATTAATAAATAAATGTTAGATTTGAAAAGACACGTTTTCACTGAACAGCTTTTTTAAGAGGTTTTTTTCATTTTATTTTCTACTTTATTTTATTTTAAATTGAAATAGATTAAATTTTTATTTAAGGAGCATCATTTAAGAAGGAATTATTCTTTGTACACATGAGATATGTGTTACACTGAGGTAGATCTCAAATCTCATTAACTTTGCCTTAAAGATATTGTTAAAGAACATTTTCTGCCTAAACCTACTGCCCATTTCCTACAACAAAAAAGATAGGAGTGTTTGGATTTATAAAGTTTTAAGAGCTGTAGATGTCACTGTGTTTCAGACAATCTATAAAATCATCAATGAAGTAGCATATGATCAAAATCTATGGTGTTATGAGAAGTGATTAAATGGATTCTTTTTTTATTTTTGTGTTATTATCTATTTCAATTATTATCTATTTCTTTTGTTACTATCTTCAAGAACATATTTAGACTTAAATTCCTGTTACCTACATGCCAATAGAATGACACAGCAGTGTCGTGGTCCTTCAGTCAGAACTGTTCACTGTACTTTGTTAGAGCAACAGTGGACAAGTGAAAGGAAAGGAGGAAACATGTCAGGAGTTTTTCTGTTCCATGTCCTACAATCCTGCTCAGTGTAAATGACTAAACAACTGACACCACTCTAGTACTCCCTGCTTGCTCACTTCTTGTCTGTAATCAAGAGGCAGAGTAAAGCTCTTTTTTATGGCTTATGGCATGGCTTAGAATCTCCAGGCTTAGAAAGTTTATACTTCTCTCATCTATTAGATGGTTTTGGAAAATATGTTCTGATTCCTCAGGGTAAGGTATTTATTTGCCACTGCAGAGACTATTTCTGTGTTCCTAAGGATGGAGATTACAAGAATTGTGTATAAATGACTCTTGAATTATTTAAGTTCAACACTTTTTAGGGGCATTTCAGTTTTAAGTGCTGTAGAGACAGGTAAAACCCTATGTTATTTTGCATTTTAAAACCTTGAATACTCTTTTTTTTCCCCACAACTGAGTCAAAAAAGGACAGAAAGTCTGAAACTATTAGCAATTTACAACACTTTTGAGACATCTAGCATACATGTCATGATTACTTTTCAAACAGCAGTTATCTGTCAAATTGACTGTGCAATTCATGCCAGAGTTAGCCCTTCCCCCTTCCTCCAGCAAGTCAGGAAATGTATTATTGGAAAAAACTTTGAACCTACTGTCCACACATCTACGTAGCACCTACAAGCAAGTTTTGAATGGGCTACCTGAGGTCTTAGATCCACGATGGTTGTGTGCTGCTGCTCTCCTATGAGGTCCTAAAATGATTTAGCCCACCAGAGAAATGCAGCAAGAGACAAGCCTCTAGAATTTATAAGTGCTGTTGACACGGAGGTTTGTAAGTCCACAGACATTCCTGTCACTAACACTGCTAACTTAGGCAGTTCTTGCTTTCCTCATTATTTATGTCCTTGTGCCTTCCTGTCAGTCCTAGTGTCTTCCTGTCACTGTAAATCACGTTTTAGTCAAGCAAAGCGATCCATCTTGTGTACTGCTTTGTCTTTTTTATTTTTTTAGATATATTGTGAAAATTAAGGCATAGAGTTATTTTATTTCTATGATGACATTAGCCTGGTTTTGGGATGGTAGCAGTCTCTTGAAGTCATCCTGTTTGTCTGAGATGTACTCAGAAATGTGGAGAGAATATTTTTTTAAAACTCAGCCATGAGGGATAGAGATGGGATGTGTGAATGTAGGATCTGAAGATACTATTGAATCTTTTATCAAATATGTTAAAACTTTTTTTCCTCCTGGCATGCTTTTCACATGATACCTTCTGTAGCTCATTACATCTCATTTTGCAGTAGGACTTTCTACGGGTCTCATTTCTAGAAAAACCCATATCCAGGTAATAGAAGTGTTGACATCTGTGATATCTTATTTGTATATCCGTGCTCATGGATTTCCTAGTGGCCAGCTCCTGGCATGGACACCTTTATAGTTTTCAGATGGAACTAATTTCGAAGTGCTTACTCTTTTTGCAATGCCAGGTATCAATTTAAATACAAATTCTGCACCATGTTTTGTCCCATCTTGGAATTACATCTCAGATACAACATGATTCATACAACATCATCTTTCTGCACTTGGTTTCTTGGGCACATGAGTACGAGGCAGTATTTATGAGCCTGGAATATTTGGGATGAAGAAGCACTTCAGAAATTGCAGTTCATTCATGTAATGCAGAACTTCACACAAACATCTATGGAAATGTTGAGCATGAATACACAAGGGGTTGAGATTTGCTGTGAAACCCTAGAAGACAGGTTTTGATTCATCAAGCCATAATAAAGTATCATCACATATGCCTCTTGTGCTGGTGCAGTGGGTAAAGTAGGGATCATACTGATTCTGTGGACCTATTTAGACGCACGCAGTATTCACAAAGAATCACAGAATGTTTAAAGTTGGAAGAGACCATGGGAGGTCATCTGTTCCCACCTTGGCTCATAAAGAGTCCCCTAGAGCACTATGCACAGAACTGTGTCCAGATGGCTTTTGAATATCTCTGGAGAAAGATCCTCCACATCCTCTCTTGGCAGCCTATTCCAGTCACCCTTGCAATGAGAAAGTTCTTCCTCATGTTCAGGTGGAACTTCCTGAGCACCAGTTTCTGCCCGTTACCTCATCACATTGCTCAGCACCACCAAGCAGAGCCTACTCCATCCTCTGACACCTCCCTGCAGACACTGACAGACCTTGGTGGGGCCCCCTCTCAGTCATCTCTTCTTGAGGCTGAACAGGCCCAGCTCCCTCATCCTTTCCTCATAGGAGAGATGCTCCAGACCCCTCCACTGGACATGATCCAGGAGCTCATGAGCCTCCTGTGCTGAGGAGCCCAGAACTGGACACAGCACTCCAGATGTGCCTCACCGGGGCTGAGTAGAGGGGCAGGGTCACCTCTCTGACCTACTGGCAATGCTCTTCCTAATCCACCACAGAATACCATTGACCTTCTTGGCCACAAGGGCACGTTGCTGTATGTATTCTAGTCCACAGACTTAAAAACAAGACAGTAGCCTATGGGTTTCCCTTTCCCCATCCACGACGTGGGGGAGCCCAGCTCTAGTTCCTTCTCCGTCTGAAGAACCATTTCCGACGTCTTGTGGGACGGGGAAGGGGGAACTCCAGACACAGGGTTTTTCAGGCCCTGAGCCTGGAGGGGAGAGGTGCCCTCCCCTCCCCCCAGCACCCACGTGGCTCCATGGCAGGCACAGAGACAGCACACCGGGCGTGGAGAGGAGGCAAGAGGGAGTTTATTGTTGGGAAGGGGTTTATAAGGCTTTTAGGAGGGTCAAAGGGGAACCAATCACAAGTTCAGGGTCACACAAAAGAAACCATCAGGTAAAGGGTCAACAGCCAATTTAAACAAAGGACCAATGGGACGCCTCAGGACACCTTTCCCAGGACACTCCTGCATCAGTAAGAAGAAACACGTGTTTGCAAAGGGACCACAAAGAGCCATTTTAAGACATGTTTAAACAAGTTTCTCATCAGGTATAGTGCTACAGTAGCCATATCTAGAACTAGGTCTACAACTGAAGAATGTCTAGCTACCTATCATGAAACAGCATAAGCTTAAGTTTAGAGTCTACCTTAAGCATAAAAGAATGCAAAATTGATATCAATACAGTAGATAGAAAACCAATATTACATCCCAAATCTGCTCATTTCACCATTTATTTTGTGCAGCAGGACATGCTTCAAAGTCTTGAGCAGCTTCTAATTTTTTTGACCTTATACAAGACTCTGCATTTTGTGCTTTAAAATATTTATATAGAATATATGTAGTTATAATTATGTATCACAGAAAAAAATGCACTTCTGGATATTTTTTATCTTTCATGTAGTAACCACTTCACAGAAAAATGGTGTTTCAGCACTTATCTGGCTATTTTATCCATATCCGGCATATTTTGACATCACAGTAAAGATTCGTTTAAGTGAGTGAGTTACAAATTGTTTTTATTTTCTTCTTTGGTCTCCGGGCGGATGCAGCTTAGAGAACAACTCAAAAACATAGATTTTAGAACATAAAGAATACAGTCCAAACCATGTTCATCCCCTGATGAGGAAAAAATACATGGCTGAAAAAGCTAAGCTTAGGGAAACACCCATGAATTTACGGGGCTCTGCAGAAGGAGCCCTAGTTTTTTTCAACAATACCAAAATTTTATCCTTCAACTCAGATTTCTTTTTTCACATAACTCTTTATTCAATCCACATAAGAGGATGCAAGACTGAGACTCCACGTTTATACAATAGACTTCTGTGTTTTCAATGGGAGGGAAGAATATTCCAGAGGCACATCTGAGATCTAAAGTGCTACATGACATTATAACTTAAAGTTCTTTACACATAAAATCGTTCCTCTGTGGAAAAGGATGGCAACGAGAAAAGGATGTCAGCTGAGGTCAGCAAGGCTATTTAGAAGACTGAAGTATCTTCAATGCCTTGATAAATTGAGTTCATAGCATTTTTTAATTTAAACCAACTATAGAAAAGAAATTTCCCTTAGGTACAACTATGCAGTGATCTCACTAATGCAATCTGTTACATTGTGATATTCTCTTGGTTGCCAAGCAGCCAAGAATGAGTGTAAAAAAAATTAAAGCTCATGACAAAATAAAACCCTATTTTTTTTAATTTGAAATAAGATGGAAGAGCTAAAATGATGACCAAAAGGGCCATACTACCATCCCTCTTCAGTCAACTTCACCTACAACTTCACTTAATACAGAGTTTGTCTTGACCATGTTGACAATCCAACATTAGTCCTTCTCACGCTCTTCCTAGTACTTTATTTTTCCTTCAAAACACAGTATTTTGCAATTCACAAAGTACTTGGCTGTTCGTACTTTCTTTCTGTTCTCTCAAGTTGTATTTGTGCTGTTATAGAAAAATATGTGCTGAAACAAAAATAACTCTTGCTGTCATTTTGACGCTCAAAGTAAAGTTCTTTATATCTTGTCTTCAGAGTCTACTCAAGGAGTTAGCTGATTTAGTCCTTTTTTTGAAATCCAAATTTAAATGAAAAATAGCAAAGTTCAAGTACATCTGCACAGCTTCCAATTATAATAATAGATTGTTTGAGAGTACTAGCTATTGCAAGTGTTCTTGTTGAATCTACCTTATTTGGAGCAGAAAAAGATTACATAAATGATATAATTATATGATTTGGGAAACCGGTGTTAATCCTGCAGAAGCACAGAAAAAGGAATCAAGCTTCTGACGGGAAAGGTATGAAATAACTGCTGTGATATAACGAAAACAAGTAATAATTTAATTTTAAGTGGCAAAATGACACATAGCTGGGTTTTGCTCATTTTGTGTACATTTGCCACGAATTTACTATACATATATCACAGAAAAGCAGACTTTCAAATGATAGCAAGGTCCTACTTGGTGCTACTTTCAACTGACCTCACCCCACTAGAAGTTGCTACCTTGTCAGTTGTCAGACTGTATATATAAATATGTGCAATACTAACCCAGGGACAGTCAATTTGAACGTGCTATCACTGAAAGTTGAATTGAACCATTTTAACAGAAATTAAATAAAAATATCTACACTTAAAGGCTGAGAGGAGGGAAGGTAACTTTTCAGCCAGAAGGTGCTGAGGAGTAGCTGAGAAGAGCAATCTTCAACTGGCTCTGCTACACCTGGAAAAAAACATTACTGCGGATGTAATAAAAGAATAAATCTGGTAAACTGAGATTTTCTGAGTCCTAGATTAGAGTATTAACCAAAAAAAAGCCAAACTACTTAATTTTGTTTACAATATTAAGAGATGTTAACATGTATATATGTATGTATATATATATATGTATAGTAACTGGTATTTTTCTGAACAATGAATAATTTTAAAGAAATTTGTTCCTCTGGAAATTGTTCTGCAGTTTAGTACTATGTAAATTAGATGCTATGGTCAAGGTTCATTCTTTCTGGTGCTTTCTCTCTTTCTTTTGATAGTGCCTCTTGTTAAAAAAACATTTTTGCAGTCACGGTCTGTGATGAGATTTCTTTCTTATTAGCATAGAAACATTTACTTTCAAATTTCTTTTCCACCATCACAAGCTACTAGTGTCTAACTGTATTTTATGCCAAAACAACATAAATTTGCAGAGTCAGACATTTAAATAATATTTTCGCGCAATTAGAGATGTACTGAGCATTTCAAAGCAAAACCAAGTCAGACCCATCTATATCCTATGCCAAAACATTCAAAACCAATCTGCCTTTATAAAAAAACAGTTTGGAAAACACTATTTCTCTGTGAAGAGAAAGCAATTACTTTTAAGAAGCCAGTGAGATTTGAATTTCAACGTTTGCTGCTGGAATCTCTAGTACTTAATGAGTTATATTGTTCTGCTTCAGTCACCTTTCTTTTACTGACACTACACAACATGACACATACCATTGAACAAAGTCAGCCAGAAAATTTGAACACATGTATTTTATGGAAAACTAATCTTGAAGTGGAAAAGGTTCTTCAAATATTTGTACTGAAAAACAAATAAACTGCGTTCAGGAATTTGGCAGTGTGAAGTGGTGTATACTCTTCACCTTGGTGTTGGAAGTATGTTTTTGATTTTGATTTTGGTTTCTTTTGTTGTTCTGGTTTTTTTTCCTAAAAATCATGTAGCTGTTATTCCACAGATCCAGATAAATGTAGAGTCATTAAAAAACTCCTCTGCAGGCAGTAGGAATGTCACTTCCTAAACAGTATAGATGCATATTGCCAAGAGCTGAAAACATCTATAACTGCCTGTTTTTTCTCTTTTAATTTCACCCAACAGAAGGAAGATTAAAAAGATATAGACGTTGGCAATAGGTAGCAAACTAACTCTAGGGACTTTAAATTTAAAGTATAATATAATCTCAGTCCATTAAGGATCCCTCCAACAGGAAGACAGGACAAACTTGACCCTCCAGGAGCCAAAGCTGTTTAGAAAATACAGGATGCTATAGGCTGTGACCACAGGACTGCGGTAAGAAACCATTTGTTTTTCTGTCAGGGTAGTTCCTGTGTTAAATATGAGAGCACATTTCTTACATATAATTTGGGTGAACTTATTTAGAAAATGTGTGTGTATGTAGCTTCTAGATAGTTTGTAGACTGGTGTGGCAAACAGATATTTGATTCCTCCACGCCCCCCCAAACTTGGTAGCTTGACTAGTGTCCATGAGAAATGATTTTTCTCATTTCAAGTTGTCTATTCTCAAACTTCACGCTAAATTTAATTCTGCTTTTGATTTTGTTGCTCATACTAGCCAATCCTCTTTTCATTTATCTGTGAGTCTATTCTGTTACAGAAGGCAGACACTTGAACACATGCTCAGAATTTGGGTATGGAATAGCCAGATTAGAATGCTAGTCATGAGAACAGAGTCAGGTTTAGTCACATGCTTTGGGCCATAAACACATGTGGTTTAACTCCAGCTGGAAACTAATCCCCACACAGACGCTCACTCCCTCCCTCCCCCTGTGCTGGGATGAGGGAGGGAATTGAAAAAGTAAAAGTGAGAAAACTCATGGGCTGTGATAACAGTTTCATAGGCAAAGGAAAAGCTGCACACACAAACAAATCAAAACAAGGAATTCATTCACTGCTTCCCATGGGCAGACGGGTGTTCAGTCATCCCCAGGAGAGCGGAGCCCCATCATGTGTAACAGTGACTTGGAAGACAAAAGCCTTCACTCCAAACATCCCCCTGCTTCTTTCTCCTTTTCCCCAGCTCTACATATAGGCTGAACCTGATGCTATATGGTACAGGATATCCCTTTGGTCAGTTGGAGTCACCTGCCCCAGCTGTGTCCCCTCCCAATTCTTTGTGCACCCTCAGCCCACTCACTGGTGGGGTGGTGTGAGAGGCAGAAAAGGCTTTGGCTCTATGTAGACACTGCTCAGTGATAACAAAAACATTCCTGTGATATCAACCTCTTTTCAGCACAAATCCAAAACACAACCCCACACCAGCTACTATGAGGAAAACTAACTCTATCCCATGCAAAACCAGCACAATACGGAAAGTTTCACAAAGCTGCAAGAGTTTTCCTGAGCTGCAAGAAAACTAACAAAAGAACAACAAATACTGTCTCATTCAAAAGAAATATTCTCTTCTTGTTTAAGTTTTCTTATGGTTCTCCTACTGAAAAGTAAATCTCAATATGACTTTATTCCACATTCTGCCCATCAATTAAAAAAAATTGTTTCTCTTATTTGGTGTCTCCTTTAAAGAAAATAGCACCATGAACCATCCATATGATATTCCTCTCTTTTTCATAAATCAAAAGAGAGAAAAAGGCTAACAATTACTTGCTATGTGTTTCAGTATATAATTCTCTATAAACCAGTGCAAATATGTTAATTTGGTATTTTAAAGGCCCCATTGCTGCACCACAGTCCAGAAAAACACTTGAGATATTTTAATTAAGTAATTTTGTATAAAAATACAAGGGTTTGGAAGTAAAAAAGAAAAAAAAACTTCAGAGAGGGAAAGATGCAATAATTAATATTTCACATTAAATTGAGGCACGTAAAATTTCTTTTAAAAGTTGAGATCACTTCATCAAAAGATCCGCTAGATGAATTCCTCCACACAAATATGATTTTGCTTTTCTAAAAAGAAAAATACATCTTCAAAATACTTTTCTTATTCATCCAATCTTTTTCCAAGTTTGTGTCAGAGGCATCACCATCTGAGTGAAATTAATCTGTCTCAAAAATATTCAAAAAACCAGCCCTTTGCAGTCAAGTATAATATATTTCTCCTACAAGGTTTTATTTTGTCACATAATATAATCAATATTTCTATAGTTTCTCTTTCAGACCAATACAGGGTCTGATCTGAGGATACAGCTGTATGACCACATAATTATCAATAAATTATAGCATGTGAACGTGTGTCTTATAAATTGCAGGTTGCTCAAGGTTTAGAAAACTTAAGGGGATCAGAGATTTTTAACTGAACTTCTACCTTAAGACGAGAAATTGTTTCCTATTCTGAAATAATTCCGTTACCAATAGCATTTGTAGGATACGATATTAAGCAATATCGGTATGTGGAATAGCAAAATCCAATTAAAAAAAAAAGAGTAAAGATATAAAGAAATAAGCAACTAAAAGTACACTGAATTTGCAAAGTTTTGTTTGAAGTTGAATACTATTGAACAATAGTAGCTTGGAGCTACAATTGTTCCAAATTATGCTTTGCAAAGTTACATACAGGCATAAGAAAAAAGCACAGAGATCCTTAAGGCCAAAAAGTCTTATTTACCGTTGTGTTTCTACCTCCCAGGGTTGTGTGAATTTTTTGAAGTGTTAAATTATAGCAAATTTCATCTGTATAGGAGTGCTGACTTAAGCAAATATCCATGAAATGAAGACACAACATAAAGGGTATAGGAAATTTTAATCACAGTTAAAGCTGAAGAGCAAAAATCGTAACTCATGAATGGTAGAAAGCTGCTTTTGTACAAACTTGAATATGAATTTTGTTCCCTTGAAAATTAACAAAATGGGCAAAAAAGCAACTGAAGATGTGTTGTACTGCTGTTATCACCAGCTGCAGAGTTTATTGTTTTTTCATGAAAGTTAGGGCTTTAACAGTGAAGTGACAATGATTGTATCTTCCTATCCTGGAGTATAAAGATATTTTTTTTATAGCAAGGGATCAGTCCTCAGCCCAATTTGTGTGAACATCGGGAGAATATAAATAGCTTATCTGAGAACAGCTCATCCTGAAATTGTGATTCAAAAGCTGACAGAGAATATCTTGAGTTGCTTCAAGAGACTGAGATTCACAATTGTGTATCTATGTATATGCAGGGTTCCAATTTCACCAAATACTCCTCTGCAGAGAATAGTTTCCTGAACTCTATTTTAAAAATCTGCTAAAGCCTCAGGGGCTGCCTTAGTCTTTAGGTGCAGAAATCTTTGGCTTTTGGTATTTGAATAGTATGAAGTAAGGATGCTATGGTGATTGTGCTCTTTTACTAGTTTGCTTGAGGATAAAAACTAGTTCATCTGCATCTTTGACTCCTTTCTTGAATTTGAAATTGTTGGTAATGAATAAAAATATCAAACAACCCAAAATGGACTTGAATGTTTTGTAAGAAACACTTAGTGTTTTTTTCATTTATCTAATTTTTATCTCTCTGATAAAGATTCTGATCAATTATATTTCAAAAACGATTTGAAAATTATTAAAAGTTACAAAGTATTTTGAATTTTTATTACTAATAGAAGACTTCACCATTAATATGCGAATACTTTCAGCCCATTCCAAATGGGATGATTAAACAAATACACCATGAATCCTATAAGGCATCATTTTATGACTAGTGAGGATATACTTGGAATTTTTCATTCTTCAAGTCTAGACACCTTGCAACCACAGGATCCAGAAAAGATGCTGAGATGCTCTCCATATTAACTCTCCAGGAAGGACACATCCAGCTCTCCAGACAGGAGCCTTGATTATGATCGGGTGCTTTGTTTCTCTTGGCCTCTGCAGTGCATTGTTTCTCTTTGTCTCAGATATCTGAAGTAGAAACCCACTCTTAGCCTTTGGCTATACCTTTGACTATATAAGAAATATGCAATGAAATCTGCATTTTTGTTAATATACTTTGTAAACCCTGCTGTGCATTTCAGTGACAAATGCTTTTTTATTATCCAGGTACTTTACAATCACACTTAAGCTGGATCAAAGAAATAAGTAGACAAAAGTAAAAATATTTATAATGTCAAAAATGAACATAATGACAGAAAATACAAGTGAAATGAAGTGTAAAATCTATTTATTCTAAGGTAAAATGAAGTTGTCTCTCCTTATCTGGCTGAATTGCTGCCCACTTTGACCAAAAGGTGGATGTTAGTGTTTCAGTTTTTGATCTGATCTTGCACCTCCAGATACCCGTTAATGTAGGTTTATTCATATGCTTCTGTGAGAGGAAGCATCCTGTACAGATTCGCCTGAGGTCCCATTTGGGAGCATACTTCAAAGGAAAGTTACAGTTAATAAGCACAACTTTCACAGTCAGACATAGTCAATTCTCATTTCTTAAAGACTCTGAAAAAAATGATATAAGTAAAAATAGACTGTTTTCTTTTGCAGAACATCTGCAGCCATGAATCATCATTTTCTCTGTGGATGACCCTCTGTTTTTCATTTGCTTGTATCTCTCTATGAAACCAAAAAACCTTTCAGGTATGTGCAAATAAATGCCCCTGGTTTCTTTTGCAAGATCAGAAATCCGTTACATTGGGGTTGGTAAAGTATCATGTTTTCAGAGAAACAATACTGTCCATATGTTATTCTTTGGGTAAAAGTCATTATGGCTGATCCTGTTAAGATAGAACTTCAAAAAAACTTGAAGATTTTAGTCCATGTAAGGAACTTTATGATTAGATTACACTGCTAAACCTTGCCATCTTGTCTAGCACAAATGCTTTCACCAAGTTAAAGCTTGAACCAGATAATCCTTGGGGTTCCTTCCAACCTGGTATTCTGTGATTATAAATCATTTACCCAAATCAGTCATTTGCAAGAGCCTGTTCTGTTAAAACCAGCATTTTTTAACCATTGTTATTCCCTTTCTATAATATTTATGTCATGTTGCCTATTCTAAAATTTTCTACAGGAAGGGGAAGAGTCAAATTCTAGAACTTATGATATCAAGGTACTCTATTCCTGACACACTGTTTTTTCTTCATATGGTACTTGCTAAAAGGGTAGAGAGGCAGACAGAGTCTTTTTTTTTTTAGCAATTACTGCTTTTGAGGCTTTTATCTGCAAATCTATAGAGGCACTAAGCACTTGCAAATTGCTCAGAAGGGAAAGTAGGGGCAATTTCTACCATAAAAAAGGGGACAAGCACATTACTCAACCAAAACTTTAGGCATTAGAAAAAATATAAATATCCTGATGGAAAAAAACAGCACCAACATGAGATAACCTGCCAAGTAGCATAAAGTCAGATAAAATATTGGCTACTGCCAGTGACAGAGGATTCAGATTCTGCTCAAACCATGAATAATGAAGAAGACAAGTTAAAACAAATAAGTAGTTTGAGTAAAATAGAAAAACAAATCATACTGTTTTTAAAAGAGCTCTTCAGCGAATATAAAGGGAGGCTTTGGTTGGATTTTTTGGGAGGGAGTTGGACTTTTTTGGTTTTTTAGGACTTTTTTGGTGTTTTTTCTTTTTTCTTTTTACTGGCATTGTTCAAAGGCAGGTTGGATAAGGCCTTGAACAACCTGGTCTAGTGGGAGGTGTCCTTACCCATGGCAGGGGGGATGGGACTGGATGATCTTTAAGGACCTTTCCAACCCCTAACATCCTATGATTCCATGATTTTGGGACTAGACATGTTTTTTATCTTGCTCTTGACTTCCCACACCTACTTGTGCTCAGGATATGGATGTAGACATTTTGGAATTCCTAGATTACATGATTAATATCTGATTTGACTCAAAAGCTTCTCTTTTTCCTATGTTATTCAGAACTGAAGGTTCAAGAACTTGGTACAACACTGAAGGGCAGCCAGTGTTGCTCATATTTAGCTGAATCCCTCTGTACCTTCCCCAGACTCATCAGCCAGACCAAAAATGGCCAGTCCCTCCAATATCCAGTTTTGCAGCCTTCTTCTGATCATGACTTGCATTATTTCCAGGGACATTGGATAGAACTCTCTGCTCCATTTGGTCTATTTCTGTGAAATCTCACATGCAGTGGTCCTACAGAAAAAGAAGAGTGAGAAAAGGACAAAAAAGAAGCCTTTAAATTAAATTAAAAAATAGAGAAAGAATAAAAAGTCATAGCAAATTTTTAAATAAATAACCTCTGCTAAAAAATTATACAACCCAATAATGAAAAAAGCCATGTTTGACTGAAAAAAAATCCATTCACATTTTATTATCATAATATATTCCTATTCAGATACAACTGTGAATTAAAGAAAAAGGATTTTAGAGAATCAGTTTAATACAATTATATTATCCACTTTCTAAATGCAACTCCCATCATAAACTGAGAGTTAGAATTTAATTTTTTGATTGATTTGATTAGAATTTCTATTAAGAAAATGCCACATTTTCATAAGTAGTTATAAACTGCAAAAACATTAAGAAGCCTCTTAAAAATTCTGTTTTGCTCAGTCTGTAATCTGAGGAAGAGTACATCCTTGATAGCACTTCATTTTTAAGTATAGGAGAAAAATGGAAACACATTCAGCAACTGTTGTGAAAATCTCCTGTCACAGCTGAGAAACAGCCAGGGCATCATTCTCTAAATAGTATGCTACTGTTTTTACATTTCAAAAGGTACTTTTTTATAAACACCACTGAGAAATTTGCATTGAGGAAGGAAATATATGACTAATAATGAATACGTACATCTGAGATGTGGATTTATGATAAAATTATTTATTACAAGTACAAAGACTATGATGTAAAGTTCAATTCCTTAATTCTGTATTCACTGGTGAATGACTCATTTTACAGATTATAGTGTTTCCAAAAGTATGCTTATTTATTTATTCTGATTCTTTAATTCAGTTCACATATAAGTGTCTATATGCAAATCTGTAATAGCATTTTTACCCTGAAAATTATCTAAAGGTAGTGATTCAAAATGACAAAAATATTCATTATTTTGTCTTACTGTGTTCTTATGTTTTCTATATCCTCTGAAATGGAGCATTACATTGCAGTGTTTTTTGAAATGCACAAGTATGCCCTTTGATATTCAAGACAATATTCAAAACAGCAAATAAAAAATCTGGGTGGATTGTGACACCTTTTGATTAGATTTGTGTTATCATTTGTAGCTTGAAAGCTTTATTTAGCCATTTAGATTCTCCTACTCAAAAGACAGATCACAGATGATAAAAATATCGTTATGCAGAAAGCTGAGGAGAATATCTGTCTGAGCAACTTGGCCTAATGGAAGGTGTCCCTGCTCATGGCAGGGAGGTTGGAAACAGGTGATATTTAAGGACTGGAACAATGTTCTGACAGGGTCCTAAAGAGACAATACATTCTGAACAGTGACTAAGTGAAAATCGAAAACTTATTCAGCTTTCACTGCTCTTTAAATTCACTCTCTCTGTTATCTTCCCATTTCACCGACAGAACAAAGATGGCTCTAGGTTGCCCTGCACCCTGTGCCACTGCAAGAGGTTTGCTTACAAATTTCTGATTATGTGCACTTACAAAATCTTACCAAAGCAAGAGGATCATAGAAAAGCCAGATGAAATAATTTGGAGGCAACCTTATCGTATGGGTATAAATGAGGCCTGATGGTGTCCTACTCAATCTTATCATCTTGGCAGTGATTTGTTTAAGGAAAATCTTGGTTTGATTTTCAGATTTAAGGTTGAATTTGCATAATGAGCAGAAGGAAAACACGCTCACAATCAACTATCCATACATCTAAAACATTCTGTTAAATGTTGATCTAGACTAAATAAGTTGGTATAGTCTTTTCCTTAGGAGGTATAGAATATTTTAAGAAATCGGAGTGAAATTTTACTGCTTTTTAGATTCATTAATCATCAGAAAGCAGAATAAATGTTTTCAATCTTACATTACCAGTTTCAAAACATTAGCTTGAAACAGTTTCAGATGACTAGTCAATCCCTGTTGCTTCTTCTAGATGGAGTCTGTCTCTGTCTTTCTGCTTTGAATTTTCCACTTTACTTGAGGTAACAAAAGATTCATACAGAACATTATCTATGGAGTTGGATTTTTAAGCAGTTATGTAACCACATATTAATATTTTAATGTTGCTCTTTTCATTTTCCTTATTACATTCACGACACAAAACCCTTGAAGATCTAATGTTCTTTCCTGCTCACATACCTGTTCAGAGTCAGAAGGAAACTGAGTTGGTATGATTTAATTTGTTCCTGAATCCAAAGAATCCAAAGAACCTGTTATTCATCTTCTCAACTCCTAGATGCTCATGGAAAGTTTGATTGTTTCTATGTTTTTGAAAGATCTACATTACTGAAAAATAATTGTTCCACTTTTTTAAAGGTACGACCTAACTATGCCTTTCTGTAATATGGTGGAACACCATTATCTTTCATGTGGTTTTAAAGGGCTGTGTCAATATTAAAAGATAGACAGTGGCCCACATTATCAGCACCAGGCAGTGCAGTGCAGTAGGGCTGAATCTGTAGAAGAAGTAGTTGAACCTGATGAACTTACACTCCCAACATACATGTTGCAATTTTCGGCAGGATTTAGACTGTCTTTTTGGCTTTTAACCTGAATGTTCAGGAGCACTTTTGGAGTGCACATTTCAGTTTGATTCTCTTTGAAAGGAATCTGCTTCACCTGCTCTAAGATGTCTCAAACAGTGCAGCTAATTGATGATTGGGGCTCATTCAGAACAAAAAAGCTCATTCTTCATCTAAAGCCCGGCATAATGTAGATGTAACCACACTCTAAATATCCTCCTTATTGTGTGTCATTTATTATTTGAAGTTGTCTCTTTTCTTTGATGCAATAAATCTTTTCTACTTAAATTTGCATTGAGCATTTCTATAAAAAAGATTTGTACATGCAGTAAGATCTAAAACCCTAATAAATCACATTCCTTGCATATAGTTACACTTACATGCAGCAAAAGGTAGCAGTGCAATATAAGGAAGAAGGTAAGTATTGTACATTTTAGATACATGTTTCATTGCCAGGAAACTAATAGGCAAAATAACTTGTTAGCTGACATTTTTGCCTTACCTAAATGGACCAAATATACCTTCCAGTATTTTGATTGCTGATTGTACTTTTGTGATTATGCTCTTTTTTACTGAGAACTTAACCCTAGCACATGCACAGCTGCTGAGCTTCTTTGACATCGCTGATATACTGTGTATCTCTCGCAAAGATAAGTAATGCATGAAGTTCACATTGTTCCTACTGTGAATTTTCATTTTCCACCCTGTTAGTCACTGATCCCAAAACAGCTTCAGAAATCACTAGATTTACAGACTAAAAAACTACTCTCTTCAGTGGAAAAATTTGATTGTTGTAATGATGCTTAATGAGATCTATTTCTCTGTGTTTTGTTAACAGAACCAGAACAAATGGCGCCAATCAAACTCTCTTTCTTAGAAAATACCCTCAACTAAACAGGGTAGTACTGAAAAGTACTTTTACAATCAAGTATGGTTTATGAGTCAATCCAGAAGCAATAAGCATAGTTTGGGGATTAATCACTCCTTATTAACCAATGTTATTTTTGACATCAAAGACCAGCACAGCAAGTGGATTTTATCTGGCGGTTTTTCCTTGCTGAACAGGAGGTGGATTCAGTGCAAACAATAGGTTCTTAGCAAAATGTCCCTACAGAGCAGTTTATACTTGTATTACATTTGCAATTTCATTTCAAGTACAATGTGAGCTAGCATTAACATGGACTTGGTGAAACTGCAGTTCTAAACAAGATCCAAATCTCTTATCAAGAGCTGTGAAAAATCTCTAGTATTTTTAAGTCAAGAGCGTTTTAAGTGACTGTTTATGCATCTTTCTGTCCTCTTTGTCCTGATAAGAAGCAATTTCTAAATACACTGAACATCTTGATATTTAGAATAAGATTCTGCATCTTCTGTCATTGAAGAAATGGAATAAAAGTTGAATCAAGAATGCTCTAAATTCCAATCATGCAAAAAATAAACATACTGTTTCTGTTGCCATTCTTTTTTTTTATATGCAGTCATTTAGAATGTCACCTCTTGGAGGTAAAATTATTATAACTGTTCTTTGAAGACTTCAAAAAGTTTTGCAGTAATATTTAAACAGCTTGTTAGGGTAATGTTGTAACTCTGGGACCAATCTAAACCCAGGCATTACACTTTTAAATTCTTGAAAGTGAGCACAGGAAGCCAAGAAGCAAATATGTTCAACAGCTCGTGCTTTCTGTATTTGGTGCTTTTTGAGAAGCTGAAGTATATTTAAAAAAATCAATGTTATCTGTTGAGAAATTATGAACATGCAACTCTTTCCATTTCTTAGTTTATATATTAGAGATGCATTCTGGAGTTTCATGATATCTGAAGTCTTCAAGGTGTAAGTCAGAGTTTCCCTAAGGAACAGGAAGTTGCTTTGCTTGCAGATTCTCAGTGTTCAAGTATCTCTGAATCCTGGCTCTGGAACTGAAGTAGAAGATCTGTGATACACCAGGTGAAAACCATTGTTCCCCTTATTGTTAATTTCTCTTCTTAGAAAAGCTGTTTTTATACATGTAGAATTTTTTGGGATATTTGAAAAATATCAAATGTCTGCTACACATACAAGTTGTATTTCTTTCCACCAAAGTAAAGAAAGTGAGGACAAAAACTCCTAATCACTGTAGATGCTCAATAATACCCTAAGTTTTGGAGCATATTCATCTTCTACTATCCATTCAGTTAATAGCATTTTTACAGTTTTAAAGTGTCAGAATATGTGCCAGTATTTTCAAAACTCCTAGCACAGCACAGAATGACAAACTCACATTAAAATTTATGTTTAAATATTATTTAAAGTCTTGCCTGCAGTTAAGGTTTCCATTTTCAATGAGTTTTCCTCATAGCCTTTTTTTAAAGATAAATGTGGAAAACTCACGTAAGGATTACCAACCTGCAATGATTTAAATTTTGAGTAGTCTTTCAAGTTCTACAACATTACTAATTTAATTTGAGAATAGATAAAAAACCAGGAAAACCATATCTGCTACCAAAAAGTATGGCTTGGGCCACCATAGTCAAAGATGACATACTATATAAACAACCTAATTTTTTGTAGCTCCAGCTGCATATCAGCTAGTCAGTTATAAAGAATTTAGTTCTGTGAGTACTGAACACCAGAAACAAGCTGAATGCAGAAATGAATCCATACAAATTCAGAAAAAAAAAATAGAAAAGACTAGTATGAAATTAAATTTTAACTTGTGGAGTTTTTAAAATGGTTTAAAATTTACAAAGATTGTCCTTGGAATCTTTTTTTCATTTTGACAGAATCTCAGTTCACAGATTTGGTTGGCTTACTGAGATGGTGGGATTAGCACAAGGAGAAGGAGCTGTTTCAAATCTGGGCAAAGATAGATAGATCATTAACAGTTTACCAGGTCCTTTCTCTACAGATTTTTTGATGTGTAAAAAGAAAAACCTGATACTAGGGAGTGAAAAAATGATGACAAGCTTCTGATGAATCATCCAATTCATTATTTTTTCTCAAATATTAGAAAGAATTTTCCATGATTTAAAATAATTATGCGTCAAATAATGAAGAGGTCAGATGTTTAAATCATGACCATCATACACAGAGAGCTGTAAGTTGTAAACTGGTTTTACTTTGTGACTCTCAGTGTTTACCAGCACAACAAAAGAAGAAATCTGTCTAAACCCACTTGGCCTGCTTTGACCCTTGAATCTGGGTGTTCTGAGCTAGTTGCTTGCTTTCTTTCTCCCTGTTGCAAGTGGGTAATAGTCAATCTCTTACTTAATAGTCACTTTAGAAGATTATTGTGTTATCCCATCAGTAATTTACTCCTTCCATGGAGAATGAATGAATTATGGAAAGAGCAGTGAAGGGAATAGGGAAAGTGAGTGAGGAGCACCACATGAAGCAACTCCTGGAGCAACGCAATTATGCATCACCTCCTGCTCAGGGCAATGCCTGAAGTCATACTCTAGTAACCTATGTTACTAGGTTTTTCTTTAGGCACTTTGTTGCTCTAATGAGTTTGCTAAAATAAGGTATGTATCATGACCCATATTTGAATTCTTGGGCAAAATACTGTTAGTGAATAGGAGGGCATTTTTTCATCTGACTTATATTTACAGTCTACCCTGAAATGCCACGATAGTGCCATTTAGATAGGCTTTACACAATCGGCTTTAGATAATATTCTAAATCATTATTTCTTAGATGTCTAATAAATTAGGCAAGGGAATAAATAGAAAATAGCATAAAATGGGATGAAACCATAGATCTATGTTTTATAAGCCAGTTTACTGAAAATAAGACTTAGAGAACATAATTGATTTTATTGACAAGGGAAAAAGAAGAAGCCTGTTAATGAAATCTGTTGAAGGCACAAAGTCAGGCACATCAACACAAAAGAGGATTAGAATGTCATGCTAGAGGAACCTGTAAACTTCAAGGAAGGAAAGAAAATAGACTTGATAACATTTAGTAGTACAAAGTACCATATTACACAGTTTAATATGATTTCTGAATTCATGCTACAAACCTTCTCAACAGAAATTATAGGAAGAGGAGCAAGGTTTGCATACTGAACAGAGTTTGACATTGTATTGTCAGTATGGTCAATCATAAATGACTTCTAAATGCACACTGACATTTTGCTATCTAGCAAAGCAGTTCTAAGAAAGGGAGGAGTGTTCATTGTTAAACAAGACCTCTAGAAAATAATAGCATAAATTTATTACTGGTCATCCACATTCAGGATAAAATGCCCCAGACCTGAACTTTTGCAACTAACTGTAAAATTGTACAATCAGAATAAATGGTTTCCTACCTTAGTGGATAGACAGTAATAGAATTTAACTTCTTGAACATAGCTATGCACTGACAGAGAAGGAATTCAAATACAATTTGGGAAGCAAGGAGGAGATCAACACCAGAAAAGAAAAGGTTTGTTAAACCAAAGGGTAAAAAAGAATGGCTATAATAGAATTCACTAGAAATTCATTAGAAAGAAGCTTCCAAATACTAAGAAAGAAGACTCTGGTAAAGTCTTTAAAAGTAGCAATGGGCCAAACAGTTACAAACTTGTCTACTAATGAGTAATTAAAGTTTGCAAAATATATGAAAAACTTTCTCTAACTTTATTGATTTTGACAATAAGGGATAGGAAAAATAGTCTGAAGCTCCCTCTTGGCTACTAAAATAGAGAATGTGCATCTTTCGCCTTTCAATTTTATGTTTTTCTATTGTAATTATGTTATGTCAAGTGTCTATTTGGGGGGTGGAAGACTAAAGTGAATGCTTAAAATTACGCAGCCTAAAATTATTTATAGAACATATTTTTAATCAACTGTCCATCAACAGAGTATCTGCTTAAGAATATTAATAGCAGCAAAGAGAGTTCTTGGGGACGCTGTTTCAAACTTTTGTATTTATGAGACTCTTTTTGCCATATCAATTGATACCAGCTGAAATTACCCTTTCAGCTGCAAGAATACTGTGGTATTTCTCAGGTCAGCTACCAAAAGAGACCAGTACACTGTTACAGATTTTATTGCTTTTTGGGGGCTTATTCTTAGCAATCTAGGTTTGCCATATAATGATCCAGCAGAGCTACAGTTTTTTTCTTAAATGCATTCCTCCCACCAGTGTTCCTCAAGAAAATCCTAAAGAATTTTGTAGTAGATAAGTAATTATTTTTGTGGTTCTCTACTCCACGTGTATAAAATAAATCTTTTTAATATCTATTTTAAAACAAAAAGTGTTTTAAGGAGAGTAAGAAGGGATCTTACAAAAAGCATTATGATTTGGCAGATTTACATACTGCAGATAGTAAACTGGTGTCCAAAGATCATGTACTTATCTTGTCTATACAAAAGGGATTTATTATACCTATTTCAGCCAACTTTTCTAAACAGAAATTTATGGTAATGTAGCTTCCCTTAAATGTTTATTATTATATTACAAGTTCCTCCAGACCTTTTTTTCTGACATATCTGCAAATATAAAAGGAGTTCAACATTTTCTTTTCTGAACTTTCAAACTGCTGTTTCCCAGGAGTTTAGCAATAATTTATAAATGGCAACACCTTAAAGGCAGAAGGTAATTTCCCCTAAGAACCAGCTAATTTATAGCTTTCTACACACGAATGACCCTTGCAATTTGTCAAGTGCTTTATTAATTCTTTTACACCTGCTCCTTCTGTCTTGTGGAAAAAAAATAAATAAAAGTGCAATTCATTCACACTACATTCACTCCTGATGGTATTGGGGGGGGGGGGGGAAGCTATCTTAGTACTTTCTACCATACAGTGTAACTAATTCTGTAAATGTGAGTGAAACAAAATTGAAAGTAGCATGGCAGACAGATTGATATTACCAGTGGGTCACTGCCATGGAGAGGAAAATCTGAATTGTTCCCTGGTGTAATGCTACTGGAATTGATTTACACCGGGGATGCGTTTGGCATGAAGACTTTGAAAGCACATATTCGAAAAGGAAGTTCTATTTGCACTGTGGGGTTTCCATTCTCATTTTATACATTCCTATAAGTCACTTCAAGTAGCACAGAGAATCCATTTCAAAAAAATAAAGATGTACAAATGTACTTTCAGTTTCTTCCTCGCCAAGCCAAAGAAAAAGCTACATTTCACATAAAACAATGGTGACTAGAAGAAAGTTTGGGTTTAGTGAAAAAGACACCTTCTAACCCATTTTCCTGATTAAACAAAGTGAATTAGAGAGTAACGACTAAATTGAAATAATAATGTTTGCTTTATTGAATTTTTAAATTATCATAATAAACGTGAAGTTTCTTTGCAAGTTACTAAGTCCTTGTTAGACTCAAAGAGTGAAGCCATACATAGATCACTAGAAATTAGAAGAACATTAAATACATTTTCTTTAAAGCAAGAATGTACATCCTGCAGTTTTCAGAAATAACATGATGAATAATCTTTTAGAAGAAACTTACTTTACATTCAAATGTTTTATAATTTTCAGCTCTTTGTGTGATAGATTTCTAAAATCATATCTGTTTGTATCCTTTATCAACTCCATATTTTTACTGTGTTCTTTAACCCATTACTTTTTTTTCTATAAGACACATTTTTTTTTTTTTTAGAAGAGCACCATAATATGTCAATTTGGCATTGCAGTTTCTTTGTTTTAAGGGATTTGTTTATTTTTCCTAAATAAAATTCTATTTTTTTCATCTTCTTGGATAAATTTTTTCGACATTTTACATATGAGCAGGTCTCGGTAGGACATGTAGGAGAAAAAAAATCCTTTTTCCTTTTCCCAATAAAAAAACCTGCAGTACAGTTGTATAAACCAAAGAAACTTTTAAAAAGTTGTTTAGCTGTCTGATCATTTTTTAATTTTTTTTGTGGATACTGTATCAATCAAAACATTTAGTTGTAACTCAGAATTAAGATAGTCATGATCCCTGGTAGAAAAGTCATGAAAGCCTAGTAGGAACTTTAAATTAGAAGCAGGAGAGAAAAAAGAAAATATAATTTTTGGTATTGAAAGGATTAGAATCCTCAGGAAACACATGAGTCAAATACATTTCAAATTGTTTAAAAATATTATTGATTCAATCTCATCAAGATGAGACTTTATATTTTGGCTGCAAATCTGCACTACAGATTAAGAATCAGATAAATGGTATGTCTAAAGCAACAGTTTGGAGAAGATTTGTTATTCTACAAGCTTTACTTCATACAGCACTTGGCAAAAATCCTCCTGAAAAATAATCAAAATTGTTTCCTCAATCACAGTAGAATTTTACCTTAATTGATGTTTCTCTATTAATAATAATAATAAACTGATTTAAAAGAGTAAGGAAATCTTCTGTTTGATCCTAACACTTTTAAAAAAACACTGTCAAATATATTTTCCTCTCTCTGTCATGGTAAAGTATCTTTCAGAAGTTCTTGTCAGACTCCAGCAGATTTTATTCAGAGCCCAAATTTAACGATGCTGGAGGAGCACAGTTAAGGCAGCTGCTTATTTACATAACAGCTCCTCTGCTGGAGTCTCCTTCTCTGATCCCAGCACTACCTCCCACACCACAAGACAGGCAGCCTTGGAGGAGAGTGGATGTTGTTTGCAGAGCTCCTCACTAACTATAAAATATAGATAATATCTGCTCTAGTCAAATTTGCCTGCAAGAAACATTTCTCTCTCCTGTGGAACATCTCAACTGCTGCCTCTTCCTTTTCAGCAGCCACAGCTGGCGTCTGGCACGATGAGAAGCACAAGCTCACTGACCATGTGAACTCCCTCTGCCAGTAGGTCAGAGACCTACTGGCAGAGTTTGGCACAAACCCTGGTATAAAACAAACCCATTATTTTGAGCTACTGCTGCATAGCTCTATTTGTCTTTATTGAAATATACCAAAATGAAGACTACGTTCTCCCTCAGATTGCATATTCACAAATTATCCCAAGTCCAATTTTGCTGGAGAAATGAGCCTTTTCAACAATAGTATTATTTAAGTCTGCTAAAACTATTTTTCTCTAAATATAGAAAGGACCAACTAGTCTTAGCAAGCAACTTTTCTAAGGTCTCTCAGTTACATTAAAGCAAAATTAAAAGTATGATATGCTCTTGCTCAGTCTCAAAAGTTGACTGAATACCTAGCTTTGAAGGGCATGTTTCTTAATCTAAGCTAATAACAAACGAGATAAGTTCTTTCCTTTAAACAATTCTGCTGAATTAAAAAGAAAACAGAAACATTGTTGCTAGAAAAGGGGTTTATTTTTTTTGACTTTTGAAAAATTTCTCTGAAATGGTTTTCAAACATTGCTACTGTCTTAATAGTAATGAATCACAGTTTAGTCAAGGGAGGAAGTCAGTGATAGGAAAGAGAGGACTCAGTTCACACTTTAAATGGTTTATACTGTTTCTTCCAACTTCAGGGAGCAAAAGGAGTTGGCAGAGTTTTATTCTGTTTTCTACCACCCACCAGACCCCCTATAGAGGGAGGGTTTATATCTGCAATGATCAGCACAAGGAAGGAGCAGTACTTGCATTCGCCTGCCAACAACACTTATTTTCTCAGCTGGCTGTAGACCGCAAAGATCAGCTACGGCCCTCAGGTGCCTCCACTGCTTAGGAAAGAAAGAAAACACTGTTACTCATGACAGACTTAGGCTGGAATTGACTCTGTGTTGAAACTTGAATTTTAAGAGAAATGGTGGGAATTATGAGAGGGCCACTTCAGATTTTCAAAAGGTAACCTTTTAATTACAGAACAGGCACGTAGTAGTGCAGGTAATGCACTGCCAAGAAACTTTGCTTTTATGGAATGATAATTTAAAGAGAAAGATTTTAAAAAACTGAGTAGACTTAGATGAAGTATTTGATAATTAATTGATGAAAATAAAGAATATCAATAGATATTCTATCAATAGATACCCTGCCAGAATATGAAAAGCACCAAAAACTGTGATCATCTTGTCAGACAAACATCTTGATGGACTTTTTCAGAAACCCCTAATGCTCCTAACTTTATAGACATCTATCACCATTCAGAAAGGCTGTAATATATACCCCATTGTGATTTTCAATAAAGTCCTCTTTTTGTGTCCATTAAGGCCCTGAAATCCAATACCAAAGACCTGTAAGAAAAGCAATAGGGCTTGTCACAATCAGAGGGTTAGCTTCAGAAAAATAACCTATTTCAGAAAGAATGTGAGAAGGAGAACAAATAGCCATCTTGATATTGTTTCAAGTATACTTCACAAATTAAGACAAACTTGAGTAGACCCTATAAGGTCAGTAAAGACAGATAAATGAGGTAAGCCTTTACAGAGATAAGCTTATTGCCATTCCAACCACCATGTAGAGCAGACATTATGACTTCATAAAGTACAAAATGTATTGGACCTACCATAAAAAGAATATTCAATCCTGAGCAGACTGAACTTTCTGAATTAATTCTCCTCTCTAAAGTATGTTTTACCAGGTTACCAGTTTGAAAGTCCTCAGTTCAGGTGTTTTCTCTCAGTATAAACAGGAGAGAGACCACACCACAGTCACTAGAGGAAAGGGACTGCTTTTAGTTGTCCTATCTCTAAATGGACCCTGAGCCAAAGTCCCAAACAGAAATATTCCCCAGAAGGTCCTTATAATACTTGAGAATCTTATTTTGTGTCTAACATAGATGTGAGAACACTACTATCAGACTTTTTTATGCATTTCCTGTGACTATGGGAGTCGCTTCTGAAATGTCTGCAAGCTTTCTTTAAAAGGTCTTGGCTGATTAATTATCTAAGCAATAATTCTCTTACTCCTTACTGTTCCTGTCATGGAGCAACAAGAGCAGGACTTTTTCCTAAGGGACAGGAGACAGGAGCCGAGCAGTCAGAAGGGGCAGGGACCAGGCCATGTCCTGCAGAACTGGAGAGCAGGACATACCCACAGATGGTAGCCAGGGACATCCAAGAATCCAGATCCAATGGTGATGAGACAGATCAAGTGATCCAGTGATCTCTGGGGGTGTCCAAAGCGACTAAGCAGGGCTGAAGTAAAGCCAGGTTGCAGATCAAGGGGCTCCCTGACATCCTGTGATTGAGATGAGCATCCACTGACCTCCAACGTAGCTCAGACAGGAACTGATGCCACTGAACCGAGCCTAAATACCCTCCTTGTCAATGGATCAACCTGGATGCCCCAGGGGAGGCTGGTTAGGGTCATTAAAGCTTGCTAGTTCACTTAAGGACCTGAAAACTGTGTTCTTCCTTTACCACTTCATTTCTTAATTTTGCTACTCCAAACAAATTATTTGAATATTCTTGGATGTAACCTTTGTTATGTAGATACTTGTATAGATTCAACATATGACTGGATTTCCCATCAAAGGGAGATCTTTGAAGAACCAACATGTTTCAGCTTCTGAGGTCTTAAAAAAAAATAGTTCACAATATGAGATCCATGTAGCATATGGCTTTCTAAAGTGGGAGATAAATCCAAATAAATTTTATATCCCTCAGTGTTTTAACCAATGAGACCATAAAATGCAAATTGAAATCCACTTTTATGTTATTGGCTAATTTTTACCCTTCCATGAATTTCATACATCAGTCAAAAGGACTATCTGTAAGTGCCTTAACACCGGATAGGTTTTGAGGCACTTTAAGAGACTTTGTAGTCTTACTTTTTCATGCACGTTTTCTATTACTGCAATTCAAAATTATATAAAACCAATCAGGGCCTTTTAATAATATCATATTTAATTTCCTTTAATTACACTTGTGCAATCATTGCTAAATTTAGTTCATGAATGTAAGTAAAGTGAAATGTAATATCAGTCTTACAGTCTCAGTCATTACATACATAGATGGATGTGTAGTCACTAGAAATGATTGAAAACATGCTCAGGATAGAAGGATTTTATTTCAGTTCTCCTTGAACTTCATTGCAACAAACCAAACAGAATGTCTTGAGTAAATAGCTCTGTCATCTTCACCTATTTTGTGATCTATTTCAAGATGAAAAGGCTTAAAACTGACAGACTTTTATTGCATTTTGGTTATGAATGTGAATCTATATAAACACACTCATCCACTCGCACAAACACGCATACATATACACTCTGAAAGGATCAATTTTAGCCCCAAATTTACTTTTACAAGGTCTTTTTTCTTAACCATCTTACCTTTCCACCACTGAAGTTCTGCACTATACAGGAGATCCTTTGTGCCTGTTTTATTCATGTGGATATTTTTATGCAGTTCATACAACTACTTTTATGAGTATGGTGCAGATTACACTTTTATGCTTCTGTAAAGCTCTGACGTGCAAAGAATAAGCTGCATGATGTTTCTGATGTCCAACCATAAATCTCCACAGGTTGCTTTAGGAATTCTGTCTAAAAAAATTATGTGATGGATGGAACCCATAGTAATGTGTGGAGCTCTATCTCTCTTAGTGTAAGTAAAGAATTGAGTATTTGTTTTCCTTCTTAAATGCCTAAATACTATCCACATAGTATCTGGAATTTATATGCTTTTTCTCTCAGTATTATTCAAACATTTTGATATATAGTGCTTTAATATAAAAGACAGTAGAAATGCAATACAATGCAAAACACATGAACTAAGTCACAATTTAGATACTCATAAATGCAAATCTATTGAATTTGTTAACTAAATTACACAGAAAATTCATTACTACAGCATGGGATGTCTTAATTAGATTTAGCAATTTTCAGGATGGGTATTTCTTACCTCTAAGAGGACTAAATTGACTCTAAGGTTGTGAGACTGTACTATTCTCTGCACAGTATGAGACAGAGAACTAAAATTCTCTTAACCTTCTGGAGTAAGCAGTGATTAAGAGCATTTTAGTTCCTAGTGCCTTTTATATCTTAAAGACCAAGAGCATTTTCTACTTATTGTAACATCATTGCTTTGATATTTGGGCTCTCCAAAATGGAAGTGCCTACGAACACTCATGACTTGCTAATGTCAGGTTTTTTACCAGCTGGAAACCATGAGAAATTTTTGCAAGATTTAACTGCAATTTGGAACTTATTAACCATAAGTTAAATAGAAATTTGTCTAGACCCTGTTTATTTCATTTGTAGTATGAGACACCAATTCACTGATATACAGGGTTCCTGAAGATGTATTTCTTGGGAGTCCTGTTAAGGCCCATTGCCTTTGAAAAGCAGACATTGGATGCAGAAAGCAAAAAGACAGAATTACTGGAAGCTTAGAAGGTCTTCGTGAACTTAGTGAGCACCTAATAGGCATATAGACAATAAACTTAATAGTGTCACAGAAACAGTTATCTGTCAGATTTCTGAAAGATAAGAACATCTGAAAACCAAATGGATTATTAAATTATTTAAAGTTTAACTACTATATAATAAAAAAATTTGCTGGGTTTGATTATATAATCACTTAAGTCTTGATTAGATTTTTTTTAATAGATGTACTATATTAATCAGAATGACACTGTTTAGAAAAGAATTAGAGTTTTTTGATGTTACAAATTACATATACGTCATAATTCAATATGCATAAGGATCCTCACTGTACACTAAAACTCTTGAAAACAAGGGATTACAAGATTAATAATTTTAAGAGTTTATAGAAGAAATTTGAGGGAACTAATATAAAATTAATGATTCATTTAACAGAATAAGAGAAAGGAATTTTGGTGGGTATGTGACTTTGTACAAGTCTATCCCATTAGGACAGTGATAGCCCTAAAAACTTCAGTTTAACATTAATTTTGTCAGCCTGATTGGTTATTTGGAGAAACACAATATACACAAATTACAGCTATGAGTACCACAATATAAAGAAATGTCCATTGCCCTGGATTATTGTGTAAATTTTTTGCTGTTCTTTCGCAGCTATTCTCCTATTGCAGGAAGATCTCTCCTTGCAGCTTTCATAATACTAACTGTATTTGGAGACTGCTGTTTTCTGTCTAGCAAGAAAAAGATTACCTGTGGGTACAGCGAGTGAGAGTTTCTTGTAAGAACACACTCAGGCTTTTATTCTTGCCCATAAACTTCTCAGCAAGTGGATCCTTCCTTTGACAGGTTTATTTAAGCTTTTTTATAGCTCCTAAACCAATCAATCAAAGATGCCTTTTGTTGTCCTTTGGAATGGAAAATTGGATATATAACCACCTATTAACCTTTACAAACTTAAGAAAGGTTGTGGTTATTGTTGCTTATTTTTCTGTTGTTTCACAAAGTGTGTTGAAAGTTCTCAGAGGAGTAGGTTCTGAATCTATTGTCCTTCCACTGAAATCTGAAAGATTTGCCTACTTATTGGATTTGCCTATTTATTGGAAAATAAAAATGTCATAAAGTTTCATAGGAGATGAGCCTGCTGCCAGTCTTACTAGATGTAAAACCAAACCCCTGATCTTCATCTTGAAGAATTTATTGAAAGTAACCAGTTTTAGACAACCATAGGTTCAAAGGAATTACTACACTGATTAGTGGTACTAGAACTATTGGTAGAAAGACAATTTTTAAGAGTAAGTGCTAACACTAATCTTGTTCATTTGCCCTTGGTGCAGTCACTGCTGGCTGACCTATTTCACTGATGAGATTCATGGCATATTCAAGATTGCTCTGTCTTTTTGAATCTTTGAATACGATGTTTGGTATCATGAATGTTATCACAGGAAGGACATCAATCTGCTGGAGCAAGTCCACAGGAAGGCTACCAAGTTTATTAGAGAGCAGGAACACCTCTCCTGTGAGGAAGGCTGAGAGAATTGGGATTGCTCAGCCTGGAAAAGAGAACGCTTTGACCTAAGTGTGGTGTCCAGTACCTGAAGGGAACCTACAGGAAAGATAGAGAGGGACTATTTACAAGAACCTAGAATGACAGGACAGGGGAGAATGGCTTCAAACTGAGAGTAGGTTTAGATTAGACATTAAGAAGAAATTCTTGGCTGTGAGGGTGGTGAGACCCTGGCACAGGTTTCCCAGAGAAGCTGTGGATATCCCATCCCTGGAAGTGTTCAAGGTCAGGTTGGAGCTCTGAGCAACCTGGTCTAGTGGAAGGTGTCCGTGCCCATGGCAGGAGGGTTGGAACGCGATGAACTTTAAGCTCCCTTCCAAATCAAACCATTCTATGATTCTGTGATATATCAAAAAAAGCAATGTAGAAACTCAGACTTGTAAAATAGAAATGAGACTTCCACGTGAAATTTGTGAAAAACCAAAACCAAAACCAAAACAAATAAAAAAAAGAGCTAAAAGACAAAAATAGAAAAGAGGCCAAGGTGAAAATAAATAAAAGCATTTTGTAATGAAAATTCAAAAGCTTCAGTTTTGATGAGGAAAACAAACAATGTTGTAAAAACTGACAGCAAATCCAGGGGTATTAGGTATGAACAGATGATGCTTCCTATTTCTTGTATGCCTGTACAAAAGGGGAAAATAAATAAAAGAATTTTATAATATCCAAATTCTTATCAGTAAAGCATAAACTATGATAAAATTTTTAGAAAGGGTCAATAAGAAGAAAATTAACTGTCTGTTCTGAAACATTTAGAGTGGAAAATACAACAGGAGATGGTCCAAGAGCCAATTACTAATGAGCAAGCAGAGAAAGATAACTGTACTGTAAATCTCCATTGAATGACTGAGGTCCACTTACAGAAAAAATTTAGCCAGAAAAAAAATCACTGTTTTCTACAGATATTTTACCCTTTCAGAATATTTTCAGGTGTGTGTGTATAGAAATCTGTCTATGTACAAATATATGTTCAGGACAGACTATAGATTAGCTACAGAAATTTGGACTTAGAGTATGTAAGAGAATAAAGGTATCTTCATTTTTAGAGTAGAAATAAACTCACATAATCCTATGAATATTGTTTCCATCTGCAGAATTACTGGTCTTGGTCAAATAAGCAAAGTGCAATGAACTGCTGATTTGTGAGAGAACGTCCCAGCATCTTCCCCTAAGTTTTTGTAAAGCTTCGTATCTTGGATAGCAAAAATATTTCCAGTTTCTGCTTCCTAATTTCCACCATTTTTTTATTAATTTGGTATATCAAAGAGTTTTACAGAAGCTGTCATGCATTTGATTGTGACTTACTGCAAGCCTATGTTTCAGTATCATCACCCTATCAGTTTTGTTCATTTCTTGTTCTAAATAATTTTAGACCATTACATGGAAAACTCTTTACAGTTGGAATAGGTTAATAATTATGACCTACATTTTCTGACCTTATTCATAGTTATGATGACCTATTTTTTTAATAAAATGCTGTTTAGAAGTGCAGCTAGCCTACTTGTATTTTGAGGACATATTTTTAAGTGATGTCAAATACTTTCTATGGCTTGCAACTTTGTGGAAACAAAGGGTATATGGTATCTTTTAGGAGTTAGTCCCTAATAATGTAAATGTGTTGCTGTGTTTTGTAAATGTGTGTGTGTAGTCCATAAAAAACTAGTGTAAAAAAACCCCCCTGTTTCTACTGTCCCTCAAAGCTGTCATTTAGAAGTTACTCATTGTCAAACAGATTTTGTCCTCTTGAACTCAGAAAGAAGAGATCATTCCACATACTTTTGAAAAGTCCTATAATTATTTTCATATTATTTATATATTATAACCATCATAACACTCTCAAATTGATCAGCTGCCAGGTTGTTTTCATCCTTGATTTTTTAGATTGCTAACTGTTATGATATTCTGAGGATTTCTGTTTTGTTCTGGTTTATAAAAAGAAACATGCTTTGCCTGGGCTGCATTAAAATTACCTTTTGTGTTGTGCCACATTTTTAACAGGAATGGAAATCAGATAAGATGATATTTACTAAAGCTGACATAAAAGTTGTTTTATTAATAATTGCATTTTTTAATAACAAGAAACAACAACAAAAAATCAATTCTGATTTACCATCTTCTTTGCACCTTGAGGAAATCAAAGTCATTATCCAGTACGAGAAGGATTCAGAACCCTTGGTCATGTGCAGAAGACACAACACAGAACAACAGCATGGAGACTTTCTTGCAGACACATTGAAATAGGAAATGTTAACATTAGAAAAAATGTATCCCATGCAAAACTTCTTTTTATATTGAGCTCTTGAATAACACCAAAAACCTGATCTGTTGTGTTTAGTTGAATGTACCTGACATGGTCATTTTTCTCGCAGAGGTAAATGGGCAATAATGAATTCGGCTCTTTTACTACAGAATATGTTGTTCCTGGCTGATCTCTGTCACGAAAGCAGAAATGCAGAAGGTGCCTATGTCCTCAGAGGATACTAAAAATTGCTATGGAAATGTTGAACTGGTTTTGATGTCTGACTGTGGAAGATGAGAAGCATACCACAGGTGAACTGACTGCTCCTGTCATGAACATTTCCATGTTTATTTTTTCTTTGCCCTTAATTTCTTTTTAGGATCTTACAAAACAATTGCAGGGAAGAATAGGTTATCTTAGATAGAAAAGGTGACTATGTTTCTATTAAGAACAACAATTGAAAAAACCACCAAATTTTCCCAAAACTTTCTATATTTGTTTGCATTGCTACTGCTCTTCTGCCTACAGGCAATTGAAACTAAGACTTCCACTGTGGACTGAGAATTTAAGTACAAACTAGAAACATAAAGAGGAGACCCACTTGTAATGGATTAGCATATTATAAGGAAAAAATATGGAAAAAGAAAGGTCTTAAAAATAAGCATCTATAAAAATCCCTGAGCTGTTGTATGAAAACTGATAAAAGATACAGATATTATTTTATTAAGCGTAGACAACAAAAAGTAATAAATCACAAAAATAACACTGAGCAATGATCAAAATGCAGCTAAACTACAGGAAGAAACTAGTGCTACCAGGAGTGTTTTCACTGGGTGTTGTTGGATGCATGCCTATTGAGACAAAAAAATGTATTTTATTTAAAAGAGAGGACATTAAATAGCATAAGAATAGTACCATTTATGAGAAGATAGGCTAAATAAGAAATGCTAAACTTGGTGAAAATAACATGGTCAGAGGCAACCTTATTCCATCTATTCATCTGCTCTTTGTGATTCTATACTCTTTTAACACAGGTTAAAAGAGGTTAACACAGGTATAACACAGATTATACTCTCCAGTATAGAGACAGGTAATAGAGACCACAGGTGCAACTGGGTAAAGCATATGACTCATCTGAGCCAAACATAGATCTCCTAAATAACTGCAGCCACTAGCTGAGAGAAGCACCATGAATATTTGGAAAAGGGAAATAGCTATGGGACTGACAGTATGTAGAAAGACATGTCCAGGAAAAATATATTTGAGGAAGATATTTGTGAGGAGAGGAAAGTCTGTAAGGCTTGACAGAGATGGGAACTTTGGGGGATTTTTTGATGGTAGGCTGATACAGCTCAACCAGTTTCTGTCATCAATTTGTTTCTTGCCAAACACTAAGCTGTGAACAGAAATGAAAGAAAAACTTCTTTCCTCTTTCCCAAACTGTACAGTGGTACCAAGCACCACACCTTCTGTGAAAATTATGTATCAGTCAGGATGACAGGAGTTGTGATCATAGCTTAAAAGGGCTGTGGTCTGTCATGAGTGATTTTATTTTCCTATGTCTATTATGGTCTTCAAATGCTCTTATTTTTCAAATGTTTACTGAAACTCTCCATTAAATTCACAACTAAATGACTAGCTGACAGAATATAACTTTGTCACTTCATTCCCATTTAAAGTCACATTTTATATTTTTGATTTTTATCCATAAGCTGTGCCTCTCCAGTCCTCTATTGCTGCTCTCAGAACTTCGCTTAGTACGTTCATCTTTTACTTCTCAGCAATGATCATACACATGGATGTTGAGGTTTATCACAGCCATTTAAAAAAAACACTCTCTCATTTCAGTGTGCACAGTACCTAGAAAAGAAAATCACAGAAAATCACAGAAAAGCTGGTCTTATCTCCAGCCTCTCTCTTTTACACTTATTTGCTATATTGCTTTTCAAATGTTACCTGTTGTTAACTACAAGTAATTTTTGCTCCTTTAATTTGAGTTTTCATTGAATACTGGCAAGACACTCAAAAAAAGGAGTTGTTGTTTAATTATATTTCTAATTAAGTTAGAAATTAATTTGCAATTTTGAAATTGACTTTGCAAGCCTTAAAAAAAACCAAACAAAAAACCCAAAAAAATCCTTCCCTAAAAAACACCCCTCCCAAACTCATAGCAAATTAATAAAACTCTGAGCCTGAAAAATTCTTTTGATTTTTTTATTGGTTTACACAAAGTACAAGCAGTAGTATATAGTTGAAAACACAAATTCATACCTGGAGAGAGAAATCCACAAAACCACAACAACCTCATAAACACTTGAAGTGTTTACAAACATAACTTAAGTGTTCAGAAATACTTAAAGTGTTTATGTGCTTCCTTTTCTCCTTTTGCTTGGGAATATCCTAAGGAATCAACCTTACCTTCCATTGCAGAAGCCAATGCCATTTTGAACAAAATTGGATTACAATGGACACTCATAATAAGAACTTTTCTTTCAATCACACTGGAAAAAAACACAACAGGGTGGTGAGAATAGATGATCTTTAAAGGTCACTTCCAACTCAAACCTCTCTATGATTCTGTGCTTAGTGGAGAAACCAAAGGCAGGGAAAGGGAGGGGTTGTCGTGGCTCTGGCTGAGATGGATTTAATTTTCCCCATAACAGCACTTGTAGTGCTGAGCTTTGTATCTGTAGGTATAGAATGGTGTTGAGGACACAACAGTGTTTTGGCTACTTCTGAGCAGTGCTTCCATCAAGGGCATCTCTCCAACATTACCCTCAGTAGGCTGGGGGTGGGCAAGAGTTTAGCAGAGAACCTAGCCAGGGACAGCTGACACAAACAGGACAAAGGGATATTCCATGCCATGCAACGCCTGTTTGCCAATAAAAGCTAAGAGAAAGGAGAAGGAAGGAAGGGGCATTTGTCATTTGCAATGTTTGCCTTCTAAAACAACTACTATGTGTACTTCAGCAGGGGAAGTGGCTGGACATTGCCTGCTGATGGGAAAGACAGAATTTTTGCTTTATTAAACTGCATTTCTCTTGACCAACGAGGTCTTTCTCATCTTATTTTCTCCCCACCACTGTCCTGCCAAGGATTGCATTGTTTACCTGCATGTGGCTTTATTGCCTTAAGATTTCAAAGCCTCTCAGAGCGGTAAACCTATTAATAGAAACATTAGTTAACCTTCTTTAGGGGAACAAAATGATATGTATAGGAATGCAATGGTGTTCTAGTTCCTAGAAATTATTGTTGTTTGGGTATTGTGTCTTGATCTGCTACTAAATTAGCTGCCCATTGTTTTACAATGATAAATAGGGTAAGTCAGCTCATGTTATGTTAACACAACCTAAAACAATACCAGAGAGACAAATGGAGTCACATTGATTTGGTATCAGGATGTGGGCCAAAGTATACAAACAAGATCAGCTACAGGAGTTTAACAGTGAACATAAAATGTAAAGGGTCAGTAATTGTGTTTTTGTATGTGCACAGCATCTGATATAAACCTACTTACCACGTCAAGTTGTAACATCATCTGTTATTAATGGTACTGTCAGAACTCTGCAACATACATAAGCACAGCTAATGCCTCAAGTTTGCAATTTTATGGAAAATCTGAGGTCTGATGTAAATAGAAATGCAGAAAAGGATACGGCAAGTAAAATCCTGGAAACATTACTGGTTTAATATAGCTGCATTGAAAGCACGTTACCATGATTTTAAAATTAAGAAAGAAAGATCTTTGTTGGCAGCAGTATTCTGAATGCCTCATACAGAGACATTTGATTTGGCAGAAGACAAATGGACATGAGGATTTTAGTTCTTACTGATCCAAGACAAAGATTTCTGGCTGCAGACATAGCAGCCCATTGGTAATTTCACACCATGCTGTGTTTACACATAAATTTCTAGCTTTGCCTCCTCTGACTGTTTTATGAGAATTCTTCCATGTTCTAGCTCACAAATATACATCAAGCCAATACACTGAAAAGAGACAGAGTATGCAAACTGATTCTGATATTGCCTTTTATTACTCAGAAGAATAGATACAAATCGTGCAAACCCATAGAGATTCCTGAAGCTTCCACCATCAGCCAGATGGCTGCATTGCTATTATTCACTCATCTCTCCTAAAGCACGTGTGGCCTCAGAGACTCAAAGATTCAAACACTATTCAGGAAATGGTGAATGTCTTCTGGGTGCTTGAGGTTTCTGTGCAGTCTCCCTGAAACAGTTTGCTTTAAACATAACCCAGACATCTGGCAAATCTAAGTAATAAATTAAACAGTGAAATAGTAATTGGAAAAAATATTTGAGCCATCCTAAATGAACAGAAGTATTTCTCTTACTGAACTACGTGACATGCTTGTCATCTTAGAGGATGAACAGCCTTCTCTGCCAAGGGTGTTATCTTGCAGATCTCCATTCAAAAATAAATTAATGTATTTTTAAGAGAGATGCATTATTACTTGATATAAGAACGATTTCCAAGGGGAAAAAAAGACAATTAAAATCATCAACGACAACTTCAGACTTTATACACTTCATAGGGAACTGTATTCTGGACTGCTAAATTGGCCTGGACTGCATTTATTTTATCGTGAGTTTCTCTGCCTCTGAACTTGTTTCTGAAGGAACTGTCAACATCTGCCTCTGCATTCAGGCCCCCTCATTATGTCCAAATAGATGGTAGGAGGCAGGTTCACACACAGAGATAACAGGAGTGGCAGTAGCTCTAACGCAGAGCTCAGGCAGGACGACGCTGTCAGAATCCAAATTTATTCAACAGCTCCACCACGTGGTTATGCAGCACCAGGCCTTAAACTCGCCTGTAAAAATGATTGAATGGCTAAAAAACACGTTTGTATTTCGAAACTGATGTCTTACTAACAGAGCAATCGAAGCACTGCACGTGAGCTGTTAATTTTAACGGAAAAGTAATGTCAGTGTCTCTGCAGCAATATGTTGGCTGTTATAAATTTTTGATAATTACTCACCCATCTTGAAGACTTAGTAATCCTGAACTTCCAACAAGCAATATATCTTTTTAAAGGTTTCAGAACATTACGAGGAACGGTTCATAAAGCACTCTGAATTTTTAGGAATAATTTTATTCATCACCAACCCCTTACCTCTATACCATTTTTTTTTTTATTTAAAGTATATAGGAGAGTGTTAAGGACAATACTTTTCTTAAAAAAATTTCTCCTAATCCAGTAATATTATTAAGAAGAGTCTTTGTTTAAGTCACACAATATTTGCTGATACTGCTTCAAATTACTTTTATAGCCTCCTAAAAAGACAATCACAAGTGACTATTAAGTATATACCTACAAAAATAGAATGACTTTTCAAATGATAGAAAGATCTATTACATTTCATACGGACCACAGTCCATGCAGGACACTTCTGCCCCATGTTTTCATACCACAGAATCCTAGGATGGTTTGGGTTAGAAGGGACCTTAAAGATCATCTTTTCAAACACCCTGACTTGGGCAGGGACACCTTCCACTAGACCAGGTTGCTTCTCTAGGCAACCTGTGCCAGAGCATCACCACTCTCGCACAAAATAATTTCTTCCGAATTTCTAATCTAACCCTACTCTCTTTCAGTTTGAAGCCATTCCCCCTCGTCCTGTCACGACAGGCCCTTGTAAATAGTCTCTCTCCATCTTTCTTTTGGTCTCCCTTCAGTTACTGGAAGGCCACAATTAGGTAACCCCAGACCCTTCTCTTTTCCAGGCTGAACAATCCCAGCTCTCCCAGCCTTTCCTCACAGCAGAGGTGCTCCATCCCTCTAAGCAACCTGGTGGCCTCCTCTGCACTTGCTCCAACAGGTCCCCTGTGCTGGGGCCCCAGAGCTGGGTTCAGCACTGCAGTAGGATGTGAGGCAGCAACAGCAACATGTCTCAAGAGGGGATGGAAGTGAAGCAGTAGACTTAGTGCAGTAACAATAAAATGGCTGAAATGAAAGCCATTGAAGGGTTTAAATAAACAGAGGTACCTTTGTAGTACATTCTGTGCTACTTGATAGACAACTTGAGGAATGGGGTAAGCTAACAGGAGGTGAGACTTGCTTAGGGCCCTGGTACAGCCATCCACAGGCTGAGAATCATTATAATATTGGTATTGAATGGGATCAGTGCAGAAATGAGATACAATCGTCTTGTGCATTAAAAGTACTTGAGCAAAAGACTTTTAAGTGTTAAAAGATGCAATAGTTTCATTTGCTTCCTTTCTTAAATATGTTAAACTAGATAATAAACCAGTTAATAAATCGTACTGTACCTGTTTTAGCACTGTAACCTCTGAGCTGCATGGTATATCATGTTGTGAATAGTCGGTGTAATATTGCTGCCAGTGCACTGTTGTGGTAGCAATCGACGCCTGTTGTTTTTCAACCATCAGTACTCCCACCACAGAAGGGTCCTCCAAGAGCCCAGGCAAGGTAAGTAGCTGCTTATTTTCCTCCATCTCCAAGGCAGCTGTACCAAAGACCACCAGTGCCCTTTTGGGTCCTTGAAACACTCTCTCTTGAGATAATCTGTGCCAAGAATGGACAAAAGCCAAGTCACAATGGGGGTTTTCCCAGCCATGCTGATTTCAGCCTCCAGTACAGTCAGCTGTTGGGATCCACAAATACAGCTGGGTTCTACCTCTGAATAGCTTGATGGCATTAGGGTACACTCTGCACCAGTGTCAACTAGAGTCTTACACTGCTGGGGGACTGATGTTGCAGACAATCGGATCCACACAGTGAAGCCAGTTGCCCTCTTTTTCCACTTGACTAAAACAGGACCCCTCTTGTCCTGGTCATAGCATTTGTAACTCACTTCTCATAAATACAAATGATAAGTCCCTCTATTAAGATCAGAAGTAATATCAGCCCTTCTACTCTGGGCAACTGTCCACTGGAATCTGGAGCAGCAATTTTCCCAGAAGGGCCCCCATTTGTGAATGTTTTTCCTTGCAACTCTAGTTGCAAGTGACTCTAGCATCGAGTTATGTTTTCCATTCCACTTCCTCGTGTTCTCTTTGTGGTCATGAAGGTAAAATCACAGGGTGATCCATGGTGTGTACCTGCTATATACTCTCATTTGAGCAGAAGAACATTTACTCCTAGCAGCTGAGATTTTGGTCCATACAGGTGAGATGCAGACCCATAGGGAGGAAGAGAGACTTTCTTCATATTGCCAGAGTTGGGCAGCCGGTTTATTCACTGTTTGACCATCTCTTTCCAGGTCATTCCTGCCAGTGACTTGGTACATGATGATGGTTCACTTTGTACATACTTCCAGCACGGGGGTTCTGTACACTTGACTTCATCTGGACCTTTAGATATCACAGATCCCCTCCAGCACAGCTAATCCTGTCAGGTACTGGTTACCTCTCTCCATATTGGTCCACTTACCTGGGTGACATAGAACCTCTTCCTTGAAGGGGTACATTTCCTTCACACCTGACAGGAGTGAACTTTCAGAGGGTGAGGGCTCATGCCCCTTTTCCAATCACCTTGTCAATGCTCCCATCCCTAGAAAGAGATACCACCTGCTTGGCTTCCCTACCCTCTAATTCCAGGCTACTAGCTCTGTTATCCCAGCACTGAAACAGCCAGGTGACAATATTCTTGCCTAGACTATGGCTGAAATATATTTTCACTTATCTCACAGCTCACTCAGGGACAGGGATCAGGTGGTTACCAACTCGTTTCAGAGTTCTGCCTCTTCCTCCATTTCTTCTTGTCATGGCCCTGCTTTGGAACAGCATGGCTTGTCCACTTCTTCCTCCTTCCCCTTCTTAGGAGTTTCTTCCCTTACTAAATTATCTGACTTTTGCATCCAATATTCCATACTGTGTATAGGGGCAATGGACACTGGCAGGGATTAGTTCTCTGGTTCAGCTGCAGGGCCTGTCTTGGAGCTTGGAGTGACCGCAGTACCTGTCATTCTGTCATCAGATCCAGAGACCTTTTCTTCCCCATGAGGGTACCGAATAGTGCTCAGCAATAGGCCTGGGCCAGATCCCAGAATGTTGCAGAGATCTGTGTGTCTCTGGAATTGCCAGGGTGACAACATTATTAAGGAAAAAAAAGAAATTAATATTTTTTTTCAGATCGTATAATTGTTCAGGGGTTAATTTTCAAAACTCTGGAGGTGCCCACTCTTCTAACTACTTGTCCATAGTATACCACACACCCTGCCACTCATAATTATCGAGCCTCAGGGCAGATCTCTGGGTTTTATACTTAAATAGTTGCTTAATGTTAAATAAGACCTTAAACACTTTCAGGAGACATAGCAATAGAAACATCCTGGTTTGAACATCCCAAAGATATTAAAAATTTTCAAGACTTATTTTAACAAGCCTGAAGGAGAAAGAGAAAGGGAAAGGGGAAGGAGCACGATCCCTCCTTGTCTCGCCCAGAGATTGGCTCTCTGAGGAGAAATAATAAAGAATGTAATTATTAATAGTTTCAGAGAGATGGTTCCTGAAGTCGAAGGATGGTGGCAATGCTGGGTACAAATACGAGATTAGTCTCATGACTAGTCATTTTATCACATCGTGAGCCAGTGTTACACTCACAGTGCAGCAAAATGATAACCCTAATCCTGCCCCCAGAGATGATAAGCAGCAAGTAAGGTCTTACATAACATGACTCTGAGAACAAGCACAACTCTGAGAGCAAATAAATCAACACCATGACCACAGGTTATTAAACTAACATAATGAATGCTTATAGTAAATTTGTTCTAACATGCTCTGGTCAGATCTGTCATTATCTCAACTCTTCGTGCCCCATGTTGGGGGTCGAAAAGGACTGTCATGGTTTAACCCGGCAGGCAGCTAAACACCACACAGCTGTTCATTCACTCTGCCCAGTGGGGTGGGGCAGAGAACAAACAAACAAACTCATGGGTTGAGATAAAGGCAGTTTAATGGTGAAAAAAAAGAAAGGGAAAATGTTAATGCTGAGAAAAGGATATCTGACTGATGCAAAATGAACAATGACAGATGCCCAGCCTGTCCCTGAACAGCCACCACCGTCCAGGAAACTTGCCCCAGTTTTATCATCCAGCATGACACTATATGGTCTGGGATATCCTTTTGGTCAGCTGGGATCAGCTGTCCCACATGTGTCCCCTCCCTTCTCCTTGTGCAGCCCCAGCCCACTCACTGGCAGGGCAGTACGAGAAGATGAAAAGTCTTTGACTTAAACATTGTTCCTCAACAACAAAAACATCAGGGTGTTATCAACATCATTCTCATTTTAAAGCAAACCCACAGCACTAAGAAAAGAAAGAGAAGAAAACTAACTCTATCTCAGCTGAAACCAGGACAAGTGTGCTCTGAAGATTTGTTTATACCTTTTTATTAATTTTAAATATATTTTTTGTTTAAGAAGTAATTTCCTTTAATTTCTGCTCAGATGAAGATAGATTTGCAGATTAAAAATATTTGGGAGCATTACCTTTAAGGAAAAAATACCAGTTGATCCACATTTGACGGGTAGGTTCAAGTTGGGGTCCTGTCACTGTTGAACCTGAAATTCATAGATCTATTACTTTTTAAGAAGTGTGCACAAATAGTGCCTACTTACTTCAAATGCATTGATTTTGTGAATTCTCACTCACAAAGAAAAAAAAAATACCAAAATAGAAAAATAAATCATTGTACATCCAGAAAATTAAGTGTAATATCTACAAAAACAGCAGTCCTGAAGGAAAAAGTTGGAAATAAACAGGTTGTACACAATTTCATCCACATTCACATTTTAATCTGTCTTTTTTCAAAAGCAAAGCTTCATCAATGTTAGTAATTTAAAAAAAAAAAAAAAAAGAGAAAAGAAATTGTGACCTCAGCTTAAGAGGCTGCACTACTACAAGTGAAGATGTGAATTGGTCAGTTATCAGATGGCTGGTAACAAAACAAAACACCAATCATCCAATTCATAAACCCAGATGGGACAATTATGCAAAAATACTTTGAAAATTATATGACTAAAGATCAAGCTAATACATTAGAGGAATCCATATGGGCCTCAGCTCGAGCAGACAGCAAAGGATGATTCTTAGAAGTCCACAAAGAAGCAGCTGAGGTGACCCATGTGTAAACTCAAAGCTTATTCACAAATTAAGTGTGAAAATGACCTTAGATTTACGTATCATTTAAAGGTGGATTTTTACTCCTAACAAACAATCTGCTGACAGCTGTATCATGTAATACATTTCACTTTTACCAATGTGAAATTGTATGAACTGATGTAAATGTGGAGGGTTTTTTAACAAATTTCTAGGATACAATGCTCAGTGATGTTGAACTATAATGTCTATAGCAAGAGTACATACCAGAAATTAGCCTGCTACAAACTCTGTATTTGCCTCCATGTATGGAAATTGATTTCATTTTCAAATTTTTTATTAGTTCTCAACTTATCTTCAACTTCAAATAAAAGTGTATGGATATATCTTTATTAAAAAAAGACAAACCAAACCAAACAAAACAGCCTCTTCCTTGCCCCTACATCAGAATTCATAATGTATTCCAGGAATTAAACTGTGAAGCTAAGAGTCAAAGGGATTGATAACAATGAGAAACCAGGAAAAAAAAAAGACAAGTAAATACAATGAAAGAATTAAAACACTTTGTGCCAAAGTTGATGATTGTAGCAGAGAATACTAATGAAATCACCTGAAGTGTAGAGAAGTACCATAGAAAAAAGCATATAGAGTCCATGGAGTGTGTAAGCAAATACTTGGCTTCTGAGAATACCTGTAAATAATGTGATAGTGGGGTGCTGCAATATGCCACTAGGGTTATTGAAGGTTTACATGAAATACTAGACATTTTTAGAAAAAGGATTGGCAAAATACCATCACCAGCAAAGTACTGTAAAAATACTACTGTACCTGGAGCTTATGCCTGTCAAAGGAGAATTCAGAGGTGGAGAGTTTCAAGAACAGAACTACACCACTCAGTGACAGAAAATGTGAGAACTAATTGTTAAGCAAGGTATGCACAGCAGGGAGGTTGCAGTTCCTATTGCAAGGTTTCTACTCTATGAAATGCTCTCACACAGTGTGCCAAACAGAAACAAGCTCCCATAGTCCAGGTGTGGGCCAAGGCAAAAGTACACTCACTTCCAACACTTTGGCATGTGTGGATCTGGGCTGACAGTGCAGCACCTACATGTCACAGTTTCACCAGGAGCTCAGACTCCTTCAGCAACCCTCTGGATAAGGATATTCACCCCCAGAGGCTATTTGTGTTTGTTATTACATGCTTTCTAACTGCACTGGTTGGCATAAGTCACCAGCCTCCTCACATGTACCCAGGCCAATCTCGTTCAGTTGCTCCGTATATAAAGCCAACTAGTGATTTTTACCTGGAGTTCTATCACCTCCTAGACTTTCTTAATCTCTTTCCTCTAACTTTGCTGAAAGGATGGAAGCTGTCAACAGTTGATCTGTGCTTCCTGTGGTAGGCTCCATCAGCAGTCATGGCACCGGGCTTCAGGTGTTACACTCCAAAGAGTTTTAATGGGCAGAATTCACAGGAAGCCAGGAGAAGCATCTCTGAACCAAAAGACCTGCAGGACCAGTTTGAGCTGGAAAATGATGCAGGGACAATCTGGAAATCCCTGGATAAGCACAGCACATTTATTCAGTTGCAAATGCAGGGACAGCAGTGGGCTTGATGAGCCCTGCAAACATCTTGCAAGGATTTCATACCCAGCTCCAAAGCAGTGCTTTGGATGGGCAATGGCACTGGAGGATTTGTCAGCCACTCAGTGGTCTCCTGCAGATGCCTGTATCTTTCCTTCACCTACTTGGGGAGGGCAGCTAGCCTAGCACTTTTCTGCTGGAACCTCTCTACCTCCTTGTACCCTTCTGGAGAACTTCCATTTCTCAGGCAATTCTCCACCTCCAGGGCAGCCCATTGCCTCTCCAGGTCTTTCAAAGTATGCTGCAGGCAGATCTGATCCAGCAGCCACCTGCATGTGCTGCCAGGGAGTTACAAGTCTTCCCCCCAGTCTCTGGCACCTGGAGCAGAGCATCCACAGCAGCCTGGATGTTCTCTGCTGCCCAGGGCTGGGGTCTCCCCGTAGTGTCAGCTGGAAAGACTGAAGCTCAATCTGGCCAAGTGGCTTCTGCTAAATTTACCTCCCAGTGCTTCCATGCTCCCTTGTCCAATGCTCTCAGCAAAGTCTTTAGCCGTCCACTAACTCTCAGCCTCTCCAGAGCTTTTTGGTGATAGGAGGAGTGATTCGTCCACTCAATGATGTGTTTCTTGGCCCAGAAGCTTATGAGGTTACTTTGGAAATGAGTCACATCCTATGATTAAGTTCTTTCTGGGGTGCCAGACTGCCACAGAATTTGCTTTTCAAGGCCCAAGATGGCATTTTGGCTAGTGGCATGGTTTACAGGGTGTACTTCTACCCAACTGGTAATAGCTGCCACCATGGTGAGTGTGTAGCACTTGCCTCAGGGTGTTTGTGGCTGTGGTCCGGTGCAGTCAGCTTACCAGGCCTCATGATATGGAAAACCCAGCTGTCTGCCTCTACTCCAGGTGGAATTCACTTGTGTGACCTGCTTGATTGTGGCACGTTTCACATTCATGTGTGAACTGTGTGCCAGCAACCTCCAGGGCTGGTTGGATGGTTTTCACTTCTGCACAGTGACTCATCATCTCCTTCGGTGGCTTCAGTGACTTGACAAATTTCTTGATTTTTTGTTCCCCAAACACTTAATATCTCTCTTGATCAGGATACCACCTTTGTTGATAATGTCACACGAGTCAATTTTCTGCAATCATAACAAAGCTGTGGGCAGCGGAGTGTGTGTAAGTGCTCTACTGTCAGCTTTGTGAAAATAATGAGGTGATGCAGTGTCCCAGGGAGATTCCAAAAGCATAAGTTAGTATCAGTACAATTTATGCTAACATGGTGAAGTTTTAAATGACTTTTTATAAACATTCAGAGTGTACATTCTTTCAAAATGTAAGTCTTTTTTCCATTTCTTTGTGAGACAAAGACCCAAATGCTTCACAACTTTGAGGTGGATATTGCATGATCAATGTTCCTCTCAGACAACCAAAAGGATTTTCAGGTCAGAAAAGCCATGATTTATGGAAAAATTAATAAACAACTAATATATCGATAAAAAAATCCAAATCTTTAAAGTACGAGAAGCTGGCTGTGGAAGAGATGCACAAATGTCTTATTTCCCACCCTAAGAGTACAAATTTTTCACTCCAAATTTACTTTTATCCAAATTGCAGTTTGAATTGCAACAGTCCCTGACTAGTAGTCCCCTCTGGTCATAGGAAGCTCCTTCTTCACCTCTAAAGTCTGGCACTCTGTTCTCTGCTCTTTACTTCAGCTCTCTACACTCTTTGAAACCTTTTTTCTATGTAGGCTCTGTTGTTTCCCAGGGCAAGATGGATCTCCCTTTTCCTTGAAGAGGGTCTGCCTGATCCAGGCACCTGAAGAAAAACAAGAAAACTGTGAATGACAGTGGATAAAATAAATGCTGCTCTTCTGGATATAAAATGGATCTGAAAGCTATGTTTAGTATAAAAAATATCAATACAATATTCAAGAACAACAGTTCAAGTAAATCCTAAAAACTTTGTAGACTATTTAAGCATTATATCTGCTTTTTTTGGACCTTCAGTGTAGTTTAGTGGATGTATCAATTAAAATACGTAAGTTCTTTTTGTGGTGTGCTCCAATTTTTTTTTCCTTTTTATCATCAGTAAATTCGTTTAAGGCCTAATTTGGATCTAGACCATCTATACAGCTTATGAATAATTTAACAATCAGTTTAAGAAGCTGAACCTTCAGTATAACTGACTCAATATTTTTATTTGCACAGCTTTTTTTTTTTAGTTTAGTTTATTAGCTCACTTAAAAGTGGCAGAACAAAGAGTAAGTGGCACTTACATAAGGCAGAACAAAGAGTAAGGAACTGACATCTGCCATAAGGTTTCTGATCCTCACACCCAAATGCAAAATGGCAGCACAACCTAACAAAAAAATGTGATCTGTTAACAAGTCTTACATAATTTATTGCCTAGTGGAGATCCCAGCAGTCATTGTTGATGGCGGAAAATTTATGATTTTACTGAATTATATAGCCTATATATAATAGGAGCCTATATATAATAGTTGGAGCTTTGGTTAATACAGATGAAAAATTGTTTTTACTCATCTTTCTTTTGTCAAATAAACTGTACAGGACTTTTCAATGCACCCCATGTTCCGAGGACAAGGCAGACAGAACAGTTGACACTACAATGAAACAGGTGTAGGGAAAGGAAGCACTGGAGATTCAAAGTCCTCAAAACCAGAAGATGAGGTATGGTGGATTAGAGTTTTACTGCTGAATTACTGGTGGCAGTAACAAAAATTGAATATAATGAACTTATTTGAATGCTACTAATAAATCTTAGCTCTATTTTAGACCAGTGCATCAGTGAAATATGTTCTCACATGTTTAATTGTGGTTTACCTTGCCTGTCTGCCAGATGCCCAGCCAGCCATTTTCTCACTCCTCCTCCTCAACTGGATGAAGGGACAAAATGAGATGGAAAATCTCATGAGTTGAGATAAAGACAGGGAGATCACTTACTGATTGCTACAATGAGCAAAACAGACTAAACTTGGGGAAAGTTTTTTAGTTTTTTTCGTTTATTGTCAATTAAAACAGATTAAAATGGTAAGAAACAAAGACAAAAGCTAAAACACCCTTCCCAACCCCCTTTTCCCAGACTAAACATCAGTCCTTCATCCCCAACTCCTCTACCTCCACTTCTCCAGTGACACAGGGAGATAGGGAATGGGAGTTGTGGTCAGTCGGTAACAGCTCCTGTCTTCTGCTCCTTCCTCCTCACACTTTCCTCTGCTTCAGTGTGGGTCCCTCCTGTGGGTTACAGTCCTTCAGGATAAACCTGCTCCAGTATAGGCTGTCTCAGAATCTCTGGTTCATTTGGGGGGCATCCCCCTGGTCCACCCTGCTCAGTATCCAGGTTGCAGTGAAATCCCTGCTGCACCATGGTCACCTCCAGGGACTGCAGGGGAATCTGCTCTTGCTAAGGCACCTCAAGCACCTTCTCCACCTCCTCCTTGGTGTCAGTGGGGCTGTTTCTCCCACTTTACCTCTCCCCTCTCTGTCCAGTTTGGCTGATGGGTTCCTCTTTGGGTACATTGGAGCTGGTGGATCTGGC